>NW_020271152.1:3601645-3630585 GCF_002803265.2 Melanaphis sacchari | reverse complement strand
CAGTTACAGCTACGTATTGCTACAATCCTCGTGTCTCACGTCGCGGTTTATAAATGTCCGTGCGCTTGGTCGTGTAATATTTTCATTTCAAGTCTAATTATGATAATTTATCATAATAACAAAGTATTTTAATTTATTATTTTATGATAATGGCGCAATAATCTGTTGTTTGATTCAACGTCACCGCGATTTTGCATAGGCAAACGCGTTAGACTATCAGTCCTATAATGGATATCGTAGTTTCTTCGACCGATCGATAATCAACATAAGAAAATTATATGAGTGGAGGAACCGATAGGGATATACACTTACATACACAAACTACGGCAAATTAGCAAAGTAAACTTGTTGCTGTTTAAGACCCGCAATAGTTCAAACGCGGTTTTGCTTGTATTAAGTCCCGTGGTGCGCATATGATCGACGTTGTTATACACTGGAAGTCTATAATATAATACAAATTACAAATTATTAAACGTTATTTTAATAAGGTATCATAGTTGGACTTAATAAGTATTATGATTCCAAACATTGAATATGATGCACAAAGAACATTGAGTTCACACGATAATGCTTATTTCATCGAGAAAATTAGAGGGTGTCCGAAGCATAGAAATGTGCTACATATGATTATAAATATACCATGTTACTAAATGCGATGAATTCAAATGCCCTGGCGCCGTGTAAACCATGCGGAACTACGACATTACCAATTTTTATGCATGTGCGTTCTTTCATTATAAATTTCGGCATCATACGAATCAACCGTAAATCTTTTGCCTTTGTAAGAATTCGATAATTTATTTTAATTCCCATTTAATATATTTTAAACAAATATTTATCTGTTTACCTGATCAAATCTATTTAAATCAAACCTACCTTTATATTTATTATATTAATTTGTTTAAAAATATTTCAAATTATTCTTGGACTGTACATTTGATTTTATAAGGTAAAAATATAAAATATCATTAATTTATATTTCAAAGTTTCTATTTTAAACGCATATGAAAGATAAAAATATAAGTATTGCACCAATTAAATATTTGATATGCTAACGAGCACGACGACGCACGTCCTTAATCAGTCTGGCCCACTCTTCATCTCCCTTCATCGTTGTTGCAATTATTATTATTGCGCTATTATTATATTCTTGTATTTATTGCAAGTGTTTGTAGCTTCAAGGCCATTGCCCCACAATTCTTAAACTATTATGATAATGCCAGCTTATGCCACGAAGGTATTAATTATAACATACTTATTGACTCAATTGATGATCATTATGGAAGTTATGTAAATTATTGTATTTTAGATAATCTGTAAAAATAATTTAAATTTATTCGCCACATAAATATATAATCAGGCCTGTTGAAATTCCATAGATGATATTGATGGAGATTTAGCCATCTTGCTCTTAACATCATGTTGGTAAAATGTTTCTGCGATAAAATGCATTTATAGTACTTATTTTTGTTACCTTATTTTAGATATATTTATTTCTCAGAAACGTAGACGTTATAGCGATAAATGATAAGACCACAATAATATTTATATATTTCATTATAGGAACTCATATATTTACTACTCATTTACGTGTCGTATTTTTGTTTTGGAGTTTCGGAGTTATAATGTGAGAAAGTGGCAAGTGTTAATGCCTGTTATTGGCTTTATAAAAGTTAATTATTAAGGTTACTTTTAAATTTGTCTTATGTTTTTGCTATTTTTCTGCTAGTGGTTACAAGTATTGTAGTAAATGAAGTTGTATTTAATCATGAGCAAAACGAAAATACAATCTTTGTATTCATATTTTTCAAAGAAAATTAAATCTAATGATGAAAAAGTGGTTCGAAGGCATGATCACAGGTTGAAGTAAATATTTATTAATTAAATTTTCAGAAAATTATTTTTAATAAATTAAATTAAATACCTCAACAAAGTATTATCTAAATTAAAAATGGTACTTATTTTTAGATAAATTTGTATGATGCTTCTGTAATGAAAATGGTACTATGAATATATTGGCCTTTTGAATAAAAGGTCCAAGATAACCTACTTAAATACCAATTGCTTAATACACCGTGGGTTCCAAATTTAAATATATAACTTTAAGTTGATGTTAAACAGGGTAAAGAATCTTTTAGTTCTGGTTTAAATAATATATGATATTTATTTATGGTATTCTTCGGTGGCATTGTAGCAAATTTTGGTGTTTTGTTTAAATTCAAAGCACAGAGGAAGTGTCAAAGAGCATTTATAAAATTTAAGTTTTTGTAACTATAAAAATTTCAAGAGTGTTAAATACTAAGTAGTGAAGGCATAGTTTACAAATATTAAAATCTAAAGATTTATTTCAATTATGCAAACAAAATGCAATAAATGTTCACCAAATAGATGGATAATCTTGTTAAATAAATTATTGATAGAGAATAGATTAAACTGAAGTCAATAAGCTATCAATATTTCTGAAGGTATAGCCTACTATTAAGAGGTCATTTGATGATTCTGTATTATTTAACGATTTAAGGAAGAAGAGTAGAATGTGGTGATACTATTTAGAGGATCATTTAAAAGCTCCAAAGAATGCAAGTTATTTATCTCATCGCATTCAAAATAATTTATTACAATTTTGGGACGGTTATCAAATGGGTTATTTTGAAACAAATTAAAAGGAATGTTATTCTACTGCTGATGAAAATGGGAATAGCAGGTGGAAGAAGAAATATTTATATGGAGCAAGTGATATACTTAATAAGTTCTGGATTAAATAACTATGAGAGAAGATTTTCGGGATTTAGAAGCCTAATAAACATGCAGCGTATTTAAATGCCATTATTGTTTTGCTTACTAGCTTAGATACAATAATTGGTCGTAAGGTTTATGATAAGTTTGTAATATGTTCAAGCTTATTAGTGGGGTTCAAAACGGAATTAAGATAGGTATAATAAAGCAATATATGTACATTAATTCGTTACCGATTAAATTTATGCTAAATGAATTAAATTTATAACAGAAATTCGGGAACACAATTTCAATTTCTCAAAGAAACAATTAATTTTTAAAGAAAGTTCTCTTAGAAATTAGTTCAAGTTTGACAAAAGTTGTTTGATTTAAGATGGTCAGAATCTCACAAAGATTAAGAAAATTTTATGAAACTATATTGATATTATTGAAGCCCTAAATTATCTTAAAATTAATATGGTGAGACATCAGTTAAATCACTTTATATTTTTAATTTATAACTACTTACAGTTTTTAGTTTGCTTAAGGTTATTAAGTAAATATTTAGCTGTTATAGAACCAGTCACTAATATACAGCAAGGTGTAGATGTTGATTTATTTTGGTACAAATACACATACAAAATTAATAGAAATTATTTAACTGATAGAACTAATAGTGAACAGGTTTTTATGATTAATGAAAGATATAAAATTAGTGTTGATGATGTAGGTATTGACTTTAGAAAATCTAGAATTTTTAGGCAGACTTTAAGATCAAATCATCCTACAAAACTTCCTATTGATTATTACAGAATTTCAATTTTATTATTCCATATTTGAATCTATAATATCATCTTTAAAATGTTTGTCGATGAAGAATGAAGAAGTTTTTCTATATTTCTCACATCCAAAAATTTAAAAAGTCAATAGAAGAAATTATGTACTGTAATCGGATTAAGAAATTTTATGAGAATTGTGGATAATATTGTCGAGGAAGGTTTGAATGGTTCAATTTGTGATTCAAAAGACACGATATGATGGATTTACAGATGTTTAAAAGAAACCGAATTACTCCCTGCTATAAAATGTGCGATGATAGAATTTCTCTTCAGCAACAACTTGTAGTGCTGAAAGGTCATTCATATATTTAACTGTAAATAATTATAAAAAATTATAATTATAAATAAAAGATCAGATATTTCATTCATCTTACATATATTTTTACAGTTCATTAAAAGGTTAAAGAACGGATAGTAATTCAATATCTGAACAGATAATAGCTTAGCTTTATTGTATATACATAAAGACATTGTTAAAAAGCAAAGCAAAAATTATTGATAATGGCTAACTCATTGTATGCAAGCAAGACGCATACAATTTTATTGATGACTAATATAAATATAATTAATTTGTGACATCTACACAACATATATTCAAATAATATTAATATTGTATTTAGAATTGTAAATCTACAAATAAAAGGCTATGTGATGATCATAATGTTGTTTTTCTGTTTAATGGTAGATGCATTAATGGAATTAAAACACTAGAAATATATTAAGATTTGAAATAATTTTGATCTGCAGTGGGATTTAGTTCCTGCGGGCGCTCCTTGTATTGTTCTGTTTTTATTATGAAACAATATTCTATAACTAATAATAGTGATCAACCAAGTGCCGTTGACCGTTATGAAGCACTATAATAATCAGACTACAAAATAATAATAATCATGGTTGTCGGCGGGTAGGTGAATTACTTGAATTCCATCACATTTACAATACAAAAATAAAATAATTTAAATATTAATGATTTTATTTTGATTTATCTTTAAATTTACAACTGAATGGACTGATATCGAAATTTTCGATTATATTTTTGTTCGCGCAAGTTATCGAGTGTGATAACTTCAAATAGATTTTATTGCCGCCCTAATCGCGACTCCTCTCTTCTGGGGTCGATGGCCCTATGATATGCTATTTTAAAACCGATTGCCGGACAGTAAAAAACGGATTAGTAGGTCAACGGCCCTTACAATCACATATCTTTACGGAATTATACCCGCCGTAAAGATTACGTACAGATATTGCCCTACCAAAAGTGATATAGGGTCATTGGCCACCAATTTCGAATAGCGTATTTTTTGGGTGTTGTCGGAGACACCGGCATGAAGAATAGTGACTCCTCCGTGCGACGCCTTCGTGGTAACAAGTTGTCGGCACGTTGCCTCCTCAGACCGTCTTGTGAACTTCGTCAAAGTGTCCAAGTGTGCGCCCGTTTTAGACTTTTACCTTCGCATAGGTCGGTTTTCTTGTGTTTGAAATCAAAACGGTTACACTTCTCGCGTTCCGAACCGTATATATATATATTATATATCGTTGCCGCGTTCTACGAACTTCGTTAAACTTAAATATATATATATATATACATTGTCTGGCGATTTTAGTTTGGTACTGATCCGTATATATATATATCGTTGTTGCGACATCCGCACTCCGCTAAACTTAAATATATATATATACACTGTCTTGCGGTCTTCGTTTAGAATTGAGGCTTTGTCGTTCCGATTGTCGCTAAATTAATATAACATTACAACGCGACTTCCGTTGTGTACCGATCGGTCGACATGTGTGAATTACAAGTGTTGTCTACTATCAGATCTTATTATCATTGTTTTGGTTGCCTATTGTTATACCGTCGTGCTCAAGACGAAACAGCTGACCAGTGGCCTGACTGTCGCCGTCAATTGGTCACCTGCCAACGACAACATCGGCATAGGAACGGAGTCACGTAAATACTGTCATTATTTTCATATCTTATATTTTTATATATATACAAATTGTACCACGATTGTTTAGATCGTGTTTGGCCGAATATTATTATTATTATTATTATCACCACGACGAAAGTGATTGTGATATCTGTTAGTCTATTATCAATCATTGTATAAACTGTCAACACATCGTCGTTGGTGATACGTTAATTTATACGTTTTCATATTATAATTGTGTAATCCATACTTTAAATACAACTCGAATGTTTATATTTTGTATGGTCACCTCTCTTTAAGCAATTATTCACGGTTATTCCTAGTTCATCTTTCGGTGGTGTAGTCATCGTAGGAGCCTCGTGGCTAAACAATTTTATTAAATGAATTAGAGTTTTATTTTGTATTTTGTTGTGGTTTATGTAGTATCACAGAACAATATAGAAACGACACTCAATTAGCTGGGCGGTCTACTGTATCCCTATGGTATGAAGTATTAGATTCTAAAAGTTAATCTGACTAGATGTTGGTAATGTGAATCCCAATTTGTTACGGTATTATAAAAACGGAAACAATCCATTGCCCGAGTGATTTTCACGAGTCTTATGCAAAAAAAACATTGCTAGAAACGAGCAAATTTTAAATTGCAATAGTTGCATTTTTTTAATTATTATTCAGTGTTCTTTTAACGGTTTTAACTAATTTTCAACAATATATTGTTCTGTAATAATATTGATATTATTTATTTAAACGATAATGTATGCTTCACCCCCCTGGAGACCGTGTTCAAGGCCAATGTCGCCCAATTTGGTCATTATCGGACAGTGTTTATACCCTGATAGTATAGAGTGTGATATCGTTATCGGTTCTTCCCTTCTATAATTTTCTTGTACTATTAAGTGATCGAAGAAACACTACACTATCACATTATGAGCTCCTGATAGTCTAAACGCGGTTTTCTTGTACATAATCCGCGGTGCGGCAGAGATCAAACTGCACTTGTTGCGCGAGTGAATTCTTAATATAATACAAATTATAAATTATCTATTGTTATTATAATAAGGTATCATATTAGTCTTTGTAATATAAAATATTACGTGACTGAAAGGGTTAATATTTTTATAAACCACGGCGAGAGTACCAGGATTGCATGAAGTAGTAGTGGTTGTTCAGTTCATGTGAACGCGAAGGGTAGATTTGGTTCTTTGACTCTTTTGACTCGGTTACCAGAAACCGACAATCCCGGATGGACACGAGCGCTAGACGCTCCACCACTAATACGAGTTGCCGCGAGCAACCGACATAACATCGCTTGTAATGTGTTTAGTATTTACTACTGTACCTACAATACCACGCCTCGCGCCACGAGATCCCGAATTTGTATGTAGACTGTTGTATACGAAAATGGATCATTGACACTATAGTCAATAATATGTATGTATATTTTTGTTTTGATAATATTGTTACGTCCCGACAACGGTGAACAACAGCACAGTAGAAGGTTTATAATTTATTACTGAGAACAACAACTCATAATTACTATTACTTCTTTTATTAAACGAATATAACTAATATTGTAGCAATAATTACATAAATTAATATAACGTACATTAACATAAAAAAAGAGACGATAATCAATCCAACAAGTTTAGTCTTACTTCCGTCGTGCTGTCAATTCAGACTGTCGAATTCAGTGTTGAGTCCAGATAATAAAAAAATTATCTAGATAAAATACAGATAATTCAATAAAAAAATATCTAGATACAGATAATGATAAATACGTAATATTTTTTGTATCTAGATAAAGATAAATTTATAACGTTATTATCTAGATAATAACATAGATAAACTAATTTGTTTGCATATTATAAATAATTAAGAATGGATATTATTATTACTTATAAAAATTTGATAATCTTTTGAAATACTTTTTTATATCTAAAATTAATGATATTTAAGCTGTAAACTTTATAAAAATACTAGCTGAATTACCCGGCGTTGTCTGGAAAAACTCCTTTTAGGTGTAAAACGCTGTGGAAGCGTTGTCGATAAGAAGAATGTCTTTTTAAATGTAAATTATATAATATTTAAATTTGTAGCCACATGTGTAATTATATGGGTAATGTTGTTGAGTGCTATATATTTATTATGCTTAGTCAATTGTTTTTGCATTTTATCGATTATTATTATAAAATAGGAGTATTGGTGTAGGTACGCGCGATGCATGAGATTATTTTTATCGATAAACTTCTCGGAACAATTATATAGCCAAGATTCAGTGCCTTTTTTTCATAAGCTGAAACAAACGTGGATAAACTTTTTTGGTTATCTTTCCACCACTTTAAAGGATTTTCGTGCTTTGGAATTAGTCCTTCTTGGAGATATTTATCAATTTCAACGATGGCTGCAGAAATTGGGTTTGTGGTTCTTAATTGGCTTCTCACTTCTTTATCAAAATTATTTCAAATGGAATTTACTCCAAAAATAGTATGTGGATTTTGTATGGCTAGCTGTGTGTTATTTTCAATGTCTATTGATGTAATTTGTTCGATTAATTTTTTTTCCTTCAACAAATGAATTTTCATTTAAGAATTCATATTTTTTAAATCTTGGGTCGAATATCGTGGCTTTTGCAAAAATTTGTGCTCTTTCAAGTGAATCAAATCTTCGTTCTACTTGCTGTTTTATAAGGGCGTACCCAAAAAAACCGAACTATTTTTGTACAAAGTTATTTATTTATTTTTTTACAAAAAACATTTAATCGCCTTCAAAGTACTCTTCGTTGGAGTTAATGCACTTGTCTAAACTTTTGTTCCAATTTTCGAAGTACTTTTTAAACTCATCTGTTGTGATGCCTGCCAACGCCTCCGTCGTTTTTTTTTTAACTTCATCAATGTCCGCGAAACGCTTTCCTTTCATCTCCCTTTTCATTCTGGGGAATAAAAAGGAGTCGCAGGGAGCTAGGTCGGGTGAATTAGGGTGGATGGGATACAGTGGTCATATCATTTTTGGTCAAAAACCGCCGTACAGAAAGGGCCGTGTGAGCAGGAGCATTGTCATGATGAAAAAAACCAGTCTCCTGACTGCCACAATTCAGGTCTTTTCCGCCTCAAACTGTTACGTAAACTTTTTAAACCTCTAGGTAAAATGTCTGGTTAACTGTCTGCCTAGGTGGAACAAACTCCGAATGGACGACTCCTCTCACATCAAAAAAACAAATGAGCATTGTCTTAATGTTTAATCTCACTTAACGAGCTTTTTTAGGGCGAGGCGATGCTGGAGTCTTCCATTGGCTCGATTGTTGCTTTGTTTCAGGATCATATCCATAGCACCATGATTCGTCACCTGTAATGACCTTGGAAAAAAAATTTGGATCGTTTTGGAATTCTTCTTTTAAAGAAGAGCATGATTCTACGCGGCCTTGTTTTTGCTGCTTAGTCAATAGTCGAGGAACAAATTTTGCAGCTACCCGTCTCATCCCCAAATCTTCACTTAAAATTCTCTGTACCGAACTCCATGTCACACCAGATCTCTTCGCTACTTCTTCGATGGTTTGCCGTCGATCTTCCAGGATAATTTTGCGAATTTTTTCTACGTTTACGGTGGTTCGCGCCATCGAAGGACGTCCAGAGCGAGCTTGATTGTCTATCGACATTTCACCGCTTTTGAACGGGAAAACCACTCAAATACTTGAGTTTTCCTTAAAGCATCACCTTTGTGAGCTATTTTCAACATTTCAAGGGGTTTCTGTGCCCGTTTTCCCGAGCAGGAAACAAAACTTGACGGCCACGCGCTGTTCACGCAAATCATATAATTGATTATTCAAGTAAGTACAATGTTTAAGAAGTATTCGACTAAATACGATGGACTTTGAAATTGAAATTGATTTTTCAGTACTAATTTCTATAGTTATTTCTTTAAAGTATTTTAAAATTTTACGAGTCTTGGAAATTATTTACCAGTCATTAATAGTCAAGTAATGAAGTAATCATCATAATTGCAATCTATCCATACTGATGAAAGAGGAATTTTAAGGTCTTGAATACGCTGAAACATCTCATGTGTTGAGTTTCAACCTGTAACAACATCCTGTATAAGCATTAAAGGTGGTGTTAAGCCCAATTGCTCTTGCATGGTTTTGAGTTTGTCTGCTGCTTGTGGACTTCTCTTAAAATGTCTCACAATTCTCCCGACTTTTTCTCTGTTTTCAGAAATTTATTTAAGAGCTGTTTGCACCACTAAATTCAGGCTACGAGCGAATTAACCTACATGTCTCCACCTACACAAACTGATAGCATTAACAATATTGTAAGCATTATCAGTTGTACATGCCTATCGGGTCATACCGATTCATAATTTTTCCACTCGAGGTCAGTGGCCACTTAAACTCATTTGTATATTGCGAACTTAGCGTTCGATAATTCGTGTTTATTATTATTATTTACATAATTTTTTATATACATTGCGGTACTTGAGGTCGTCGTACTCAAGACCATATTTATATTATTATATTATATTTCACATGTTTATGTTTCGTTTTGGACGTTCGAATCTTAGTGCCTAATCAATTTGTCGTAATATATATATACTCAGGCGTTTCAGCACTGCAGTGATTATAAAATTTATTTAACTATAATTTTTCCATTTTGTGTGGGTAACCCTTCCTCCTCCAGTCCAACTCATAACGCAAGTCGTTCTCGCTAACCGCGATCTCACAAGTAGGAGCGGAACGGTGAACAATGTTCTAAACACGATTTGTCTCTTGAACTTTTGCAAAATAAAATTAATTACGAGTACATTTTTTTTTTTGGAAAATGCGTGAAGTTGTTCAGCTTTTTATTAGGAATTTATGTGATTGCGTGTAAGACACGCAATATCTTTGACACTTCATCGCCACCGAGTTTTGATGTGTATGGGTGGAACTCACGGCGGCCGACGCGACGACAATCACGCACAGCTTTCATGCTGGGACCCTGGTACCGTCGGCCTTACATTTCATCAGCGTTGCCGTTTTGTTCAACTTTTCGTCAATCACATGCTAAAAATATATTAAATTAATTTTTGCCTATATATTGCATTGAAAACATAATTTTGTATACAAAATATAATAATATACCTAACAGCGTTGTGTACCCACGAATAATGATTTTTAACTACAACAAAATATTGAATATTGTAATTCATAGTTAAGACTTACTAATATTATGTAATTCAAATTTGAACTTAAGATTTATACACAAAAAGTATGCTTTTATACTTTTTAGATTTTTTTGGTATGACTTATTTGTGAGGATGAGAAACTTGGTTTTAAATTTTTTAATATAAGTCATTAGAATTGCATGTAATATAAATTTTTAGTAATAAACAAATTTGTAAGTTTTTGTGATTTTGTTGAATTTTATCAAAATTTATTAAACTTTTAACCTAATGTCCTGACCGACTAAAAACAAGAAGTTGCTGTTCTATTTTTATCGAGTCTGACGACAGTAATAAATCCATGCTAATAAAATAGATAAATGGTCCAAAAAAATGGAAAATTAAAATAAATACAGATAAATCTGTGCAAGTTACTTTCACTTTAAAACAATCTCCCCATTAGTGCCCTCAATTAATTATGAACAACGTCCTCACCATCTCTGTCCGAACCGAAATTAAGTACTTAGGCATAACACTTGATAAAAAAACTAACCTGGGGCCCCCACCTAAAATAAAAAATAAAATCTGCGAACAATAGACTTCATCTCCTCCGACCTCTCCACAACTCCAAAATTCCACTCTAAGACAAACTTATTATATATGAGTATCCAATCTGGTCTTATGGTATTTGGGGTCCGGCCAAGCCGGATAATAAAGTAATTATATTCCTTAAATGTCTTCATTACCTACGTCCTACACATTCAAACTATATCAAAAATATTATTTTTATATTTAGTATAACTTGTGTACATAATACTAAGTAATGTGTTTATTTTTAAATAGGTACAATACATTTTAAAATATCTTATTTCTAAGAATTTTCTGATTGTAATATTTATAATAAAAATAGAACACTAAGTTATTTTGGCGTTATTTTATTTAGCAGTGCAGATGTATTATTTGGATTTGCAGTTTGAATTATTTTAAACACTTTACTATAATGTATAATACGTACTTGTCTTGTCTTTATATTATATTATCTTTTGGATTTTTCATCTGAGTGAAGTGTAGTGTTCAGATTATTAATACTAATATTGTTCACCATAATAATTCTTTATTTTGTAAAGTAATTAATTATTATAATGGGAAAAAAGATATGTGCTGTAAATGGTATGTATATAAAATGATTTTAATACTTGAAAAATTGAGGCTTTAAAAAATTAATTCAGGTTGTCCAAGTTATGGAGGTAGTAATGAAGATACTGCATTTTATTCATTTCCATCTGACTTGAAATTGAAAAAAAAAATGGATTGATGTTACTGGTGTCAGTAAAGGTAAATACTAATAAATTTAAATACTTAAAAATCTAAAGAGAAAAAAAAAGCTTAGAATTTATTACATTAATTTTATTATTGTTGAGTCACAATATTTACTATAATGTTATTTTATTTTAAATAAACAATGTTTGAAGGCTTTTACTGGAATACTTAATAAATATATTCTAAGTACTTCTAAAGTATTGTCATGGAATACAGCCAGAGCAATACTGTTTGCTATAGACAAAAATCTATTAAAAGGGAAAAACGAAGAAATTAATTATAAAATAACTTCGTATTTTATTGAGCTTACCAATGCATGGTTTGATGTTCACAATTCTATAAACATGTATGGATCACATTCTGAGTTGCATGCTAATGGAATAAATTTAATTGAAAAAAAATAGAATATTTGATAAAATGTCATCTATTATCAAAGGGTTATGAGTGAAGAAACATATTAGTAGGTATATTACCTTTTCAACATGGAATTTTATTGAGCAATTCATCGCTCAAACAGCTATTACCTTATTTAAAAGTATGTATATATTATAACATTATAACTAAGTAGTTTTATATATTAAAAAACCATAAATATTCTTACTAACAATTTTTAAAATTGTAGGACTCTTTTAGTGAAGTTTATTATGTACTTGGAAGGCGACTCAATCAAGACTTCTTGGAAAATTTATTTTCATATCTTAGGTCAATGGGTAATACATCCGATAATCCTGCACCTTTAGACTTCATGCGTCGGTTAAAAAAATATATCTTTGGTAAACATTCTGCTGCCATATTGAGTGACCATAAAAACACTAAAGATGACACAGATGTCAACAATTTATCAGTGGATATACTAAACAAAAAGAAGCCTATAAAAAAGACGAAAGACGAAGAGGAAATTGTACTTACTCAAGATATTTTTGAGGCCATACTTTATGGCAAAGAACTAATATATGAGGAAGAACATATTGATCTAAATAAAACAGAAATTTTCAATTCATTTACTTCAATGGATGGATTACAATATATAACTGGTTTTGTTGCTCATCATTTCAAAAATAAATACCTAACCTAACGTCTCCTTTAGGCAGTTCTCAAAAAGTATTGGTACTTATTCTTTTGGTCGTGTAGTCATCGAGGCCGTCCATTTAATCGTAGGAGCCTCGTGGCTAAACAATACATAATCGTAAATATCAATAATCAATAATTATACATATAGCTGTAAAATTAAAAAAAAAAAAACTCATCGATAATTAAATAATATTGTTGTTGTATTATAAATGTAATGGAATTCAATAAATAAACGTATTCGCCAAGGCCTATGAATATTATTAGTTTACTTCGTTTGAATATTATGATTTGAAAATGGTTTTGTTCATCAGAAATTTATATATATTATATAAATATTTATTTATATTATTTAATTTATAAAGTGTATTGTGCACGCATATTATTATTCTTCCAATTTTAACTGTTAATCGTAGATGATATTTGCGTAGTGGTTTTTATAAAAATAAAATCCTTATTTTACTGCGTAGTTTCTCAATTCATCGAAACTGGCGTCTGTCTATGATCATAATAATACTATAGTAATATATACCTATTATAATTTATAGCATATCATCATAGCTTAAATTTAATTGCGTATATTTATTAGATAAAATTTGGACTTAACAAATTATTTATATACATTTTACTATAATTTATTACATTTAATTAGACAACATTTAGATTTAAGAAAATAGATTATATATATAATATTATAGCCCTATTATATTTAACTAGAGAAAGTTAATTTTAAACTTAAGAATTACCACAGAACTATCGAAATGCAGTAGCACAGTGGGCTAGACCGACGTTGAACGTGGTATTGCACAGTATTTAACAGTAATGAAGAGCAATGTAGTGTAAGTATTGATCGACGTGATTCGTGTAAGTGCGACGAAGCTGTCGGTTTCTGGTAGCCGAGTCAAAAGAGTCAAAGAACCAAATCCGCCCTCCGCGTTCACATGAACTGAACAACCACCATTACTTCATGCAATCCTGGTACTCTCGCCGTGGTTTATAAAAATATTAACCCTTTCAGTCACGTTATATTTTATATTACAAAGACTATTATGATACCTCATTATAATAACAATAGATAATTTATAATTTGTATTATATTAAGAATTCACTCGCGCAACAAGTGCAGTTTGATCTCTGCCGCACCGCGGATTTTGTACAAGAAAACCGCGTTTAGACTATCAGGGTCCCATAATGTGAATAATGATGTTTCTTACTCAATAATCTATATAACTAATATATAACGCCGTATGCGTATTTTTTGTGTGAAATAAATTCGATAATTATCGGTTCAATTTTGATCGGATCTTTTTTTACGTGTCCTCGTGATCACGCGAATTTCATACACGTAAATTTAGTCCAATAAGGTTAGTAAATAATTAGTTATTAATAGTTAAAATAAACGTGTAAATTATATATCTACACCTATACCGTGCAGTGTTCATGAATTTAACCCTTAATTGCATGATTTTTTTTTTCTTGCTGAAAATAAATGTTTTTGATTAATTTGAGTATGGGGAGTTTGTTAAAAATAATTTAAAAATTCCAACTTAAAATCCAAACTTGAAAAGCACAGCTTTTAAGTCCGTTGCACAAATGCAACTATATGCGCACCAACTTTAATTTATTATTATTTCTATTTCCATATGTATATTATTTTTTTAATTTTCATTTTAACAACTTTTATTATTCTTATTCTAACTACAAAAAACTAGTCCAAGGTAGTTCTTTAAATTAATATCTTTTTATTGAGAAAATAAAAAATAAAAACATAAAATCATAATATTATATAACAATGTTATACAATGTGTTAAGTCTTCTAACATTCAATAAAATAATAACAATGACAACCAGTTTTTATAAGTGAAAATATCATTACAAAATAATCAAATAAGTAACATTTAAATAAAATAATATAATAACAACTTATTTTTTTAAATGAAAATATAATTAATACCAATTGGTAAACAAATAATTTAATATTTAAATAAAATAATAATAATGACAACCAGTCTTTATAAATATGATAAAAAAATAATAATACCATAGGTAACAACCAATCTTTGGTATTCTAAATATGAAAATTGAAATAACTATAGATATCAGAGTTAGAACTATTTCATATGATATTTGTTGAAACAGTTACTACTTCTAGTAAAACACAAAGCCTTACTGCATTTAGCACAGCTTATGTATGTAATACCTTTACAACCTAAGTATTTGCATTTTTGTCTGCTTTGAGACCACTCAGGCATATGCTGAAAACCATCAAACCTTACATCTATTGGTGTAGTGTTAACATTACGTTGCCTTTTTTTATCTGTTATATTGCCTAATTTGTCTTCTTTAAGTGGTCTACCTCTTTTAGGTGACACTAATTCTCCCATTTGACATAATGAAACAGCCAATTCTTCATGGAAATCTGCCAAACTAGATTGATATTTTTGTCCTTTACTTTCATAAATACGTTTTTGTAATATCCAAGAATTTGTAACGGTTATATCAATTAAATGATAGAACAACCTCATATACCACTTTCTGGATTTTATTGAAATTTTATACCTTCCAATATTGGCATCCAGCAAGTCAACTCCACCCATATGCTTGTTGTAAATACTAACAATATAAGGAAAAGGAACCATTATTGTTTTTTTTTCTTTTTTAGAAAACCTTTTCACATGTTCAACTGGGTTCATACCTACAAATGTTGAAAGTAAGATTACCAACTTATTATCTTTCCATAAGACTGCTGTAATTTTTTCTTCGTTTACAGTAGCTGTACACTCATACATGGTACCCCTATCCTTAGATTTCATAACAGTATCTGAAGGAAATGGTACATTTTTAAGTCTATTTCTCCTAACAGTTCCTAGACTTTCAATGCTTCTACTTTTTAAATAAATCATTAACTGTATTGAAGTATAATAATTGTCATAATACAATTTAAAATTGTTATTTGATGGTATTATACGAGCAAGACGTACAACAACATTTGCACTTGCACCAATATCTGGTTCACAAGGTAAACGTAGATCTGAATTATTCTCTTGCCCACTATAAATTTCCACATAATCAGGCCCGGCGCAAGGCTAAATGACGCCCCAGGCCAAAATGCCAATTGGCGCCTTTTACATACAACCCATAATATTATAATACTCGGAAAAAATGTTATTCATGGATAAAAATACGGAAAAATGATGTATAATTCTTAACTTGTAGTTTGTACATTATTTGTTATCGTCTTAATTAAAAAAAAAATAACGTATAAAGAAATATAATGTAATAGGTATAGTATTCACATATAAATATAAAATACCTACATACTACAAAAAAAAAAAAAAATAAATAATAATACAGAAATTAATAATAAATGGAAATAGAGAGTACAATAAAACATAACATAAATAAAATATTTATTTAAATTTGTTATCGATCAACACTTTTCTTGATTTTCTCTCGGCAAAACTCCGTATAATTGTAGAAAAATCAATTTCCGCAGCTATTTCGTTTTCTATAGATAAAACCGATAGTGAGACTAAACGTTCATTAGCCATAGTAGATCGCAAGTATGTTTTTATGAGTTTTAATTTTGAGAAACTCCGCTCACCACTAGCTACTGTCACTGGTAACGTCAATAATAATCTTAAAGCAATCCAAAGATTTGGAAATATGTCTTGGAGTTCATAGTCAAAAATGTATTGAAGAATATTAAGAGGTGAACTTACGTCCAAACAAGAAATTAACAATTGCTTGATGTTCACAATTTCTGTGCATAATTCGACACCATCAATATCAGAGTCAGATCCATCTTTAAGGTGATTGTGTAGATCCATACAATGTTTCAATAAATCGTTTTCATTTTCAGGTGCATTTTTTAAATCGTACAAAAAATTCCATAAATCAACATGGATCTTTAAAATTTCAAAACGATCTGTCAATGATGTAGTAACAACGTCTATTAATGTGTAAAAAAATTCATGTTTAAATTTTTCGAGTACAGTTCTATGATCAGTATCATCTGAACGCTCATAGTCAAAGTGTTTTTTTTTTATACGCTTCCGAACTACTTTTATTTCAGAATCCACCCCTAATTCATCTGCTATTGCTTTTGCTTTAACCAAAATCTGATCAAATTGGTCTCTATAGTTCTTAATAAATTCTAAAGCACTTTTTAACATATTAAAACCATTTATTAAGTCTATTGCTTTTGCTTGCATACTTTTACTAACTAAATTTACTTGAAAAAGAATATCGTACCAAACAACTAATGATATTAGAAACTTAAAATCTGTAAGTTGATCAGCAAGCGAAACAGCTTCATGGCGCGTTCCAGCATCTATGTTTTCAACTTCGGATAGTTTAATAAGCGCATTGTAAATTTGTTCAGTTTGAAAACGAACAACTTTTACGCTGTTGATTCTACTTTCCCATCTTGTGTCACTCAGAGGTTTCACGGTCAGCCCTTTTATATTGTCAGTTAAAATTTTCCATCGATTTACCGATGATGAAAACAATACATAAATTCTTTGGAGTACGCCGAAAACTGTAATTGAATTTATAGAACAAGATGCAGCATCTGATACAACTAAATTTAAAGAATGGCAATTGCATGGAACAAAGGTGGCACGAGGATTCATTGATAAAACTCTCGCTTGAACTCCTTTTTTTTGCCCTTTCATGTTAGCACCATTATCATATCCCTGCCCACGACAATCTTGAAAAGGAATATTCTTTTCTGCAAGAGTATTTAGAAGAAGGTCTGTTAAACTCAAACCTGTAGAGCTTTCTACCGTTTTAAACCCAATGAAATGTTCTTTAACTTCAATTTTTTTTTTTATATTAACAAATCTTAGTGTAAAGGATAGTTGTTCTTGATGACTCACATCTGGTGTACAGTCAAGAATTACAGAATAATATTTTGCTGCACGTAATCTATCTATTATTGTTTCTAAAACTTTATTGGCCATGAGATTAATTAATTCGTTTTGAATAGAATGACTGCAATAATGTACGGTTTTTTCACGAGACAGTGTTTTAAGTAATAATTCTTTAGTTACATCGTCATATTTACCCAAAAGTTCAACTAAACTTAAAAAATTTCCATTACTTTGAGTATAAAATTTATCTGAACTTCCTCGAAACGCTAGATTATTCTTTGATAAATATAAAGTTACTGATAACAAACGGTCCAAAACTTTTACCCAATAATCAGTTTCCATGTTCGTAATTCGCTGGTGCTCTGCATCTATTGTTTTATTTAGTTTTAACCGTTTTTCTATTTCTATCCATGTACCATAAGCCTTAAAATGATTAGGCGCTTTTTCGTGTACAGTAAGTGCAGCAGATACGTTATGCCAATCAGAAAACCCACAAATTGCCAAATTTGACTTCGGAGTTCTATCAAATAATTTACAACAGAAACAAAATATTTTCCCCGTTGATTTTGAGTAAATTAACCAACGCCTAAGTAATTTTTCTCCATTAGAAAGATGTCGATAAAAATGAATCTCAGAAAAATGTCTTTTTTCATGATCTAGTTGAATACTCGAAAATTCTGTAAATATTTCGGGACCGGTTACTACTATATAGTCAATTTGTTTTGATGTTAAAAATGAGGGCCAAGTAGCAGGATCAGAGTTAATACTTGGTTCAGATGATTCAGTGTTACTAACCAATTCATTACTTTGAAATTCAATAGAAATATCCATATTTTCTAAATGCTTAATTGTATGTTGTTCAGAACTTGTAGTAGCTAATAAAGATGACGTGATATTTTGTTCTGGACTTGTAGAAGGTAACAATTCTTCTGAAGAATAGCTTTCATCGTTAATTGATTCTTTATTTTTTTGCAAGAACTTAGATAAAGCATTAGCACCTTTTTTAAATTCTAATTCCCTCTTAATCTTTTTTTTTAGGTTTTCTGCTCCAGATAATTTCTTTTTCGGTGCCATTCTAACTAAAGCGTTTCCTAAATTAATTGTAATAATTTGTATAATATTATTAATTAATTCTTATCAAGTATAAATTATACTAATATACTAATATAAGGTATATTAAACATAAAATAAATATAGTATTCCAACAGATGCAGCAGCAAACGTGTTAATAAATAATAAATTAAAATATATTATATTATTTACTTTCTATTTTCTGTTAAAGTTATAACTTACCTAATAACTAGTGAAATTTAATCGTCAACTAGGCGATGGCGTAAGTACTCGTTTCAAAGAGCAAAAACAAAATGACAATAAAAGTATGATCACTGACCCGTATAGTACGATCGTCAATCAGTAAAATAATAATATAGGTATAATACTATAATAAAATTAACGTGTATTTTTAAACACACAGAATAAGCTGATAAGTGATGGACGGACGAGACGTAGTCATGAGTCACAATGGCTTGACGCGATCCCGATTAAACGATAACAAATATTCGGGAATTTTTATATTTGTAGAACAATACATAAGATAAACATTTTACGTTAGTACGCTAAACAGAATAACCATAATAATAATTATCTATATTTCAATACAAAGTTTTAGGAATTTTATATTTAATAAAAAAAATTACTAACAAAAGTGTGCAAAATTGTAAAAAGCAATTTCGGCGCTCCCCTGAAAATGGCGCCCTAGGCGACCGCCTGAGTCGCCTTACCCTCGCGCCGGGCCTGCACATAATATGCAAAACCAGAAACACCTGCCATAACAAACAACTTATAACCCCATTTATGTGGTTTCATGGGGATATATTGTTTTAAATAATGTTTAGTTTTAGTAGAACATAATTGCTCATCTATTGACAGACATTCTTCTAGAGGAACTGATTGAAATTTTTTATTTAATGTTTCTAGAAGTGGCCTTATACGATAAAGTCTATCATGTCCAGGTCTATTGAATGGAATTAGTTGAGAATTGTCATTAAAATGTAAAAATTGTTTGATTTTTTCAAACACATTTACTGGCATGGTATTTTTTATAACAGTATTACCTATATTTGATGACCAATAGCTACGAATAGACGGATTTTTATGAACAGACATCATAATGGAGATTCCTAAAAATCTTTTAAAGTCAGTTCTATTAATTTTAAATGGTTTTTGAATATTTTTTTGAATACTATATTTTAGAGTTTCTTCACAAATATGGTCAATAAGATCATTATCAAAAAAATAACTAAATATTTGGTAGGGAGAATCCAAGTTTAAAATATCAGTTGTAAGTTCTTCACTACCTAGAAACTGTGAGCTTGTGTTATGTTCAAAGGGTATATTTGTCCAATTAACTGATGTAACTGGAGTAAATGGTTTTTGATGGCAATTAGTATTTTCAGATATAGAAACAGTGGGTTGAGTGGTATTTTCAGAAAAATTATTACTATAAGTAGAGGGCAGCAATACATCATCAGTTACATCATGAGGTACAGATATAACAATAGGATTATTATGATTTAAAGATTCAACAAATACCAAATTTTCATCTATGACAGGTAGTTCTACTTCATTAGAATTTAAATAACCATCCATATCTTCTACAGTTACAAACTCATTTAGTTCATCAAAGTCATTTTCATCAAATTCATCATCAGAATCCACTGGTATTTCAAACAGCGCATAAAGCATTTCTTGTTCAGTAAGACCTTTATGATTCGACATTGTAATATAAAAATATAAAAACTAAAACACGTACAATATTATTTATAAAACTAGTGTCTAGCACAGAACATAATAATGTGTCTAGAAAGTAAAAAATATAGGTAATATAAAACGTTTTGTAATTATAAGCATGTTTTGTAATTATTTTGTAATCAACAAACAAGTGGATAGCGTGTGTAGACAGATAAGAAGTTTGTACGCATATAGTTGCATTCGTGCAACCGGAGCTTATCATGGATTATCATTGTACCATTTATCGAAAAAACCTAAACGACAGTTGTACAACATAGTTTAGATGTACGATAAGCGATACACATTTTTTGATTATTGATATCACATATATTTTCAATATTATGATTCTCCAAAGTTATCATATATCCATTTGGTCAACGTACAATCACTCATTAGTTTCAGGGAATTATTAAAGTATAAATAAACACTTAACAGTAAACAAATATGATATCAAAATAATCAGAATTATTTGACGAATACAATGGTGTAATCAAACTATACATACCAGTAGTTCTAAGAACAGAAAAAAATAAAAATAATAATGTTGCATGAATGCAACTATATGCAATTAAGGGTTAAGGTACACTGAATTTCTCAGCCGGATTAAATTGGAATAAATCAATTTTTTTTATAAGCTAGTGGTATATAAATTTCAAAATTTTTATCATAGCGGTATGCGCATGCACAATAAAAATATATTTATTTTTAATAGCAACACATTTTTTGAACACCATATTCGGATGGGCGTAATTTTTTTAAGTAATTTTGATGGGTCAACTATGTCTAAATTAAAAATTGACTGACTAAAAGCCATTCCCTTTTTAATAAATAAATACATTTTTACGATTCATTTAATTGCATAAAATCATTTATAATTATTTATTATTGGTTAATTTTTAAATGCGTTAACACAATTTTTTTTTTTTATACGTGTTATAAATAAGATATACATTATATGGGTAGTTATACATGTCGTACATTCTTTTATTAATTATTAATTATAACAGTTATTTTATAACTAAATAAAATTGCTCAGTTTCCTCAATTATTTCCTACGCATAATTTAAATCGTTGTAGACATCCTCTATTGAATGCTGATATTATTTGACTTTCAGTTATGTTATTACACGCACTTAATTTGTAATCTCTGGTGAATATTGTAGCCCCGGGCATAGTATGTTTTCGCCAAAAGACGTTTCCACCAAAAAATAATTTGGAAACTAATAGTCTTAATTTTTAAGCGATATATGTTGTAGTACGTATAAAATATCGAAATATGTAATATGCAATTGTATGGTATTATTTAAAAAACTCTAATTTAATTTTGCCTATATTCAACTAATGTATTTTTATCATCTATACTTGTATTATAATTTATATTTTTAAGACAGTATAATTATTATTTGTATTATAATTTGAAATATCGAAATACTTAAATACAATAGATATGTGATAAGCAGGGCTGTGAATTTATAGGAAAGTGCATTTTTTTTGGTGATTATAAAACATAGTTTTGTAAGTACATAATTTGAATTATGTAATTACGAATCCATCTATGAAACTTTTATTTTGCATATTTTTGCATTTTTTGACGTTTTTAATTTTTTAGGTCATTTTTTCGCATTTTTAGGTCATATTTTGCTTTTTTTAGTTCATTTTCTTGTATTTTTAACCAAATTCTGTCAATTAACTTGTTTGAATACTTTTTTTATTTTACACAGGCTGTATATATTATGTCAATTTTTTTAACTTTTTTATTAAATAAACACTTTTTTGTACTAATATTTAATATCCTGTACCTAATATTAATATAAATATAAAAATTAAATTAAAAACCATTTTAAATTAATTTTATACTATAATTTTTGGCATTTTATATTCCTATTTTTGCTTTTTAAGTGCATATTTTATTGCAATTTTTTGGCATTTTTTAAGGTTTTTTAGTGCATTAAATTCACAGCCCTAGTGATAAGACATTGTAAATATTTAAAAACTAATTTAACTGTGCCTATATTCAAATCATGAATTATTATTATCTACTTGTATTAAAATCTACAATAATAAGAATATTTTCATATGATAACAATATGAAATATTTGTACATGGTTCCCAAATAATAATTGGCGGGAACGTCTTTTCATAAAAATACATTTTGCCGAAAACGGGAATCGTACTCTTTTCGTTTTTGGCGGAAATGGGTTATGTAGAAAACGGGTTATATTATTTTGGCGGAAACGGGAAATTCCTGTAGCTCTAATACGTTAAGCATTATATTGTGTAAATTATAAGAAAAATAATTAAGGATTTGATGGCTAAGTTAAGTTGGATGAGTATCGAGCTCAATTGTAAAAGATAGTGATGTGTAATACGTATTTATTGATGTAAAATGTTTTTAAGTGTTCGTCTTTTTGATTTTTTTTCAGTTTTTCTTTCTAAGTGGTTAGTAAAGAAACATGACATAAAACTTTTAACCAAGGAATATAATATACTGAAAAAAAGATAAATATCATATTTTTGTGTTGATCTAGTACTATTTAGAAAGTATCTATATTTTATGTATTTATACCGTAGAGACGTAAATTGTTAGGTAATTGTAAAATTTTGATACACATACAGCTGGCTAGAAATATATATTTGCATATGGGAAATGTTATATATAAATACTGTATAAAACGTTAATTTTGGCATAGAGAAAAAACATTTACAATAATATGATATGAAACACCCGGGGGACAAATAGTTTTTATTTTAACACATAGGTTATAAAAAAATAAATACGATTCGAATTTCGAAATGTATAATATATTATATATAAGCTATCGTTAACCACTTTTCACACAAAATTTCGTCCTGCTGCTCAGTGGTGCCAACTATTTTTTTACAAAATTAGCCGGAAATTTTCACTGAAATAACATTTTGATAAAATACTCAGAAATGTCTCACAGTGACAGTGGACAGCGACCAACTACAACGGAAAATCCAGAGGACCGCAGAGACGACGTCTTATCCGGCACCATTTACCAGACCGTGAGTTATGATGCTGACGACGAGAAATCATCTGGTTCGTCGTTACCTACGCGAGCCACACTGCTGCATCCATCTCCGCGGAAAAAGGACGCCGCGAAAAAGAAAAAACTCGCAAAACCCACCAAACTAATTGCAGTCAATGATGTTAATGAAGAGCTTATCGACGATGAGTTTGTTCCGAATATGTCGGCTCCGCCCGCGCCCGGTAACAAAAAACCTGTACTAAAATAACAATGAAAATGCGTTTTATAATATACACGAGATAATATAGGTAGTTAATTTTTAAAGATATTTGTTTCAACAGCATGAATACAACACTAGAAATTAAAATTCTAAACATTGGTACTACAGTAGTAGCTTAGAGCTAGGACTGTTTTTGATATCACTATCAACTTCACATACATATAGTTATAGAAGGTTGAGATATTCATTTTATATCAGTAAGTTTAAAATTAGTAAGGTTAATGATCAATTTTAAGATTAATGTAAACACACTATAAACAAACATTTGATAATAACAATTTGTTCATGTAAATCATTATTTAAAAAAAAATTTTTAGTAAATAAAAAACAATTAAAATACATTCTTTTTATAGCAAAAATGTATATTATATAATATAATAAATTGACAAATTGACATAAATATAATTATTTTTAATTATTTAAAAATTGTTTACATTAAGTTATCAAATGTTATAACTCAGAACAGGTTCAGTGAATGCAATATTTACAAATAATAACTGAAAAAAAAAAAATAAAATAAATATTATGATTCACTTTATAAGAATGAAAAATTGATCCCTTTGTCAGTCGCAGAAATTGTGTAAGTTGTAACTCATTTATTAATTTTTATTTTAGGTCGGTACACTTTATTGATATAACGTTTATGGTTGGTTTAAATCAACAGAAATAAATTTTAATTTAAAACATATTATACACAGCCACATTAATCTCAAATCTTAAAATGTTTTTAAACATGTTTTCCTACCTTGTTGAGTGTAACTTTAAGAATAATTATACAAATATGATACTTTATTTGTATTTTATAATAATATTTTTACAGTAATTTCCATTTTTTATAAATGTAAATCAGATTAAAAAAAAATCTGACAAAATTACTGTAAAGTTGTTAATTTTCAAACAAAATAAAAACATTTTTCTAGAAGTCACAGTCGAACAATTACAATAAATTACACATAATTTAACTTAATTGCTCAGTTGCAGATTTTAAATAGACATTGGTTATATATTATGATCATAAATAAATCAATTATCATAATTGTATTAATTTATTAATAGTATTTATATAATATTAAATATTTTATACAAGCTGTCAAAACCACACAATACAATTGAACTACCAACAAAAAGTAAGATTTTTCTAGGCTTCATGTTGACAAATAGAAAATGGGTAAAACAGTATTGAGCATTTGCACTGTTGTCTGTTTATAACGGAATAAGCTTGTATTCACTTAATTTGTTAGAGTATTCATTTAGTTCAGGCTTTTCCCAATCTGAAAAATATATAAAATATACATTAAGCAAAAATTTGTATATGAGAACTTGAAATAGAAATTGTTAGTATAATTATATATTTAATAAATATTTTATTATTTAAAAACAAAAATTACTATTTAAGAAAATCAAGTAAGAAAATAAAACTATAATAATTTTAACTATTATAATTGAATTATTCAATATGATTATTGTTGACTAATTTGATTATATTTGCATGTCAAATAAAACAATCAAAAATCTAAACAGAATGAACAGTCATTTTTATAGTTTTACCAACTAAAGTTAATAGAAAAATCTATTAAAGTAAGTATGTGTTCAAACATACCAAAAACCTTTGGTTGATCATAATATGTATCTGAGCGAACAATCCTGGTTGATTGAAGATATTCACCTTCACAATTTATGGATTGAAATGTCTTCATGGGTGTAAATTTATGATCGTTATCATTTAGGCCTTTATTCACTAAACGATATTTATTTAATCTTGGATCTTGTGGTGCTGATTGGTCGATTTTTTTTTGCTTCTGGGCAATTTTATTTGTTTCTTTGAGATGCCAGCGTTTTGTCAAGTTAGTTACTATTAAATATTTTCTATCTTTAAATAAGGGGTGATTAATGGTAGATGTGTAGGTATAACACGATGAGTATGTGTACTTATCAAACCAATTTGTTGCATAAGCAATGTAATGAATACAATCTAAAAATAACAATCAATAATATGCAATTTTTTTTTCTGTTATCTATGTATGATATATTAATATTGTACTTACAATTTGAAATCATTAAAATAACAAATGCTATTTTTTCAAATGTAGTGTTTAGTACTATAATTACGTCAGTATAACTCAATATTAAAACTATTATGAAAACATCAATGTATGATCCAATAATTATATTTTTTAACCATTTAAAACTTGCCCATTTACACTAAAAATAAATACAAATGGATAATTATATTTTTTTACAATTTACACAAAATATAGTATCATGTTTACTATTAATGTAAAATTTACATGAAATAATCATAATTATTTAATAATCTATTTATTTATTTAACGGAAACTTAAACTATTTTTATTCAAATATCAAGATATTAAAACCCTTTAAAAATATTTATTATAAATTATTATAGTTGCCAAACTCTCCAACATGAGAATGATTCAGATTTTCCAGTCAATTTGTCTTCTACAAATTATCTCTGTTCCATGGTTCATAAAGAATAACAATTTCTAGAAAGACTCACATAACTAACTAAATCTCACTATGTCTCCTTTTATTCTAAGTAATCCATCACAACAATCCACTAATAAAATGCCTATATTCTTTCACAATCCCTGATAATCTCCAGGACGTCTTGAACAAACCTGGCCTAGAGATGATCTTTTAATTTAATCTGTCAAATGGCACTTCTAATTGCTCTCCCAATTTGTTAATCTCGTTATATAAATATATTAACCTTAACCAAAATGACTTATTGCATTTAATGTGTATAGATTTTAATCATATTTAATACAAAAAAAAAAAATTATTAAGTTAAAATAAAATATTTTTGAGAAAAAAACAGAATGACTCGACTACATAATTATAATTAAATTTCTACTAACAAATTTAAATATATTTCATATTTATTACCTAGGATAATATAACATAATAACACATTATTAAAGAGTTAAAAGTTCAAATTTTATATAACTTACTCTATGCACAAAATATTTTAAGTAAAAATGTAAGAATAGTAAGGGTAGACTAAGTTTGAAGATTTCACAAATTCTTATTAACACATTGTAATTTAACAAATTACAATAGAATCCTGCAACTATAAAATATAGTATGATTATAAAATTGATAAGAATTATTTAAAACAAATTTATTTATTATAAAAAAAATTACCATTTAATAGAAAATTTAGTTTGGGAACCAATAAATGTAAAAACTTAACGTCTATTAAAACTATAATAATTATTGCTAATGCTCTCCAAAAATATTTCTGAAAAAAAATATAAACAAATAAATCAGTATTCACCTGCAATAATAATCATACAGATTAAGATAGTAGAATAATTTGTATACAATAAATATTCAGGATATCGTTACACTAACGGCAATACTCGTATCTGCAAATTTGTCGAAAATTGGGTTTTGGTATCATATTATTTGTAATCTCTTTGCGCTCATTTTATATTTTTCATATGTTTATTTTGATATAATTGACTATTTCCCTCCAATTTACAAAATAATAATATAGCGTATCTCATTAGTGTATGTAATAACACGTATCTGCAGAATTTTACATTACGTTTTACGAAGATTTCGTTTCAACGTCTAAAATTAATTATTTATTATCAGGTAATTATATTATTACGCGTTTAATAATTTACTTGTGTATTTGTTTGATATTTAGAACAATAGTTTTGCTATTAAGAAGTTAATTTATGCTTGGATTGTGATTTTTTAATTTAGGTTCAGATACGCAGTGGCGTACATACGGGAGGGGGGGTTATATTGAAATTAATTAAAAATTGTAAATTTTTAAATTAATAAATTGGTTATTATGGGGGGTTAAAACATTGTTATGAGTCGTGAGTGTGCATGCAGGAACAAAGATATTATTACAATATCACCAACATTATGTATATTAAACTGAATTATAAATACATAATACAATATAATATAATACAATTTTTAATTTACTTATTTTTTTTTTATTTTATTTATCTATATTCTATCATATACATATTTATAATAATTTTTTCGGTATAGTAACATTGCGTTTATTTTATTATAAATAACTAATAATTTAAAATGTATAATATTTCGTATAATATAATCTGATTATAATCTGCGTGTTTAGCCACGAGGCTCCTACGAATCTGTGGTCGGCCTCGATGACTACACCGCCTAATCGCGACTCCTCTCTCTGGGGTCGATTTTCATATGCTTTTTAAAATCGATTTTGACAGTAAACAGTGTAGGTCAACGCTTCTTTATCACGGTCTTTACGGAATTATAACCGCCGTAAAGATTACGTATAGATATTGCCCTATCTCGGGATATAGGTCATTGGCCACTAATTTCGAATGCGTATTTCTTGGGTGTGTCGGAACACCGGCATGAAGAATAGTCACTCCTCCGTGCGACGCCTTCGTGGTAACAAGTTGTCGGCTTGCCTCAGACCGTCTTGTGAACTTCGTCAAAGTGTCCAAGTGTGCGCCCGTCTTAGACTTTACCTTCGCATAGGTCGGTCTTCTTGTGTTTTGAAATCAAACGGTTACACTTCTCGCGTTCGAACCGTATATATATATCGTTGTTGCGACATCCGCACTCCGCTAAACTTAAATATATATATATACACTGTCTTGCGGTCTTAGTTTAGTGAGGCTTGTCGTTCCGATTGTTGCTAAATTAATATAACATTACAACGCGACTTCCGTTAGTACCGATCGGTCGACGTGTAAATTGCAAGTGTGGTCTATCAGATCTTATTATCATTGTTTTGTGCCTGTTGTTATACCGTCGTGCTCAAGACGAAACAGCTGACCAGTGACTGTCTTGTCATATCATGGTCACCTGCCAACGACAACATCGGCATAGGAACGGAGTCACGTAAATACTGTCATTATTTTCATATCTTATATTTTATATATAAAAATTGTACCACGATTGTTTAGATCGTGTTTGTGAATATTATTATTATTATTTCTTATTATTCTTATTATTATTATTCCTCA
>NW_020271152.1:3438809-3598677 GCF_002803265.2 Melanaphis sacchari | reverse complement strand
CGCCGCTTACGTATTGCTAGAAATGTTGTTGAAGATATGGATTACAACAATGTTATGAAAACATTTGCCAAAATGAGAAAAGAAGAAAACTTTTAGATGCTCTAATTAAAATTTGTAAAAACGTATTCTATAGAAGAAAATAAAGGTACTGATTTATTTGAGTCTCAACTGTTATTTCTAAAAAGTGTTTGTGAGTTAATGCTTATAATACTATTACTTGTTTTAAAATTTACTACTATTATGAAGGTCTTAATCAATTTACTATTTAAGTGTAGTTAGAATATAGAAGATGGTAGAATTATTTACATTAAATATGATAACTCTTGTATCATTTATTTTATTGTTTTTGCTAAAACATGTATGAGTAGGTATAACATATATTTTTATTTAAAGCATCACTGAATGATCGAGTTAAAGAGGGTATGAGGACATTTTTGTTCTAAATAAATATAACTTGCTTTTAAAAGTTGCGTGACCTCAAAAGGATGGCCTTTACAAAATGTTCTGACCCAACTGTTTTGAAATTCCTAGACTTCACTGGTTACACTTCTGCGTTCCGAACCATACATATATATCGTTTGTGGACATCCGCACTCCAAACTTAAATATAAATATACCACTGTCTTGCGGTCTTAGTTTAGAATTGAGGCTTGCTGTTCCGATTGTTGCTAAATTAATATAACATTACAACGCGACTTCCGTTTGTACCGATCGGTCGACGTGTAAATTACAAGTGTGCACTATCAGATCTTATTATCATTGTTTTGGTTGCCTGTTGTTATACCGTCGTGCTCAAGACGAAACATGACCAGTGCCTCATCGTCGCGTCAATTGGTCACCTGCCAACGACAACATCGGCATAGGAACGGAGTCCTCACAAATACTGTCATTATTTCATATCTTATATTTTTATATATACAAATTGTACCAGATTGTTTAGATCGTGTTTGGTCGAATATTATTATTATTATTTCTTATTTTCTTAATATTATTATCACCACGACGAAAGTGATTGTGATATCTGCTACTCATTATCAATCATTGTATGTCAGCACTTCAGTCGTTGGTGATACGTTAATTTATACGTTGTCATATTATATTGTAATCCATACTTTACATACAACTCGAATGTTTATATTTTGTATGGTCATTCTTTAAGCAATTATCCACGGTTATTCTAGTTCATCTTTCGGTGGTGCATTAATATCTATTTGAAGTTATCGCACTCGATAACTTGCGCGAACACTGCGTAATATTCATTACATACTAACCTGCCATAAGTTATATATTAATCTTTGTATTTGTTTTATTATTTTACTTATTAATATTTATATGTATTTTATTGTTAGAAAAATAGGTAGGTTTTAAAAGGAAGGTTTTTGTGTTGGTTATTTTTTAATCCCCCCTCCCCTCAGAACAAGTTTGAATGTACTCAACTGCAGATACGTGTTATTGACATAATCCACAAAAACTGTTTTTCAGTAATTACGTGGTATCACAGATCGCTAGTAAAGGTACTTACAAAATTATTGAAATTTGTCTTATGCTACACTATATTATTATATTAAATTAATTTTACTGAATATATTTTTGTTATTTCGTAGACAAATAATATGTCCAAACGAAGATTAAAAACAATTTTAGACTTATCATATAGAAATAATGTAAAAACAAATACAAATGTCCAGCCAAATATAAATCATGGAAATCAAACATTCAATGATTTTTTATCTACTGCGGAGTTTGTGTTTGAAGATTTTGATACAGGCCTGGCCAATTTGGATAATGTAAATGTTGTAAAAAATGATGACATTTTACTATTACTAACACAAAATATGTACCCTGATAATACTCAATATTTTGTAGAAAATGAATCAAATAACATAATATTTTATGAAGTCCCACAACAATATAATGTTGAGTTTGAATCAAAAAATATAGTTGACAATAGTTTAAAGCTTAGTTTAATTGACAATAATTTGGTTGTTAGTAATGAAAACTTACAAAATTATTCTTTATTTGTTAAAGCTTTTTAATTAAACGACATAAATTTAATTGTTGAGGATAGTGAAGAAAATGTTTTAAATTGTGAAAAGCGTCGTAATATAATACCTTAACCTGATAAGTGGAAAAGAGAAACTACAAAACGTTTGAGAATGAATGGTAAAGAATATATTGGGTATCAGAAAAAAAAAGTCAGTAGTAAGTCACAATGTTTTAAAACCACCAAGGAATATTCAACCAACATGTTTGTCTCTGTATTGTAAAAAAGCAAAAAATAAATTTTGTAACACTTTTGATGAAACCCAAAGGTTAGAAATTTTTGTTACATTTTGGATAGCCACTTGGGAAGAAAAGAAAACACTAGCATGTAGTTTGGTTAATAAAATAAAAACAAAGCGATCTACTAAAGGGAATAGTGATGATAGTAGACGGGAAAATACTTATGAGTATAATTTAAAGTATAAAGATTTTCCTCCTGTAACTGTTTGTGAAAAAATGTTTTTAGCAACACTAGGGTTTAATGAGTGTATGCTTCATAATTGGATTAGAGAATCTACTAATGGCCTTCCAAAAAATTCTAAGCACTCTCTTGATAAAACTGTTAATGAGATATCACCCCAGTCTTTGGCAAGAAAAAGTGCTTTACATACCTGTGTAGAACATTTCAATAACTGGCTTAAAATTTTACCAAAAATGCCATTACACTATTGTAGACAAAGATCTAAGAGGTTGTACTTAGAAGGTCCATTCTTCAGTTTTCAAGAAATTTATGAATGCTATACCAAAAAATGCAATGAAGATGAATTAAAACCATTTAGTAAATGTTATTTTAATAATCAAATGAAAGTTAACAAAATTTACATCTTTAGCCCTTGTAAAGATCAATGTGATTTTTGTTCATCATATGAAATGAATCAAATAAGTGAAGATGATTATGCAGTACACTTGGCATACAAAGAAAGTGTTAGGGAAGAAAAACAGTTAGATAAAAGTAGGGCACAAAAAAATGAAGAATATTGTTTTACTATGGATATGCAAGCTGTTAAACTTTATCCATCTTTGGAAGCCAGCTCTTTGTATTACTCTATGAAATTTAAATGCCACAATTTTACTATTTACAATTTAGCCACTATTAATTGTTATGATTGGTGGCATGAGGGCGTAGGCGACTTAGAAGCTTTGGTGTTTATTATTATACTAATTAAGCATTTAACAGCAGTATATGTTGAAAAAATACTTATTATAATTTATTCAGACGGTTGTGGCTATCAAAATAAGAATATTATTATGTCCAATGTACTTCTTCAATTTTCAAAACATCAAAATGTAACTATTGAGCAAAAATTTTTAATAAAAGGCCATACCCAAATGGAGTTGGAGTGTGACAGCACTCACAGTATGATAGAAAGAAAACTTTGCAATAAAGATATATTTCTACCTTCTGATTATATCAGAATAACTACTGAAGCTAGAAAATATCCGAATGCATATAAAGCAGTATTACTAAAATATGATTATTTCTATGATTTTAAGTCACTAAAAGAATATACATCAATTAGGCCAGAAGTAAGTAAAGGTGAACCAGAAGTGTAAGATATTCGGGCATTGCTGTATGATCCGTCATTGTTTAAAATTTATTATAAACTTTTGTTTAGTGAACCATACTGTGAAATACCCAGGAAAATCATTAGAAAAAAATAACCAAAATTAAAGCAACAAAATCGAAGGAGAGTTTCAGTTTCAAAAATTATACAAAAGCTCTTTACCTTTAATCAAATCCAAATGGAATGATGTGCAAAAATTAAAACAATTTATGCCCATTGACACTCATTCTTTTTATGATACATTACTCCATTTGAATACTTTCAAAACCAAAGCTGCTAAAATATAGTCTCACTGTTAACATTTTATATTACATTCCTAGTAAGTAGTGTAAAAAATATTTTGTTAATATTATTAAAGTAAAGACCTAAAGATAAGAATTTAAAGTCTGAGTTAAAAAAATTAATTTAAGACAAGACAAATACAACTATATTTGTAATTTTGAAGTCTGAATCATTTTATTTTTATGTTTAATATTATGTATTGAACATTAATTTTGAATTTATTAGAAAAAATAATTTAAGTATAAGTCAGTTGTTTTATTTTATAATATCAAGTGTAATTTTATTTTTATTTATTTTTAAGTTTTTTCATACAATTAGAAGTCTGATTGTTTTTTAATATTAAAAAAATATATTTATTATAATATGTATAAAACAGTTTAAACCAGTTAAAATTATTTAATTTAAATTTATGTTAGTTATTTTATTTTATATCAAGAGAAGTGAAATTTTATTTTTATTTATCAAACAATTTTAAGTACACGTCTTATTAGAATTCTGATTGTTTTTTTTTTATTTTTAAATATGTATATCTGTTATATTTTGTTAAACATATCTTGTTGATTTATATGTTATTTCATTGAATTGTTAAAAAAATATAAATACCTATTATTACTACTCTAATAATATTTTTATGGATATCCTTAATTTTATTATTTCGTAATTTAGAATATTAAGTATTGAAGTAGGTATTTCAGTTAAAAAACAATAATTTTTTATTAATACAATAACCTGAATAACCTAACCTATTGTTAAGTACCTTATAATGATTAACACTTTAATAAATTATACAATTTTATTATAGATAGTTTAATATTATGCAAAAATAAACTTAATAGGTAATAGCCTGTATCTGCACATTCTGCACATTATATCATGGTGATTCCACGTATCTACACTAACTTCACACCAATTGGTAAAATGTTATTTTTGGAACATATTATTATGATTAAACTATACATTTTATGTAAATAGTGTCTAAATTTATTTGAAATGTCATTACATTAATATTTATTCAGATTTTTGTTGTTCCTGAAAAATCATAAAAATGTAGATAAGAGGTATTGCCGTTAGTGTAACGATATATATTTTTACATACATTTATTTATCATAAATATTCGATTAGAGTATACCTCATGTTTTTGATTAAAAAGTCAAGTAGCTAGTTAGCAAAAAAGTAAATAAAGTATATTAAGTAGATTATGTTGCTTAAGTAGTCTAGTAAAAATGCGAAAATAGAGAGGGAACTTGGAGGGGACTAAGTCCTTAAAATTTGTTGGAATTCGGTTTTAAAAGTTTATATTAATGTTAAGAATGTTACTTTCTTGGAACTTTAATACATTTTTACCTGATTATTAAATTCTCATTTGAAAGTTTACAAAATAATTGAGAGTAAAGAACAAATTCTTCTTTATTAAATGAGGATTATCATCTACAAGGTAGAGAATTAAACCAATAAATTATGTACAATTATAATTTTAATTTAATTTAATCAATAAAAAATAAAATCTATGTAGAAATGATGTAAAACGATATCATTAAAATTGTATTTTATAAATAACAATGTCAAGTAATCTGGTTAAAATACCAACAAGAAAGTTAAATATTTAATTTAATCATTAATAACAACTAACAAATGTTTTAAAAGTTATTATCGAAGAAAAAAAGCTAAAAAATGAAAATAAATGTTATAAATGTTATAATAGTTCTTTACCTGAAGGGGTATTCACTTTATAATATCAAGCAGTGTTGAAATTTAGATAATTCTAAGACCCTAATAGAAGGACTAATTTTTATTTTATGATTCAAAAATGAATTTAAAAATATTAAATTTAATAATAGCTAATGTACGCCAATATATTTATAAATAAAATAATTTGTTAAATGTACCTACTCTTCAAAGTTAAATTATTAGTTATTAAACTACGTAAATATAATAATTTACAAAAATATATTAATACCTTAGTTACAAATTTCATGACTTTCAGCAATGATTGGACAGATCTGCATATTACTTCAATGATATGTAAATAAAAATTGAACTTAAATAATACAAGTAAATAATACTTAGAGACTTTCATTATAATAATCTGAAAAAATAAAAACAATGATAATCAATTGAAAAAATGTAGGCAAATGCATGATTATTCTATTACCACAATAGATGTCAAGAGTACTTATCGAGTAGGTCATGTAATAGTGGTGAGAATAATAAACTACTGGACGATACATAATTCCACATAATATACCTTTTTATCTACCTGATGCCGTTGTTTTATGCTAGAAATATTTAGATTTAGCTGATCTATTTACATATTACCTATTGAGATATTAATATACTGTAATTATTAATTATAGTCTATAATAATAATTACTAATTGATATAATATTGTCGTTTATAGAAATAATTGAAGAGGATAATAGAAAATATTTGAAAATAAATTAACATTAACATTAAGATAAAGGATAAATATTTACCATTTACAAATTTATAATATTCAATATACGAAATAATTTAGGCATACTAAAAAATCTACTAACAATCTCAGTTTTACCAATGATATAATTGTTTGATGGAAGGGGAAAGCTAATCCCCCCTCCCTCTTATGTATTAGTTAATATCGAAACAAATTTACAAATAAAACATTTTACTAAATGTAATTAATGTTAGAACAATAATTAAAATATATGTATAATAGCTATTTAGGGTTGCTTGGACATTTCCCTAGTGGGCCACGTAAACTTGATATTATTGTGAGTTTCAATAATTTCCCCTCCTCTCCCACTACAAAATATTAATAATAATAATAATAATAATATTTTTTAGTTAATATTAATTAAATAGTAACCAATACTATTTTGGCTTATCCGATTTTTCACTCGGTTTACTATACAGAACACGTTAATTAACGATGAATGTACATACATATTATATATTACAAACATTACATGAAAAATGTCGGCATCTAAAACTTTTCATACATGTAATCCCACCTATGTATTTAAAAATACTTATTTTAGACCTGCGTAGTAAATTCTTATATATTTCTAATATATTAATTTCAAATGTTTTCATGTTAGTTATATTAATATTATTGCAAACATGTAGTAAATAATGATGGCGCGATAGATAGTGAAGAGTAAACACTTTCCCTTTTGAAAGTTAATCGATTTTTCAACGTATATAGTATACTCGAGAAAACTACAGATCAACAAACCCTCTCTACCTACTGTAGAAAGCGCGAATTTTTGTTTTTATTTTAATATAAATATTGTTAAATATAGCACAGAGCAATCACAAAATAATAATTTAAATTATTATATGTCCAAAGCTCTCAAAATACAAATAAGCAACATTAAAAAATAAATTGGCTAAACAATAATAATTATTTATTACAATAGTTGAACGATATAAACAAGTAAATGATAAGAGTGATAACATAATATAGATTAAAGAGTTATGTACGAAAAGACGGGATAATTCTTTAATTAAGTAAAATTATTTGTTAAGATCGAAATTATATCGTAAATAATAATCGAGCCATAATAATTTTTATACATAAATAATTAAACAAAAATCAGAGCCCCTCGCTCTCTTAAGTCGTAGGAATCCTGGTGGACACTGGCCAATAAATAACTGAGTAGCGATGACGTTAATTAAATGTAAAATAAAAATTTAATGAAACGCGTAAGATAGAAAGTTTATGATAGAATATAACATATTAAATGTGAACTCATATTTAACAAAAATTAATGAATAAGCTAGACTGCTAGACTCAACCACGTCAATACCTATATCATTAAAACATTTAAAACAAAATAAAATTGATATAAATTGATATATTGGTTATTGGTATTACTTACCCTGTGTCCAAGAGACTCTTGTTCAAAAACAAACTTGTACGTAGTACCTACCTAAATAAATATAGCAAGTAGGTACTTGGAATAAAATAATAATTAGCTGATGAATTCGATCATACGACAACTGTATCAATACGACGTCCGACAGGCGCCGTGAACAATCGCGCGAAAAGTCCAAAATGGTCGACACGTATCTATGGAATAAACTGTGTAGGAGAAAATGGAAGAACGGTACGCTCTGTTCAGTGACAACAGCAACTTGTATGGAGACGACAGCGAAAGCGCGACCTTGCGTCACTAAGTTACAGGGACTGGTGGAGGGATGATGGGGCTGCTATTGCTTTGCAAGTATGCGCGTGCCCGGTACCCGGTGTCATCTCGCTTGATCGATTTCATCGGAATAAAAATGTTAATAGTACAGTAGCCGGTAAGAATTCATTTATTATGTGTGTCAAGCTCGAACGATCAAATACTACATAACAATAATTAGGGCACGGATGTTGTTGCATTTGCAACTTTTTTCTACTTTTTCAATTAATTGCTTAGTAAGTTTGGAATGCGTATCATGTAAATACGAACTAAAATCTAAAAGTGCAATTTTTGGGAACTTTTGGATTTTTATTGCAATTTTATTGAATTTACTCATTTATAAAACAATTTTATTTTTATTTTTAGAACAATCTATATCTTAGACATAATAAGTATACCTATGTGCGATAAGGGAGACAAACAAATAGGGTGATATACATAAATTTGAGGAAAGAAGCCACCCACTGATGACACTTTCGACTTGATTTAGTCATATTCGATTTAGTTATATATTAGTAATTGTATTATAAATTATACATTTAGTAAAATCTTATATGTTTTTATTAAAGTAATAAATCTCTGCACCGTTTACGTTTAAGTCGCCTTGGAGGGCTACCTGGGATTGTGAGGGATGATGAGTTTTTAATAAGTGGATTTGAATGAGAGGATAAGCAGTTATGAAATTTTTTATAAAAGCGTTTAGCTTCGTCATGAATAGTGTTTAAGTTACAATCTAAATGTAGGGTATGGTTTGATATGTATGGAGGCGCGTTTAATAATTTTCTTAAGGTCATATTTTGGAAAGCTTGAATCTTATTCAGGTTTGACTTTTTAGCATTTCCCCATAGCTGCAATCCGTATGTCCAAATGGGTTTTGATAAGGTTTTATACAGGAGAAGTTTGATATTAATAGGGGTGGCTTTATTACCAATTAAATTCTTAAGCATACGTAACTGATTGTTTAGGGATAGTTTTTTTTCACGTATGTGTTGAGCCCAGGTTAAGCGTTGATCGAGGGTTAGACCAAGGTATTTTATAAAAAAATTTTAACAAATTTTTTTTAAGTTTTTCACAATTTCGCTTTTTTTTTATACTTTTTAAACGATTTTTTAAATGATGTTAGAAGGTTTACCTGAAGATTTTGCAGTAAGTGATTTAGTTTATTTTAAGTACGCTTCGCTAATATCAAACAACATAGAATGAAGTTTTTCAAGGTATAAAAACTCATTGGCTTCAAACCGAAGGACATTGATTTTGAAAATTTAAAAAAATTACATATGGTTCAATTTTTTAGTGAAATTTTTAATATTTTAAGTGCAATTTTTAGTATATTTTAGTGCCATACTACAATAAATTTTACTAGTTGTTGAGTATTACAAAATCCGTGCCCTAATAATAATATTATTTATAAATACGATCAGAATACACGTAATGAAACTAATTAAATTAATGATGGGAACTATCGAGTAATAATTGGATAGTTTTGTTCGAATGATCTTAATGGTTATACGAATAATCCGATATTATTCATATAATTCGATTATAGTAGAAAATAGGTATATCCGTCAAAATTTAAATTATTGATATAAACTGTGTTAAGAATATAAATAATAGATATTATGTATGTATTAGAAACATTTGTTACTCTGTTTAAATAGTGTACCATATTTACATAGTAAACTTATACTAGCAAATTTCAAAAAGTTTATGGTTTATATTTAAATATAGAATATCTTCCCAACATTCAAAATTCAGATTGATCAACATATAAATATTATAAATAATATAAACCTGTTTGTATTTGATTTTACATAAATCTTATTATTAACTATTATTACTTATTTGACTTATCTATTACATATATATATATATGTTGTCAGAAAAAATGATAATTTAGGAATTGTCGTGATTTCCTAGTCATTGTAGATAATTACTGATGATGTTAGGCATTGTTGAATATATCATAGTTTTATCAAAATGTCCGTATTATTTTAGGCAATGTTGTAAATTGACACTCCCGATCGAACAGATAATCTTAACTCGGTTTTATGTTATCGATTTCTCGATACATAAAGATAAATATCTTTATTGCCCATAATAATTGATTATTGTATATCGAACTATGTGTATCGTATCGTAACAGTCTGTAATAAACCTGTAATAAAGACAGTGGTGTTTGTGCAGTGTTCATAAAAGTGTTTATTTGATATTTTCAAAAATGGATTTAAATGAAATGCGATTAAAATTTAATATTTAATAATTATATTAAAATAAGGTAATATACCTTAATATATGATAATTTTACATACTGCATATGCTAACTATTTAATACAATTTTGTCTCAGTTTATTTAAAAAATGTATTTATTTTTTGGATTATCAATTTTTTATTTTTTGAATAATAATACCTATTGCTCAAATATCCATGTTATTGAATACAAAAAAATTGATAGGTCAATAGATAGGTGTATAATAATAATAAAACTAATTTCATCAGTTATGGCATGGAGTGCAAAGCTAATCACATGGAAGTCGCACAATATTTACACAACATTAGTATAATACATTACATAATATGTACCAGGTACCTATAGGAATTTAAATTTTTAAACTACATTTATATGAAATTTTTTTCCTATAATAAGTAAAAACTGTATTATATGCATTATATGCAAAATACATAGTTGAATATATACATACATACAAAATGTATAATTTTATATTAATATAGATATTATAAGTTTTTAATTTAATTGTAACAACACCTAAGTCCCAATCATGACATCAAACATAATTAATAACTAATAAGTATTTTAAATGACATATTTATTATTTTTGATAATTGGATATCAATTGCATTTGTAAAAATTATAATATATTCTGAGTGGTGAATGGCTTATATTATTAGATTTTAGGCAAGGATAAAAAACTTATTTATTTCTATTTTTCTTCATGATTTCGTTTAACAATGTATTTAGAAGAATTTTTGTCTCTGATATTAAGGCAATTTTTAAACTTTTAATTTAATTTTAATAAATGTAAAGATATTTGAAATGTTGATGCATAAAGATCAACATTCACTAATAGGTTAAGTTAAAGTCAAATAATTGTTATACCACTTAATAAATTTTAGTGAATTAAAATTAGCGAGCCATCAAGATAAGTATGACAAACTAAATTTACTAGATTAAATTCCTATTTCACTATATTTATTTACTATTAATATGGCTAATGTTTAAGAAAATTACTTAAAAATTATGTTTAAGTAGTAATATGCTTAAATTAGTTAACAATGGTTGCTTCTATGTTAATAACCTTATAAAATATAACTGCGAGACTATAATAAGTTATATTTAATACAAGCACTAATAATAAATTTACAATTAACATAATATTTAAATTTATTGACTAGTTTAACTTAAAGAATTTTGGTTCATGCCAGAGATTTAAAATTAGTTTAATCCAATAATAAATCATAGTATAGGTATTTACTATTCTGCTATATTTATTACAATATTAAGTGTGACCAATATTTAAACAAATTAGTAGAAAATAATATCCAAAATGATAATTCTTCTATAATACAAACAAGAAATATAAAGTACCTACCTTCTAAGTGTAAATAGAGAAATGTGCTAAATTATCAAAATTACATTTTCTGGTGTTAGTTAAAAATAAATGTAATCATTTTCGGACAATAACAACCAGTTGATAAAAATTCAAATGCACTTACCATAATAACTTAAAAATATCAACTTGATTGAAATAATGGAATAATTAGATATGTACTTTAATTTAATTTAACTTTCAAGTTTTAACTGTCACATAAAAATCATGAAGTAAGAACTAAGTGACAACGAATCACATGGTACCTAATCATTTATCATTATTATTATTATTATATTAATAAAATATTACGGTGAAAGTCTGTAAGTGCTACCACAATGACAATATTAACTACTACTTAGATGTGGTTCAAACTTCAATTTTCAGTATATTTTGATAAAATAATTTTACAATACACAACACTATTATCACGGTCACCTATACATATTATTATTATTTAAAATTATAAACTCGTCGATTTTCTGATAAAGAAATGCAATTAGGACATCGAAAATAATAATATGTAATTGGTTATAATATCAAACAATAATACAGATAACAATTTTTTATTGACTACTGACTACTGTATATTGTAAGAAATTGATAATTAAATAGTGTAGATGTACAGATTTACAATACAATAATGCATCGGCATATAATAGGAGTATAAACGTATATTATTATTATTCATTAATGGCATTTCACAAATTAAACCTAAAATTCGAATGTAATTAGTTTTTTTTAAAATTATTAATGCATAATTATAAACGATACATCAAAATTTATTAAAAATAAATCATACATGAATTAATTTTAAAAACATATGTACCTATTTGGAATTTTAAGTTACCCCCATAACCACCCCTTTTTAATAAATAATTAATATTAGATAATTTTAAATTATACGATTCAAAGAGGTTTTCATGTAGGTATTTTTTCTTAATTTAAGTATATCATATTGAAATCTGCTGTCACGTGAAATTTAGAACACCTGTATATAATCTATATGGTATGTATATCCCAAAATTTTAAATATAATTTAGATTTTATGTTTTCATACTAATAAATTAAATATTTAAGTACCCATCGTTATCCACAGTAATATGTATTATATGCTATATAACTTATAACTTATAGATTATAAATAATTTACCTTATTTTTGTACAAATCTATTTTATTAGTCGCAATTTTGAATATTTTAACGATGCATACTTGGTAATGGAACTTATTTCTTTTTAGTTTTTATTATAGTTTAAAATAAATAGGTAAAATATAATAATTGATAAATAATTTTTTTGTATAAAGTTTTAACAAATCAATGATTACAACACTAATAATTATTATTAGGTGTAAAAATATAAAATAAGTACACATTATATTATTTTACATCCATATGAAAGTTTCGTTTATTAAAATTTAGTCAAATGGCTTTAAATGTACAATATTTTCACACATTAATTTGGATAATTTTTTCATTTAAAATCTATTAACATGAAAAACATGATCCATTGACAGAAACATCTGACAGTCATTTCTAGTTACTTTAATGTGTAAGAACTTAGATGACATTTACAACACTGTGTATAAACAAATCATTAAGCGTATTTAAATATTTTATACCTAATATTATACAATTATTTAATAAAACTATAATAAAATACTGAAGGGAATAAATAAATTATTATAGTAAAAAAAATATACATAATAAACACAAAAAAGAATAAAGTGACAAAGCACTAACTTTTTATACATTGTACTTATAAAATTATTTTAATATATTTTTATTGATTATCCATAAATGCTATTACTTATTAGTTATTATAAATAAATAGATAAATTGATATATCAAAATTTTTTAAAGTGCTAACAGGACGTCATATCTGCATGTGTTGTCCTCTTCTTACCAGGGTCAGATTGGGTAGTCTCGATTTTTCGAGAAATATTTTTCTACCAGCTCTCAATTTGGTATACAGTCAACTCGCGATATAACGAAAATCTCGTTATAACGAATTCAATTGGTATATTCTTTTGAAATAATGAATTTCGACGTAACGAACTTTCGAAATAATGAATTTTTTTCTCGGTCCCTTGAAATTCGTTATAATTCGTCTACGGGAATAAATCTCCTATGTGAAAAATTAGCAAATTGAGGTTTTGGTATCACTGGATTCAGAAAAAAATTAGCTTTTATATGATTAAAACTCCTATGTGTTATCTTTCTTTTACGATTAATGAAATATAAATTAAAGAATCTCTCATGTGCAGGGCTAACTATAAACGTTTCTGGAATATCTCCTATGTGAATACTTAATCTTCTATGTGCATGATGTTTTTATAACATTTTTAAAATATCTCCTATGTGAATACAAATATGATAAGCAATCACATTGGAGGTATTGTCGTTTGTGGATTGGTTAATGTCGCGTGGGGATAGCGTACATAGATGATTTTCAAACTGATAATAACGTTAAACGTGATCGTTAATTGTTGTCAATGTGATCGCGTATTCGCGTATACTTTTAATGTTTAACAATTTAACAAATTGGTAAGTACAACTAAAGTTTATAAGCGTAATATAATTTTGAATAGGTATTAAAAATAGTGTTATCCAAATATCTAGATTAAAATGAATCGCGGTCGAAAAATAGCAGCCATGGTCACTCAAAATAACAAAGTCAATACACAGATGTGCGTCAACAAAGACACAGATAAAGTAGAAAATTGGATCGATAATGGCAATGAAATTGAGATTGACGCAAACCGATTAAATGGTATTTTTATAGATGATTATGATATAGAAATTGATACGTCATTTAATTTTGATGATTTAGTTGAAAATAGTACAACATTCAATAACAATAAAACTGATATTACAACAATACAATTAAATAGTATTGTTGATGTAAATGAAAGTAACCATGTTTTATATAACACAAATAAAAATAATATTATATTGGATGAAGGTATTAAGGAATGTCCAATATTGATAAATAATTCTCAAAATGGTATTATATTAAGTGAAGTAATTAAAAATCAAATTTTATTAGAATCTGAAATTGATACTGAATGTATTAGTACTATTGAAAACAACCTTGATGAACAGCTAAATTAAATTAATGGTGGACAAAGACAAGTGAAATACCAATCCCAAAAAATAGGCTAGCTGGAAAGGAGTATGTTGGATTTAAAATGGTAGATGGAAAAATTGTTCATTAGTCTTTTTCCTATAGGAAAAAGACTAATAAAACCAAGGTGTAATCATTGACTTATAAACCAAAAAAGTTCTAACAGTTTTATGTGTGGTTTATTTTCTGATGAAGACCGAAAACATATTTTCAAATTCTTTTGGAAAATTAAAACATGGCAGGAAAAACGAGGTTATATAAAAGGTCTTGTGACTAATCGTCCAATTACACGAAGAAGAAAAATAAACAAATTAGATTATGGTAGGAAAACTGAGAGTCGTGATATACGGTTGTGTTTAGCTAATGGACAAAAATTGAAGGTATGTCGAAAAATGTTTTTAAACACTTTAAATATTGGTGAAGATTGTTTCAAACGGTGGACTAAAAAAATAACTATAGCTAATTCAAATTCATCAGAATCAGAACATGATCCTGAACCTATTTCATTAATCCCTAGTCCAAGACAACTAAAAAAACAAAATGATATTATTCATATAAAAGATTGGTTACATTTATTACCAAATGTCCCTAGTCATTATTGCCGTCAATCAACATCAAAAATTTATGTCGAATCAAATTTCGTATCAATTGCAAGTATGTTCAATATTTATAAAGAGTGGTGTGTTTGTGAAAATATAACCCCAGCTTCATGTACACTATTTCGTGAAACATTAGATTCGAGCAATATAAAAATTCATCTACAAGGTGCGGCAGAAAGAACTCCCTAGTTTGATAAGGTTATAGTTTGGATTTGGGTGGAGGTACATTAGAGGTAATTACATCGATAGAAAGCCTTATCGATGCCATTTTTAGTATTCATCATGGCATAGTCGGGAGAGCATCGTGCGTTTGTTGTTGAGGAATTTATTAATAATGGCGGTTCACCGATAACGACCCAGCGTGCGTTTCGTATTCGGTTCGCGCTTAATCGACGTGATCCCGTTCCCGATAGCAAAACCATACATAATTGGGTATCGAATTTTAGGCAAACAAGTTCTGCACTAAAAAGAAAGTCGATGGGCCGACCTCGGACTGCAACAGGACAGGAAAATGTGGCTGCTGTGAGAACTTCAATCGAGCAATCTCCGCGGCGTTCTGCACGGAAACACGCGGCTGCTTTACACTTATCCGATCGCAGTGTTCGGAGGATTCTGCACCAAGAACTTAAAATGCACCCCTACAAAATTGTGGTTACTCAAGAACTTTTTCCAAGAGATTTGGAAACCCGTACAACATTGTGTCGGGATCTCCTTCGGAATGTTCCCCGTACAGATGTTTTGCTTTTTACGGACGAGGCACATTTTCATCTTTCAGGTACGGTAAACAAACAAAACTTTCGATACTGGTCTGAACACAATCCTCAAGAACTTCACCAGCGACCACTCCACAGTCCAAAGGTTACAGTTTGGTGTGCCATTTTCGCGTTTGGTGTGTGGGGTCCGTACTTCTTTGAAGAAGACGGTACCACTGTAACAGTGACTTCTAATCGCTATTGTGAGATGCTAGAACATTTTCTTCGGCTAAAATTGAACGACTTTTTTCACGAGTATGGACAACAAAATGTGTGGTTTCGACAAGATGGTGCAACAGCACACACAGCTCGTCATTCACTCGGCATTCTGCGAGAAATGTTTCCTGGGCATATTGTGTCCTTGCGAGGTGACATTGGGTGGCCGCCACGTTCACCGGATTTGAACCCATGCGATTTTTTTCTCTGGGGATATCTTAAAGCCCAAGTGTACCAACATCGGCCACAAACTTTGGAAGCTCTGAAGGAGGTAATAACCCAGGAAATTGCTGCTATCCCGCTCGAAATGACCCGTAGAGTCATAGAAAATTACCGTGAAAGGCTCAATCAGTGTATCGAGAATGAGGGCCGCCATTTAAGTGATATAATTTTAAAAAAAAAATGAATATAAAATGGCATTATATGTACGATTTATAAATAAAAATTTTTTTTTGATATTTGACTTGGTGTGGTTTTTATTAGTTTCCTTAATCAGGGAGTTCTTTTTGCCGCTGTACCTCGAAAAGACCAGTGTGATTTATGCATAGGTTATAAAATGGGCACTATACCAGAAACTGAATATAATGAACACATAGAAAGAAAAAATAGCGCAAGAGATGAAAAAAATAAACATAAATCAACAGTTTCTAACAATAAAGTAGTTATAACTATGGATTTGGAGAGTGTTCTGTTGTGTCCAAAAACTGAAGCCTCATCTATGTTTTATAAGCAAAAATTACAATTGCACAATTTTACAGTTTATAGACTAAATGACCATGATGTAACATTGTATGTATGGAATGAAACAGATGGTAATGTGACAGCCAATGAGTTCACAACCTGTATAATTAACTATATTGACAACCTTCCTCGTGAAGTATCAGAAGTTGTTTTAATATCCGATGGTTGTAATTACCAAAACAGGAATAAGACTTTGGCAAGTACATTAAGCTCTTTGGCTTTAGCTAAATGCATTACAATTGAACAATTGTTCTTAATAAAAGGGCACACTATGATGGAAGCTGATAATGTCCACTCAACCCTTGAACATTATTTTAAAGCACTCTTATACTCTCCAGGAGACTATATAAGTAGAATGCGAATAGCAAGAAAAAAGCAACATTACAATATTAAAGTAATTGATTATGCATTTTTTAAGAATTTTGATGCTATATGTTCTCTTAAATCACTGAGACCAGGAAAGAAAGCTGGTGATAAAGTAGTAATAAATATATGTAAACTTTTGTATACAAAAGAAGGGAAAATATTTTATAAAACTTCTTTCAACACCGACTGGGCTATTCTACAAGAACAAAATAATGTTAGTAAGAAAACTAGAGCATCCACAAAAAATGCACACATTCCTGAACAAAAACTAAGTCAATTATACTATGAACCATTACCAATATCTAACAGTAAATATTATGACTTGCAGTCTTTAAAACAAGTTGTTAAAAAAGACCATCATCCGTTTTACCTTGAAACATTCAGATATTACAAAAAAAAAAAAAAAAAAATGTAACCAAGTTCCTGAAAGTACCTAAAATTTTGATAGGTCAAGTTTTTTAATCTTTAATTGTGTATTGTTATATTTTATTAAATATGTTTAATAAAAATAAAATTTATATTTTATACTGTATAATGTTATGATAATATGTAATAATATTATATTTTGTTTTTCATTTGAAATTTGTTATTGTCTAATTAAAAAGTTAATTTTATTATCATTATTATAATTTAATTAATGTGTTTCAAAAATAACATTTATATTGTTTTTTTAATTTGTAATTTGAATAGACTGAAGTTATTATCTAATTTAAAAATTAATTTTTTTATTATTATTATATTTTATTTAAATTTTTTCATAAAATATCCTATGTAACATTTTATAAAAATTTGAAAACTTAAAATCTCCTATATAACCTTCCAGGTAAAAAAATATCCTATGTGACATTTTTTTTATTTTAATCCTTAAATATCTTTATTAGTAAAGTATGTATTATGACAGAATTTAAAATAATAAAATAGTATTTATTTATTGAACACTGTAGGTATTTTTAAATTAAATTGAATAATAGCTAATTTATAAATAAGTTTTTTGTCCCTACTGAAAAAAAGCGTTTTTTCACATAGGAGAATTATTCCCGTAGACGACGATATCGCGATTTGACTGTAGTAGCCCATATTAATATTCAATAGTAATAATTACATTCCACATTTGTTGACAAGATAATGCATTACCTCATCCATAAGATACACCTTCTACCAGAAAAAAAAATTCAGCACATTTCTAGAAAATTTTTAATTAACCTCCATAGGTTTGATTAAAAACTTAAAACGACTCTTTGAAATTTTCTCGAAGTTCGATTGACCAATCTCGGCCTACTTTTTATTAATACATAACATATACAATTTTTTTTATTAAGTTAACTGTTTAATTATTTAAGTGAATTGACCTAACATTAAAGATAAAGGTAAGAACATTATCTATGTTTTTTAGTTAGATTTTTATGATATTTAAATTTTTAAATGAGTTGAGTATATAAAATAATAATACATAAAATTGCTTATAATTTGCCTAAAAATTTAAATATTATAATAAACTAATGACAGAAATATATAATGCTCTCACCTTTAAGTCTTTAAGTTTGATAATGGATCAACTTACTCTAATATTTTAACTAATAACAAAAAATCGGAACTGTTGGCAGTACATTTAAATATGCTTAGTAATACAATGACAATACATGCAAGCAAAATGTTCTTTTAAACAACAAACATAGCTAATAAATAAACAGATAAACCTTAATAAACTCATAAACTAGTCTTGGCTAATTTAATAACATTATGCAATATGAGCTGAGATAGAGAACATAATTTAAGTATAATAAGTAAAATAAATAAGGCATTTTCTGATACAGTAGAGTCCCGCTAATCCGGACATCCGGATAATCCGGACAATGTATGTTTCGTATTTAGTACTCATGTATAATATATATATAATCGGGAATACCCATAATTAAGATATTATCGTTTCGATTATATATTGTGATTTATGATATTTTTTGCTAATATTCAGGAATACTCATAATAAAGGTATGTATTATCGTTTCGATTAAGTACATATGTATTGTGATATTATTTCGTTTAGTGGTGATTGTGTACCAGTGTAGACCGTTGCGTTTATTTTTTCCTCTGCTTATTATAAAAACAACATAAAATGACAACTTTAGTTAAACGTAAGAAAGTGACTGTAACAATGGAACAAAAACTTCAAGCTTTATTTCGTATAGATGCTGGTGAATCATTAACAAAAATCGCGCAAGAGTTAGGAGTGGGTAAGCAAACCGTTTCGGATTGGAAAAAAAAAACGAATAGAAATTGAAAATTTTTGTGCGAAAATGGTGAGCGCGGACAGTTTAGGTAACAGACGTACATTAAGAAAACCAAACAATGAATCTTTAGACGAGGCTTTGTACATTTGGTTTTGTCAACAACGTGAACAAGGAGTTCCGTTGTCGGGCGTTACGTTACAAGCTATCGCGATAAAATTTAATGAAAAATTAAAAGGAGATCCTACTTTTGCTGCTAGTGTAGGATGGTTGTCTCGGTGGAAAAATCGACATGGCATTCGTGAACTTGGTGTAAGTGGTGAGATTTTATCAGGTGACAATGTTGCAAGTGAAGACTTTAAAACGAAATTTGAAAAGTTTATTAACGATGAAGACTTAATGCCTTGCCAAATATTTGATGCTGACGAAACTGGGTTGAATTACAAAATGCTTCCAAAAAAAACATTAGCCTCAAAACTAGATTCTGTAGCCAAAGGACATAAAGTGAAAAAAGAACGAGTAACTTTACTTCCTTGCAGTAACGCTTCTGGTGATTTAAAATTTCAACTTTTGGTGATCGGAAAATCAGCTAAGCCTAGAGCTTTCAAAAACGTTAATATGAGTGCACTTCCAGCTCAATACACTTCACAAAAATCTGCTTGGATGAACGGAAACATTTTTAAAATTTGGTTTTTGAAACATTTGTGCCTACAACAAGAACATTTTTGAAACAGAAAAAACTTCCAGAAAAAGCTGTATTGTTTATAGATAATGCTCCATGTCACCCTAGTAAAAATGAATAACGAGATGGTGAAATATATGTGAAATTTTTGCCACCTAACGTGACGGCATTGATACAACCAATGGATCAAGGTGTTATTGAAACGACAAAACGGCTTTACAGAAAAAAGTTGATCATGTTTCTTTTAGAGCAACAAGAAGCGAACCCGTTAGTTAACTTTATGGATCTTTTAAAAAAAGTAACAATAAAAACTGTTCTTTATTTAGCCGCAGAAGCGTGGGAAGAAGTTAAGCCAGAAACACTTCAAAAAAGTTGGAAAAAATTGTGACCTAATATTCCTCAAGAAAACTATAGACGAGATGAAACAACTTCAAATGAAGACACTGATTTCATTAAAGTTTTTCAAGAGTTGGAAGGTTGTGCCGAGGTGGAATCAAATGATATTTCTGAATGGATAAACGGTGACACTGATGTTGGTCATCAGGTTCTTAGTGATGATGAAATCGTAAATGCATGTATTGAAAACATAGAAATAGAAGTTGACAGTTCAGAAGATGAAGATGATGGTACAGATCAATCAACAGGCCCAACACATGGTGAAGCAGCTGCAATGATGGAGCAGTTGATGACTTACTTCGAGAAACAAAGTGAAACATCTTCTGCTGAGCTACTGACCTTAAGGCGTCTAAGACATCGCACAGCGAAATTACGTCAATCTTCATTAAAACAAAAAAATATCACGGAGTTTTTCAAGTCTTAATACAAATAAAAATAATAATGGTATCTAATGTAAAATTCTAAATCAATAAATTTTGAATTCGTATAAACATGAGGTGTTTTTTGACAGCATATTTATTGTGTTATTATTTATAGTGTTTATTAATGAGTAAGTTAAAAAAAAACGTCATTTCGTTTAATCCGGATTTTCGATAATCCGGAGAGAGTCCGGTCCCATCTAGTCCGGATTAACGGGACTCTACTGTAGTTATAATTAAAAATACAACTACTGCCCTCTATTATTGATCCAATTTGAATTCACAGAGCCAGTCTATAAGTATAAGTTTTAAAGATTATACCCATGCTAGAATTTACATGGTAAAAAATTTTGATGCATTTTAGCTTACATCAATTTGTGTTTACACATTTCCAGATACTAACACTGTTAAGTTTTTCTTTATCTCATATCTATTTAAAAAAGTGAATGAACATTTTCACTATATTTGTAAATTACTTACCAATTTATTTACTATCTATGATGGTTAACTAAAGTAATACTACAAATAATGTAAATCATACTTTTTTCTCTTAAATCATTCAAATGTAGATATTTGTTTAACAGCTATCATTAATTGTGAACAATCATTATCACAGATGCTATTTTTTAACAATAGACTATAGATTGTTTTCAGTACATCCTTTTTGTCCACCAAAAATCTATAAGAACAATTTAATTTTAGTTTACTATCACATAATTTGATTTTAAATATTGTAAGTAAAGTAAATGTGCCATTTCTAGCGCACTTATGTTTATTTTCTGATTAAAAATACTGTTTTTTTTTTCACATAAATTAAGATCATAAAATAAAATAATCACAAAAAAATAAAATAGCAAAATAACCATAAAATTATTTCCAAAACACTTTAGAATTGTATTATAGTTAAATCAATTAAAGAATTAAAGAAATAATTCAAAAACCTTTGGAAAATATTTTATATTACCAGACTATGGGATGATTTTTCTTATAAATTTAAATTTAAAATGCTAGTTGAAATATAAAATGTCTAACATAAATAGTACCGGAATTATACTTAAATCAAAAATGATATTTATAAAAGTTAAGAACAGTTGTATTTATTTTACACATCCTATTTTTGATGACAATAATAAATTTATATAGTCTTGATTTAATGATTTTAAAAGGATTAGATTAATATTGAAACTAAATGTAAAATAAAGATTGAAGAAAATGAAATAAAAAAAAAAAAAAAAAAAAAAAAAACTATTAAATAATTAAACAAACAAATCAAACCTTTTGTTGTATCAATTGATAATATAAACAATATTAAAATTGAATCCTTGTTATCAGTGTAGTAAAGTATTTGAGTAAAAATATTCAAATACTTTTTAGTTTAAAGTGTATCTACATTCTTGTCTTGATTATTAATTTCAGGTACTTTAGATCAACTATTGCAACAATTTATTGTGAGTGCTAATGTACCATTCAGAATTATTGAAAACCCAGTTTTGAAATAAATAATTACTAGAGATTTACCAAACCAAAAAATTATGTCTCAACCTACACTAATAAAAAAATTGAGAACGATTTTCAAAAATTATCCTTAAAAATGAAATTTGAGATGTCCAAATATGCCCATATTGCTACAATTGCAGATGGTTGGTCGATTTTTAAAAAGTAAAATTTTTTTTATTTAGTATAATTAACATGTTATATACCTAGATACTATTATATCAATTAGTTTAATATTATATTTTGTTAGATCATACATTGGGATAAAGGTCACATGGATCAATGATGATTTATCAAGAAGTACTTGTCTTTTAGCTTTGAGACGACTAGAATGTTCACAAACGTTTGATATTTTAGCCAAAGTTATGGATGCAGTATACATACAGTTTGAGATTTCAAATAAATTATCTTATTGTACTACAGACAATAGTTCTAATTTTGTAAAATGTTTTAAGTAAGTAATCAATTATGTATTTGTACATTTGTTTCTAATAACATCCATTTAGTTAACCCTGTTGATTGTTATAACATTTACATTTTTTTGCTTATTATTTAGGACATTTAGTCATATATTTGATGAAAATCAAGATGAAAATGCTAAAAGTTCTTGTGATACTTAATGGTATGTATTAATTAATAATTATTAAATACATTAATATTATTTAGCCAAGTACTATAATAAATATAATGTTACTCATTTAATTTTTTTTCATCTTAACTGCTTTTGGTCTACTTTATTAGTAGATACTATCTAATAAATAGTAAATATTCTTACTAATGCAAAATGAAAAATTACTAATTATATTATTAAAAACTGATCTATTGACTATTTTTATATTAATATTTCTGTGTAATACCTACATTAATATACTTTTGAACTAAAAAAACAAACTTCATTGATAATAATTTTTATATTTATTTTTTTAGGTATAAAAACAAGGTTTGCTAATTATTTGATAGACTAATTTTTAATTACTGCTGCTGTCTGCCACCCACCATTTAAAACAACATGGATTAAAAGTGATATAAAAAATAATTAGCTTCAGAATATTTAAAAAATACCTATTATGAGTTTCATAACAATAATAATGAAAACAATGATGTAGAAGATAGTCAAATTAATGATGATTTATCTAGCGGTTTTATGAGAACATCTGTAACAAAGATATTAGAATGTTTGCATAATATACTGACTATCAAAAGTGTAAGATGAATTGGGAACTTCTAACAATATTAACTATTAGTAATAATATTATAAAAACATTTGTATTTTGTTATCAGGTATTTGTGAAGTACAACACTCTATTACCTAGTAGTGCGACTGTAGAGAGAGTATTCAGTGTTGGTGGTACAACTATTACAAAAAAAAAAAAAAAAAAAACGAACATGATAGATCAGTACTTTGAGCAAATAATGCTTTTAAAATGTAACACTTAAATTTTTGATTAATAAACCTAAATACCAAGAATTTATTGAATGGTTTTTTTTTTTTGTATTTGAAGATTATTTCAAATACTTTACCATAAATAATATTTGGGCAGTATTTTAAATACTTTATTTTTTATAAGTATTTGAGCAGTTACTCAAATTTGTTTTAAAAGTATTTTTTACAATACTGCTCGTTATTATAATTTGAATAAAAATTTAAAACTATATTCAGTTTTTCAAAATACAACATTTGATTTTTTATAATTTAGTAAAAAACCAATGATTTATTACCCCACTTTTAAGGACTATTATAGGAATATGGAGAAAGAATGTAAATTTAAATAAGGTAGAAATAGTGAAATACCAACAGATAAAGTTCTTGTAGGGATGTATATAATAAGTGAAATTAAATTTATTTAATTCTCATGATTTTCCTAAAATATATCTTGTGTTTATGACTATAAAGGTAATATTGTTAATTTTGATGAATATTTTATTGTTTATATCGAACTAATCGAAAAAATAAATGAATAATAAGTATTTAATTATTCCTATTGAAAACAAAAATAATAATAAACCCATAATTTAAATCAATAAAAGAATTGAACTTTTTTCAACTTTAAATATAATTCTGCACTAGAAATTAAGTAAATACAACAAATTATATTAATAGGTAAATCTTCATCAAATTCAATATGTAAAAAAATAATTTTTACTAGATACAGAAATATTAGCTGGTTCTTTACTCATATTAATAAGATATATTGAATTAAAACTTTAAAATTGTGTTAGATTATTATACATCAATAGAAGTTTTTTTATATATTTTTTATACTCAATAAAACTCTCATAAGGTAGTTTTTAAAATTGAAATTTTGATTATCTTTGGGACAGAATTTTTCATATAATTTTATCCAAAAATTGTTCAAATTACAATGACCAAATTAACTAGGATTGTGGTTTTGAGTGTCTAATTTACCTGTTTGAAATACTACGAGTAGTAGTATTAACTATTCAATATTGATTTGATAAATTTAGTGTTATTATTTTTCCTTTAATATTTCATTCTTCAATACATTGTCATAATTTAAATGGAAAAACATACTTTTTAGTTTGAGATATAGATGTTAACTCATTTATCAACAGAACTTTATAGAAGTCTCATTATATTCTATAGTTAGAATTTTAATCAACAATTTATTATTAATAATTTTTCCATTCTTACTGTAGCATTATTTTTAGTTTTTAAAAAATTGTCATCATCTGTTTTTCTCATAAAGAATATATATAAAATCTACCTTTGTAAACAGGACATAATTTTTCTTTGAAAAAAAAAAACTTAAACCAAAATTTGATGAATAACTTACAGCAATAAAATTTCTTCCACTTTGAAATAGGTTATAAGTCCTGAATTTATAGTTGGATCGTTTTTATCTTCAGAAAAATCTATTGAACATTAATTTATACTAGCTCTTACTACATTTTCAGTGTCATTTATAACTTAATCACATTTTTAACTACAATTCTATAAAATATATATGGCATAAAAATACAAAATTATCAATACATTTTTTAATATTTAAAAAACTATCCATGTCATCTGTTCTAAAAGTTGTTGTTTGACAAGGCGTATTAAGATGTATATTATTATTTTCAAGTAAAAAACTTTTATAATGAAATTTTTTAATATAGTTAGTGTCTTTAAAAAAATAAAAATATTATCTATTATTTAAAATTTAAAGTTATGGATGCAGTATACATACAGTTTGAGATTTCAGATAAATTATCTTAAGGTGTTAAAAATAGTTGACGACAATTTATGTTTCAATGATTTAAAAATTATATATGAACTAAAAAACCAATATTTACTAAAAAAAAATGTACTTAGATTTTTCCAGTAGAATAAAATAAAAAAGCTTTAAGTATTCATGATGATAAAAATTTATTTTGGAAAATTGTATTGATACAATAACTTGGGGACATTATAAAAAAAATATAGACAGAAATTATTTTGTAAATCATCTCGAAGAATTAATTAAAAATGAAAATAAAAAAGATCAAGATTTTTAGTATAGGTAACATATAAAATTAAGTCCTTTCCATAAGCTGGCATGGTAAAATGATTTCCAAAGATTTTTGGATTATTTTTATCAATTTAATTAAAATAAAATTCTAAAGTGTTTTAGGAAATATTTTTATGATAATTTGTTTTTCTGTGATTATTTTGTTTCATGATTTTATTTACACTGTTTTCTTAATTTTATTTTTGTGGTTTTTTGTGAAAAATTGTATTTGTGATTTTAATTTATTTACAATTAATTAGAAACAATATTTTTAAACAACAAATAAACTTAAGTACTCTAGAATTAGTACATTTACTCTATTACTGAATCTTTCTTGATATTAAAAAAAAATATCAATTGTATACAATTATCATAATAATTTCATAATTAATAACAAGATCACTTACCTTAGTTCCTGTATTGGTGATGTATACAAGGCCAACTGGATCATACATTTTAAAAGTTTAAGCACATTTTCTTCTAAAATTAAAAAAAAATGTAGTTTCCGCATTTCAAGGTGTAAACTATTTTCAATAGCCAACTCTTCAGGTTGGCCTATGTTATTGAAATATTTTGTTGTATCCTTATTTTCAGAAAACATTTGAAACACAATAGCACATTTTCCCAATGTTTTTATAATGGACTTGACATGTTTGAGATTCCTAAGATCTAAGAGAAATAAAATAATAATAACTAAAAGTGCTATTATTTATTAAATAAACTGAGCACAATACATACTTGTCATTCCATCAATTAAGCTCATATCTAATGTTATCATTTTTATGAGAACCTCAAAAGATTCCAATGGACGCTCTATTTTAAAATATATATCAAATGCAATGTTACAGTAAGACTTAATCTGGAGAAAAACAGGATCAAGCTCTGGAGACTCATCAGTAATATATTTTCTAGTGAATTAACATGAACTAGTTATAAATAAGTTCATAACATTTAATAAAAATATTTATTACACAATTTATTATTTAAAATAACAATATGCCTACAGTGTAATTACTACTGATATATTATAAAATAACATTTTTTTTTACATACTCTAGACGATCAGAAGATAATGATGCTAAGCCCAAATTAATATAAGCTGCTTGATACTGATACACAAATTTATTGGGTGAATCGTTTTCCAAATCGCAATACTTCAAAGTTTCCATAAATAAATTGATACATTCCACATAATTATTGGAATTACACTAAATAACAAAAAACAATTTTGATTATAAAATGTGTATCAAATAAGTCCAAAAACTATGTACTTACTCGACATATGTCTAAATATACACGTACAGCTGCATAAAACAAAGTTGAAGATAATTTATAGTAAATATTATCCCACAGAAGTGGATTAGAACTACGGTCACCTAACTTCGATAATCTCTTCTTGTAAGCATTTCCAGTCTTAAATTGTATACAATATTATATATATATATATGTACTGTACATTATTTTAACTGAAATTTAATCATTTAATTATGAAAACTAACCTTTAAATTGAAGATCTCTTTTTTTATAAAATCATTGATAGGAACTATATATTTTGTTGAATAATATGTGATGTATTTGTACAAATTTGCCAAGTTAAAATTTATCTGTTTAAAATTATCATCATCATTATTCTTTTTAAATATATCACTTCCCCATGCAAAAAAAAGCTTTGATTTTCTTGCAAAAAATTTCAACTTAAATGGACTTAAAGGAATGTTATTATTTATAGCCACTATAAAAATACAAAAATTTAAATAATTTATTGTGAATCACAACATAAAACATTATTACATTTTAAATTCTACTTTAACTTACTTAATATTTCTTCCGTATACATTTTAATGTATTCATTGTAAGCATAACCTAATTGATTATTTAAAATAATTTTATTATTAACATCTTCTTCCAATTTTAAAGCACGTGAGTAACAATTTTCTGCTGTGCTCAACATGTTTTCTTTTAAATTATTGATGGTTGTTGGTATTAAATTTAAATCTATAACATAAATATTAAATATATTCTTATAATATAATTTGACCAACTGTTGGAATATATAATTAATATTAGTATTCTATCATTGTAAACACATGTGTAATATTACATTTTACTATTAACTTTCAATCATGATATGACCAGGGCTATCCTTAAGATTTTATGAGGCCTAGGGAAAAATACTTGTAACATTTCTTAGCAATCATATCAAACTATAACCATATAAAGACATTAATAATTGTTATTACTAGGGCCAATAATTATATGCCCTAAAAATCTATAAAATATGCATGCAGTTATGCCTTAAAAATTACCAAAATATGCTCTATATTTTTATATATTTTATATATTATATTCTATATTTTTTAATTGAATGATTTTTTTTTTTATATATTAATATATTATTCAGTATTCTATAAAACAATTATTGCCAATGATTAACAAAAAAGTGTGGTATTATAAATCGTTTTTCACATATCTTCACCTCGCATATTTTACAAAACAATGTATTCCCATCCGAAGAAAATATATTTTTTTTCAAATTCAGAGATGTAACTATTGACACAACTAGTGTTAGAAGTTTTCACTTTCAGTATTTTAAAACAATCAATTTAATAACGCACCGCACGTGTAAAACCACGACTGACAACTACAATAGCCGATAGGTAAGATAAAATATAATGGCATACAAGCATATATTTGTTAACCCTAATGATTAGTGATTAAGATTAGATTTTTATAAATGAGTTGAATTACCCATAGGCAATAGTAAGGAATATATATATTGTATTATGAGTGAAACAAATTAATATTTTATGATTCCTGAGTCTTTAAGATCCTAAATATGCTGCAAAAATAAACAAAATACTATGAAATGCTCTTAAAATGCAAAAATGCCAAAATATGCAAAATAAAATTTTGTATACAGCATCGTTAGGTTATGAAACAAATTTTAGTATAAACTAGCTATTTTTTAGACTAACCAATAAAATTATGCAAATACATATAATTGTTGGCTTTAGTTATGACACAAATAGCTAGGTAGGTACCTAATTAGCAATTATAATTCAAAATTGGGGTTTTTTTTTCATAAAATATAATAATATAAATTGGTAAATAAAATTAAATAATTTTTACAATAGATTTAAATAACATGTTTCTTTTATTTATTCATCTATAATAATTCATAAATCGTTACTTATTGATATTTATACAAATTTGTTTTGATTTAATTAAATGAGAATGAAGAGGCAGAATCACACAAAATTCTGATTTTTGTAAAGTTATTTAAATAGTTATTACTTTTTCTTGATCAATTAAATACAATTAATCCTGTGTAAATAAAATAACTAACTCTTTAATATACTTAAATAAAAATACAATAAAAACCTATTTTATTAATTTCATTCACCAACAATTAATTTTTCTAACTTTTATTTTTGTAAGCTTTTCAATTATATTGTTATAGTTTACATTTTCAAAAAATTAATTATTAAAATAATTGTTAGATCAAAAAGTCGATTTTACATATTTTTGTTATCAAGTAATTTTTTTTTTTTTAATTTCCATTTTGTTTTTATGTTTATTGTGATGTTTTTTAATTATTTTAAGTTCTTTTTTTTCTGCACTACTTTCTATTTTTTGATATTTACTATGTAATCAACCAATTTATATTTTAATATCATTGTATTAACCAGATTTGAGCACTAAAAAAATAAATACTTTTTCTGCTAATAAAATCGGTTTACCTACTATTAGATTAATGAAAATTACATTTTATTAACAATGTTTTTCTTTTAAATATTGTCGTTTTTAATCTGAAATTTTAAAATATTATTTTGATTTTAATTATAATAATTTAACATATTGTATTTAATTAATTTCTAAAAAGTAACAGTATTAAACAATTACTAATAAGTTATTAGAAATAACAAACAAAAAAAGTCAGTCGGGGTGGTCACTATCAGGTTATCATGTGGTATAAAATACAAGACTTTTCAGTAACAAAATCTCGAAAATTGTTTTTTTTTTTTTTAATTATTATTCTATTTTAAGTGGTCAATAGACTAGTTTCATTTAAGTCGAAGGAGAATTTGAGGCAGCGCGATAGAGATCATAATTTAATAAACGGGTTTGTATTTTGAGAGGAAGCTTTTGAAGTGGCTTTTTACAAATTAATTAACTGTTTGAATTTTTAGATCATTGTGGAAGGCTGTGTTTGTTATAAACATAAAACATCAATGATATATTAATATTTATTAATCATATAAAATAGTATGAAAATAATAACATTTTTAAAACAAATTTTACTATTTTTATCACAAACCCCAGAGTCCCTAAAATAAGAAAAATGAGTGAGCGCTACTCGCTCTCTTCTCTCTCTAAGGATGGCCCTGAAAAATTTATTATATATTGAGATGTAACTTTAGAAGTTACATGAATGTAGGTTATGAGTATATGACTTCAAGGATGATATTTAAATAAAGTCTTTTGATGTTAGTAAAGATACTTTCTCTTAACATAATATCATGTATATAGTACTTATTGCAATCCACTGGTATGTTACTTATACATTAAAATTGCATTGTACAAAAAAAAATAAATAAAATAAAATTGTGTTATTTAATTAAATTAAATTCTTAAATCCTAAATTTACACAAATTTAAATTTCAACACTAATAGCAAACACAAAAAACAATATTAATTGATTACCTTGGTTAGTGTGATCAAAATTATTAATCAATGCTGTTCTTAGTTCAAAATCACATATTTCATTGGTTTCAAGCTCACTTTTGTATTGTTCTAATTTATCCCAATGTTTAAGAATAAACAAACAACAATTGCCACACAGGTTTAATATAGGCCCGAATAAATGGTTAGCAGTGTTAGCAACACATAAATGACATTCAAGTGACCGGCGGAAACATTTTAATGCTATTCCAAAACTAAAAAAAAAAAAATGTATTTAGCATTTAACAATTTAAAATTTTTTTTCACTCTCCATACTTTTTAGATGCAAGACAATTTTTGCCTAAATTAAAATATACATCAGATGCCTTTTGATAAAAAATTAACCTAAGGTGATTTTCCCAATTATAGTCTTCAGCATTGGGTAAATTATGCCAACTTGAAACATCATTCTTTCCAAGTATTTCAGATTCGAGATATTGCATAAGTTTAATATTATTCTCGAACAATGATGCTCTTTCCGCCTTTATCAAAATTCAAAATAAATTGTAAAATTGTTTATAAGTCAATTGTTTGTTACATACCGTAATATTTTTATCATTCTTGAAATATTGTAAGTAACTCAAACTGCTACCAACATAATACAATGCCTTATAATAACATTCTTCTATAGTTTTCACTAAATGTTTCGACATGGAATACTTTGGTTCTAAAATAATATATGGTATTGTATAAAAAATCATTAATTTTTTTCAAACAGATAAAAATAAAATTAAAAACAATCACTTTGAGATTTTATTTCTTTCATGTTGGATAAACATAAATTTTGTATGTCAATAGAATAGATCCCATAATCAAATTGAGTTGATGAAATAGCAGAATCATCAAAGTAATTATCCTTATCTACTTCAGCTAAATCTATTAAAGTGGTCGATGGATTATTATAAATTGAAATGTATATATCAGACAACATACAATAGATAGACATAACAATCTGAAAGTTAGGAAATATTCTTTGTGATTAAAATTATAACATACACTATGAATCATTAGTAATTACTTCAGGATATTTAATTTTATCTAATAATTGTAGACAATTGTTTAGTAAAAGTTGAATGGTAATTGGATTACACAATTTTTCATCTTTTGGGTAATATTTTAATTTACAAGCAACACGATATAACAACATAACTACTGGAATTGTAAAAGGATTTGAGCTATCAATTAATGATCCGGAACATAATGTTGTCAAATCATAAAGTTTAACTGCATAGTCATTTTTTCCTGTAATTTAATTAGTAAAATTCATAATAAACTCTAGTTTTATATAACACTTAAGTAATGAATTTATACCTTTAAATAACCAGTACGTATGTCCAACACTATTAGCATTTGATTTTAAAAACGAAAATGTATTTTGCATAATATTACTAATATCATTTGGCGAAAATGTTGAGCCATTCAAATATGGTATATCGTCAGTTTTCACCAACTCATACTTTTGAACAATACCATTTTTATGATAGCAAAATTCGATTTCAGGAATATCACACATTAAATTATCTAGCCAATAATCAATCCCAGTTAACATACTTAAAGATTTAGACATGTCTCTAAAATGTATAAAATAATATTAGATTTAACTCACATGATTAAAATCATAAAATGTATAAGTAAATAAACAATAAACCTCAATCTTGTGCTTAAAGATGAATTATTGCTACTTCTGAAAATTGGTAAATCCGAACCTATTAACATTTGCAAGCCTTCAAAATTCCATGAAACATTTTGGTTAAATAATCTTTTAAATTGACAATCTGGAAACACTTCTTCTGGTGTAAGTTCTTGTAAAGGAAAAGCTAACTGATCATAATTTAAACATAAACTATTAAGTATACTAAACTATGCTAATAATGTTTTAAAGTAAAACTTACTGAAGAATTTTCATTACAAAAACTTTTTATTTGGTTACAATGGAAATCTGATCCAATGGTATGGTGCAAAAATTTTGATTCTAAATTTTTATTTTGAATTTTTCTAAAATGGTTATTTTTATAAGTGATACATTCCACCTATTATTTTTGAACAAATACAAAATATTAAAATCAACGAAACATTATTAATAAATTAAGATTAAAAACTTTTGATATCTAATTAAACTATTATTATGAACTCTGATATTTTAGATTATTTTGAGTTCAAAGGAATCAGTTAATTGCAAATACACCATAAATAATCAATATTCTATTCTTTAATTTATATATATTATATATATAACCTAAGCCTAGTTGATTGTTTTTATTAGAAAAACATAATATTTGAAGCAACCTAACATAATTTAGAAAAAAAGATTGAATCATTGATATTATGGTGCCTACATATTTAATATTTATTTTATACAACTAAAAAAATATATTATTTTGTTACATTATATTTTTTAAATACTATAAAAAATTCACAAAATCTTAATTAATATTAAAGTCCGCACTAAAATTTTAAATATGTATTTCTGTATATTTGATATAAAAGAATAAACCTGATTACAAATTTCTTTAACCTTTAACCCATAGTATAATAGTTACAAATTTATAAGGATACTAAATTAATGATAGATATTGAATAAAAATTGAATATTTGATAAAATATTGAATTCAAACTAGATTACATTTTGATTGTTTTAGTAGAAATGCTCAACAAATTTTAAATCCCTTTATACATGACAACCATTGAGTGTAAAAATGCATTGTTCATATGTTAAACAATTAAATAGGAAAAACAAATTCAACTAAGAAACATTTGTAATTTATTACAAAGTAAATGCCAATAAGCAATAAAAAAATAATGATAATAACTGTAGAACTTGAAGTTATGTGTACAGTAAGTCTTTCGTTTAACGTCGCCTCATTTAGCGTTGTTTCGCTATTGTATCGTAAAAGTTTAAGTCCTTATGTTTCGTTTAACACTGCAACGGTTTCAGTATAACGTCGTTTGTAATACATGTATTCATCAAATTATTGTTATATTTATATAAATTTCATATAAAAGTATGTAATTTAAAAAGGTTTCACTTAACGTTTTTTTCGGTTAACGTTGTGTTTTCCAGGAACCTAACCTCGACGTTAAACAAGGACTTACTGTATTTGCATTTTTTTTTTTTTTTATCTTTGTTTAAATAGTATTCATGTAAAACATTTGACTTGATAAGTTGGAGTACAAAATTTTATTTTGCATATCGGGAGTATTTTTAATTATTATACACATTATAATGAAAAAAAAAATGTAATATTAAGCTATACAATTAGGTTCCTAAACTATTTATTACATGTAAATAAAGTATTTTAAATTTATTAATAAAACTCTCCATTATCAGCAAAAAGTTTGCTATAAGTACCATAACGATAATGTTAATAATAAGATACTAATATAAAAACCTATCTAGTAACAAGTATACCTTAAGTATGCCTTAATGTCTTCAACTCTTCAATAAATATGGAGTCAAATTTTTCTTAATTAAAAAACATCCTTGCCGAAAATCAATGTGCATTTATATTTGTAAATTTAAATGTTTTTAGTATCAAAATATCAATCATAACTTTCTATGTAACACATAAAAAATATTATAAAAATAGACTTTTTTTAATTAATTTTTATTTAGATAAAAAAAGATACTCAAAATACAATAATTCAATAAAATGAGGAGTTACATAAGTTTAATGTAAGTTAAATTATTTCATTATATAGTGTATTTTTAATTAATACATTTTTAAGTATTTAAATTTAATGCATGAGTATTTTTTTTTTATCTGCAAATTTTAACAAAATAAGTACAGATACATATTTTGTATGTTTTAGTACATAAACATAACAAGAATAAGTTCCTTATTAATTATTTCATGACATAACTTTATCTTATTAATCATATGTTTATTGTTTTGTTACTATGCAGCACATAAAAATTATACCATATAAATATTTATAATTAAGATAATATAATAATTATAAATTCAAATGACAAATATGATCATAAAAAAAGAACCTCACCTATGATAATCAACCTATTCTAAATATGTCTAAGCTTACCTTAATATCAGAAGATTTTACAATATTGTCGTCAAAGAATTTCTTTAACCAGGCCCATTTTTTAAATGTATCTTGTATCAAATATTTCTCAACATCAAATTCATCTAATAAAAATGTCTCATCGATTTTATGTACCATGATGCTAACCTTTAAAATAATTCAAATAATTAAATTTTAAAGACAATACCATGGAATGAAAATGTTTTATTTATTAAAATAGTTAAATTATACTTAAATATTCAATTTAGATTCATCCATTTGTACTTAGAAAAAAATGTTTTTAAATGTATTAATAAAATAATATAGCATAGTAAAATATAAAATGTGTATACATATATATATATATATGTTATGTATGTATTTTTATTTCATACACTTGATAGAAATATTTAATAATAACAATATTTACTTACAGATTTGTTATTGTATGGTATCTTACACAATTTTTTAATATTTTCAGCATCTGATACAATATCCACTTTGCCAATGCATTCAGGAATTAAATTAGCTATTTTAAAACTAAACAACATAAAGACAATATGAATTGAAGGTTTTGATATTTGTAAAAATTAATATTCCCTTGGTATTTATCTTACCTAGAAAAACAATGAAAATCACTAGATTTCAACCACACGCCACATGATTCAGCATCGATGCTATAAAGATTTTGTGGTTTTAAATTTAGATTAGTATTAACCTTATGGCGAATAAAATTGGGTGTTTGAACTGTCGAAATCCTAACAACAGCTTTTGATTTCAATTGAACACGTTTATCATTTAATGTGCTGGGCTGGTTATTTTGATTGTCCTAAAAATAAAATATGTAAATCACACTTAAATAACTGAAAAATAAATCTTTATGAGTTTTACTTAAAACAATATATATATATATATAAACGACAATGACATTAAATATGTATTTATGCCGGTTGTATGACACAAGTATAGTATATAAGTAAAGTTATTAATTATTATAAAACACACTATTAAAACATGAACACTGTATTCGTTTAATAATGGCTAGTCTTATCGAAAACGTAGTAAATTGTTTTAACTCACCATAATTATCGAAGTTTAGAACTCTAAATGGATAAGCATACAATTTTGTACGTAAATAGTTGAGCAATGGTTTGTATCCACTAATGACTGATTTTTGGTAGTCTCGTCTTACACCACTGGAATAATAATATAACAACCACGCTTATGCGATAAACGAATGCCTAAATACACCAAACTACGATCAGACAAGATACGAAGATGACGGACAAAAAACGCAACACCACATGGTTTAAGACCTCGCACTGTATGCCGTAGTAGTATAACACTGCGTGTATATTATACAATATAGGTAAGTACTTAATGTTATAATTTTTAATAAATTAATATTATTTTATCATTATAGAAGTAGACAGCAGTGAAATACTCGTTTTGTTAAACCGCGTCAGGCCGCATATTCACAAAATTTTCGACAATCACAAAATGTATACAAACCGTCGATTGACGATTACGACTTGTCACCCCTTATCAGTTTAACTCGCGGTTATAATAATATAGTAGAATTGTAGGTAACCGTGGTTTCACTTACATCAATTACATAGTTAACAACACCATTTTTATCATCAGCTGTACTCATTACCTCCCCACCATGGGCCACCATCACGTATTCAGATTTTTTATGAAAAGCCGTAGCAAGGTCATAGTTGTTCAACATATTTCCGCCCTTGTAAATTTTTAATCTTTCCCACACATCTTTTTTACAAATAGGGGGCTTGATACGTAGATACAGATGTTTAAATATTAATCCATTTTTTTTTTAAATTATTATTTTTATTTAAATGTGACAACAAACAAATATTTTTCTTTTTTAATATTAAGTATTAAAAAAGTCAGAACTATTTAAAAAATGTAAAAAAAAAAGGTTTTTGTGTCTATAATATCTGTGTAATTTTTTTATATGAGATTCGTTTAGAATTTTATTCTGCATATTAGTTTATTTGCAAAATGTGTAACATCAAACAAAAAATTCAATCTGTAAAAAATGCACCTACAACTGACTGGTCAATTAATATGTCAGTTGTCAACAAATAGTTATCGGTGAGTATAGTAAAATATTAAAATTTAAACTATAAGTACTAGAGAAACCTTGTTATATATTTTCAATCCTTATTAGCCTTAAAAAATATATACTTCTTAAATTGCAGTTATAAAATTTTATGAGATACTAGTATTAAATATTTCATGTATTTTTACTTTCGAAATTTTTTTATCGATATTATTAGTCAAAAAATTGAAAATTCCTACAGGCTTAAAAAAAGTCAAAATATTTTAAACGTATACCATGTATAAAAAAGTGTAATATAAAAATATCTGCTGATAATTTCAAGTATTTTTGAAATCGTGGATGAATAAAAAGATAAAAATGTCAAAAAAAAAAGAAAAGTTTTGTCAAATAAAAAGTCTAAACTAAAATGGTTGAATTTTAGTAAAAAAGCTCATGAGATTATGGCAATGCAGATAAATTAGATATTCTAAAAGATATAAGGTTATAAGATAATAATTAAGTCTTTTATGGAATATTATATTAATTTATATAGGTAATAATAATGATTATCATTATTGTACTAAAAAATAATTAGTATTGTTATTCCAAAGCGTTTTATTACACGGTTGTATATTATGCCGGGTAATTGGGACACATTTTACCTAGGTACCTGTAAAAAATAATATTTGTTTACCTTTTAGTTTTTACTATCCGGGGATTGGCCTACCAACTAAAACTATATTTTTAAAAAGATTCGAAGGATGGACCATGAATTATAATACAGGAATATACGAGTATATAAGTATTTAACGTTTACTAACTATTTTTTTCTAATACATAGAAATACAATTTTTTGAAATAATGCCTTACAGATTTTACAAATTTAATATGAAATAAAGTACAAAAAATCAGTCAAATAATTATAAATATTTTATTTTAATATATAAAATTACAATTATTTTTTTAAACAATATGACATAGATTTTTCAAATTAAAATCTCGTTTTATCTCCTTTGTGTTTTTTAATTTCATTAAGAATACAATTTTTTTGAATTAAAGTTCATTTTCTGATTTTTATAGTTTTTACGCTTCTAATTTTAATATAAACTTCCTTAAATATTATTAATGTTCAATGAAAAGACACTATGGATAAATTAAATTTTTTAGAAAATTGCGTAATAAATCCATAAATCTGATAAATCGATTGGAATATTTAAAACAAGTCGGTTCAAAATATTATAGCATGCAATTAAATTATAATTAATAAAATACAAATACAACAAATAAACATGACAAATTTAATTTAAATTAAATTAAATCAACAAAATTAAACATTTTTAATCACGCCTATTAATACTAAACAGACAGTCTTAAGCCTGTAAAAGTGAGAAGGAAAATGTTTTTTGAGTTTTTGAGACTTTTGCAATTTTGCTAAAGTTTATGTTCGCAAACGAGTTCTACGTATAGGGTCATTCAGCTCAGGTATTATAAATTCGTGTGCTCAATTGAGTTATGCATTTGTACGCAAACGAGTCGCAAAAAAGGGGGTAATTGTACGCAAACGGGTATCACCCATTCAGTGTGGATACAAGGGGTGGCTATAGGAGCAATGCTCGCTCTATAAAATGTCACGAAAAATAAAATAAATTATTATATTAATATGTTAAATAATGAAAAAATTATATTTTTTTAGGTATTAGAATTATTTTTAGATTATTTTTTCCGAAGAAAGAACACTACGCGTTAGTTTAAAAAAGGTTCTTAACTCAGTTTAAACCTTGAATGCCGTGTTTATTATAATAGCTTTACGTATAACTGCGTACTTTCTATTTCGCCCGGGCAAAAGCGAGAGCAGCTCCGTCCTCATCTACCACCCTATATTGATTAGGAGGTGACGAACTCTTGTTTTTCATTCCACACAATTTGCTACAATCAATAACTAGTACAGCCACTAGTAACAAGTAGTGAGTTAAAATGACTGTATAATACTATGTATATATTGTAGTGTATTTTATTACAGTTTTACATGGATATAAAACAACTGAATAAAATAAAATAAAAACTATACCTTAATTTAAACTCAACATTTTTGGCCAAATGTAAACTCCTATACGAATAACGTTTTACCTAAATCATCATTAAAATAAATATAAGCTCCTGCATCAATAACCTTTTTATATTTTTACTTGAAAATCAAAGATACTGTAATCTCCTATATGGACATGTTTACCGGAAAAAATAGGGTGATATAATTTTAATTTAAGATGATAATTTACACATGATATATAAAATAATTTAACATACCTTTAGAAGTTAAGAAAAATAATTTAATACCTAACTAGTACATTATAATTATCTCGTTTACTCATTACTAGGGCACGGAAGTTGTAGGAATTGTATATTGTTATGTATGCATTCAATTTATAGCAGACCAAGTTATAAATCAGAACTATACAATGGAAAGTTTAAAAATTAAAAATGTATATTTTGTCAATCTTACCTAAAAAAGTTCATATTTTATTGATTTTTTACACATAATATAATATTCATATTCCATATTTTTTCTTTCTTTACTTATATATTTGTACATTTCAATTAATATTGAATACAAAACTCAAAATTATCAACAAAGGTATTTATCGTAATTTCAAAAATACTGAAAAAATATTTTTTAATTATATTTTCAGCTCAATAAAATGTCAAAATTCCAACCAGTTATAATTTTTTTTTCAGTTATAAACAGTTTTTATGTGTATTATTATTTTAATAATTTATTAACAACATCTGATGTATTTTTTTCTCTTGGAATTTAGAATAATTATTTTGCACATTTTACATCATTATTAATGCATATTTTGTAATTTTTTTGTGCATATTTTGCCTTTTTTAGCTTCTACAATTTCCGAGCCCTACCCATTATCATGGGCGTCCTCAGGGGGTAGCAAGACGCACTTACCACCCCTCCCCTAGAATTTTAAATTTATTACCTAATTATAATAATTTACTGTAATGATGACGAAACATAATGTACTATAAATAAAATCTGTATAAAATCTTGATTTATTTTTTTAAATTAATTTTACTCTTCATCTCACCCCTCTAGAAAAATGTTTCGGGACACCCATACTTATTATGACGAATTTGTTAAAACAATTCGATGTATTTGTCACTAACTGACGGACGACACCATAACGGTATTTAATTACAGTAGAAGCCGCTTATTAGAAACACGGATAATTGATACAATCGTGTTATTGAAACAAAATGTCTCGGGACGGATCGGCCGTATATTAGAACATTGAAAATAAATCGGATTATTGAAACATCACATCGGTTATTTGAAACAATTGGGAGAAGGTCAGTTGACATATACACCGATTATCTAGCGATAACCAATGTACTTCAATTTTATCTTTGCTGTCGTTACGTTTATTTTTACTGTAATTTATCGCGAGAATGCTCTTTCTGTATGTACTGGTCGTACCGTTTGTAGTTTAGCTTCAGCGTGCGTATGTAAAGATTATTAGTGTTTCCTTTTTCTAAAAATCTAAAAATGTCTAAACGCTAAGATTTTAGCCAATTTTCATGCGACCATTCGTGGTTTGAAACTCATTTGACCGATTTGCTAGCCCAATACACACGCTCTGATATTTTCAATGCGGACGAGACTGGGCTTTATTTTGGAGCTCTACCTGAACACAAATACGCACTCAAAATAAGTGACAAAGCTAAAGGGGCAATATTACTCGTATGAAAATATGGTCATGGAGTTACTCGACGTAAAAAAACAAATTACGAATGATAAATATTTTACATAATATCGTAAAATATACACAATTGTGCATACTTTTTTTAAATTATACAATATAGGTACATACATACATACATATTTTTTTCGCGTACCTATTATTCATTTTTTTTTTTCAATCGCTTATTAGAAACAATCGGTTAATTGACACAATTCACCTTGGTCCCAAAGTGTTTCTAATAAGCGGCTTTTACTGTACATATATATTTTTACACAGATATAATATCGTTGTTATTAATGTTATTTATCGTCGTCGGCTGTCGAGATGTTGATCGGCATCAATAACGATTGTTGTCGATCAGTAATAATCTATTATGAGATGTTAAAATAATATTTTCGTATGACATGATACAAATCAATCAATAATCAATTTAATAAATTCTAACTTTAGCCATTTATGTTGGTATTAAAAATAAATAGTTATTTTACACATTTATAAACGATTTAAGAAATTTCAGGGGTGGAGGACCCCTTCCGCCCTCACAGATATGGCCTTGATGTATATTACAATACGTAGGACGTAGGTACAATGGCGTAATTGAGAATAATAATAGGGGGTGAATGCCTCATTCATAGCTAAATAAATTCGTCATTGGGTAAATATTGTATATTGTATAGTTGATTTAATTACTTACTATTGTAATTCAGTGCGTTGAATTGATTTTTTCCAAAAACATGGAATTTATTTATATTTAATTACCTATTATATTATAGTACTATTAGTACCTATACTTAATACATTTATTTTATTGTTTTTAACTTTTGAATAAATACTTACTTAAAGTAGAACGATGTGAATAGATTCGTGGTACCTGCAAGTACCTATAACGAGATAATAAGCTTAATTGATTTAAATATTTTGAAAATGTCATTGTGTACACAAAATATATGGTAATAAATATACATAAAAGTTTCACGGTTCCATAAATACCCAATATTTTTACATTACGATAAAATTGTCTTTATGTAATTTTGTTTAATAATAAAATAAATAAAAAAAAAACAATAAAAAAAATATACTTACTAAGAAACAAATATTAAATCCACTAACCTTAGAAACTCGCTATGATTTATACCAGAATCCTCGAGTCACCGCAGTTGTCCTAGTTCAGTATAGCATATTTAAATAGCTTAACTATTTATGGGACAAGTTGTACTTATAATAAACACCCGAATCGTTGGCTATTTTTTCGAACAATACATTTAATTAATACATTTTAAAGAAGTTAAAATACTGTCAATTAACAGTCATTTATAAATTATATAATGCAGAATGTATATATTTTATTAAGTCTCTATATTAACTAACTATTATACTCCACTATCCATGTAAACCTTATTGTATTTAAATGGTTTTTAAATCATTGATAGCATTAACTAATAGCCTTGTTGCTGATGTGTCTTTTGATCATTAAAAAAAAAATAATAATTAAGTAAACGTATTGCCAAAGCGCTACGAAATAAGACACGAGTTTTATTTTTTTATATAAGTAAGAGATACTCATTTAATATTATTCTTTATAATTAATTTTATTTATTCTTTATAATAAATACATTGTTTTGTCATTTTTTTCAAATTAATTCTAGATTAAAGTGATATGAGAGATGCTCGAATACATCATAAAATAAAATATTTAAGAGGACGTTGCACCCGCATAGCCGCATATGTTGCCTCCGTCTTACACAGGTACGACATAGTAAATTTTCAAACTTTTAGGTATAACATTATCTGTGTTTTCTCGTTGGCTTTTACGATATTTTAATTTTTAAATAATTTATGAGAATGTAATTATTTAAAAATGCTCATAACTCACTTGAAAATTAAAATATCGTAAAAAACCAACGAGAGAACACAGATAATATTCTTAACTAAAAGTTTGATTATAGGTTAATTCACTCTGATATCAAAACTAAAAGCACATTATTGAAACAGGTGAACAAAAATGTATTATATCGTGTACCTACGTGTGTAAAGATGAAGATAACACATACGGGTGCGACATCCTTTTAAGTGTGAGTCAAGGGCATATATTTAGTCATTTAGATACCTACAGCAATTGGATTAAATTTTTAATTTTTAACTCATCAAATTATTTGCATACTTATCTACACATTAAAATCAGAATCAATTTTTTTCAATGAACTCTTTATCATGAGTAATTTTATAAATTGTTTCACATTGTAATAATACGTAATTATATTAAAAGTCATCCACCAACCCAATTTATTCACAGCATTACGCTCTTTCGTTGTTCGAGCCTTGTGGTATGAGGCAAAATGTATGTTTTGCATCACATTTTAAACGAACGATTATAATATGTTTTGTTGAAGGGAGAGTAGTTGCACGAAGTATTTTCGGGAAACAAAATCAGGGTAGATGTGTCGGATGGGAGGGAGGGGAATAATCAGTGTAGCTTAGCAACGTGCTTGGTATTGATTGTGAAATTGCCAAGTGACGAGGACAAGGCGGTTTACGCCCTCGGTAACTGTTTTTGTGTTCTAATGTGAGCAACATTACAGATCGTGTAGATACATTCTATTCGTATAATTTTTTCTTCATCATAAACTGAAATTATTATTTTATCTTTAAATATTTTCTGTAGATCAGAAAAATATTTCCGTATTATGATGGTATTGAGAAATTTAGTCATAATAATTATTATATACGATCACTACACAAAGACTGCTATTGTAAAATATTTCAAATAAATATAACAAGGCTTTAATTTGAATAGAAACAATTCTTGTTACAATCAATACTAAGAAATTTTATTTTCGAATTGAAGATTCTGCTATTTTATTCTAATTTAATTTAAAAACCGGAACACTGAAGAACTACACAGAGTGAATTCTAGCATATAACAATAACTAACTTTGAATTTTCTTCTCAGAAACTTTTAAATATGATTTAAAAATTATAATAATTGTATAGGTACATCAGTAATGTAAACTAAATTAAACATACTGATAAATGACAATATTGAATTGTTTATATTTTATTTACAATAATACATAATATATAATTCATAAATTTCAGGTTCATCTGTTGTTGTTTAGTAGGTTTGTTTTATAGAATGCATATATTTTTAAAAGGATATTTAAGTCATCTACAATGACGACCATAATTTATAAGAAATAAGAAATAAACAATAAATAATAAATAAATTATTATAAAAATTGTGAAGACTAAAAAAACAAAATTGTTTATAAGTACCTATTAAAGTATACCATAAGTTAAAATTTTTCTTCGATAATCACATATTCACGCTCTAACTTTCATAACATAGAACAGTAAGTTCTGTAGTGAATTAATAATAATAATGTTTTAATGTATCATTGAAACCTAATTGTTTTGCATTACTAATATGAATAATAACATAAACATGTTTTATAGACTTATTTTGTTTCTTAGGTACATTATAAATTTAGTACACTAAAAAAAATATTATTGTGTATGCAGCGACTTTCATGAGAAATTAAGGAACTGTTCATTTTAACTTTGATCTTATTATAAAGTTTTGCTAATGAATTTTCTAGAAAATCTAGACTATTATTAAATATATTTTTTTCATTATTTATATATTTATTACATATATTTTTAATTTTTTATATTAATAACTTAATTAAATATTTAGTGTATTATAGTAAGATTAAAAAAAAAAAGTGGAAAATATTTTTATTTATACTTTCTAAAATAATATTTCTAATTATATAATTATACAAGTAGTCTAATATTTTCTTTCATTGAACTTAAATTGATTATAAATTACAATAATTACAATAATTAGTATATTTTATACTTATATTTATAATAAATTTGTAATAAAATTTAATAATCATTAAAAATATAATAATATACATATACTACTTATAATTTAATAATATTGATACTTATTTAATTAAATTAAAATTAACATTTCATTCATTTTTTTTTTTTTTAATAAGTACATGTACTATATGAATATATACAACAAATTATAAAAAACCTTTAAAAATTTAAAAAAATCTAACTCTTTTATTTTTTAAGTTATGTGCAATCAAATTTTTTTTTAACAATTTTCTGATGTAATCTGCTAAAGTTTAGCAGAGGATATCTTTTGTAGAACTGTAAAAGTTATTTTATGAAAAATTATTTAAAACTAAAAATAACATAATAGATACTAAAAAATAAATTACCTTATGAATAATAAAAATTGTTCATAATTTTTTATTTAATAGAAGTTATTTTTTAATTTCTGGTTTTATTTGATAACACAAAAAATTAGCTTCAAAATTTAAAAAAAAAATCCATAAAAAGTTTAATAGTTTAGCAGTAATTTCATACAACGATAACTAATAACTACTAACTACTTCATAGAGTACATTATTTACCTATATTATATAATATTAATAAATAAGTACATCAAGCTCAAGCATTTTTTTAAATTTAATATTTTTGTTTTAAAAAAATGGACAAGAAAGTATTTTTTCTTAGAAGTTAATATTATTGAAGCTGATACCATTTATTGAATAAAAAAAAGATAACACCCTGTGAATACAGTGATGGCGCCAGGGATGAGCCAGGTAGGGCTATGGCTCTAACTGAAAATGCCTGGCCCTACCATTGGCCTATCCTTAGACATAATAATATTCTTTTTTTTCATAAGCAGAAAATAATGGTATTTGTATTTTGTTCACTGTACAGTTTGTATGTAATTTAGATTAATATACTTCTATAATATTATATTATTGTATAATTTTTCTAATTACATATTTTAAAATTTTTTGTTTAAATCTTATTTTTTGTGGCCCTGCCTTATTACTGTTGGTCTTACATTTACCCTACCTAGAAAAAAGTCATGGTATCACCATTGTATAAATAGTTTAAAAAATACTAAAATATATGTTATATATGTATTGATTTATGGTTTAATTTCAATTTTTATCCTTCAAAAGTAATAAAAAATCATTAATATTATTTCAACTGTTTATATTATTTATAAAATATTATTACTAAGATAATATTTTCATGTAATATGCACTTTTAAATTAAATTTCATAGCATTATAATTTTTTTTATAGCTACATTACTATACCTAAGCAAGTGCTTGGAAAACTTCTAATTCATCTATAGCAGAACAATGTTTCAGTATAAGAAGAACTCAAAGTGTATCAAAAATGCCAGATTTATAAGTAGGTTTATTCATTAAAAAATATTAATAATGGTAATAGTTATATGTTTATTTAATTATTACTGCCCTGTCTGTCCTTATTAAAAATATTAGGTAGGTATTTTTATATTAATGTTTTACTCAAAATCAATAATTTGAATATTAACATACCTGCTGTAATATATAATATGTTAAAATATACCTACATACAAAATAAGTTTTTTTTTTTTTTTATTATCATTATTTATTAATTTTAGATGACAATAACACATTTCATAATACCGATATAAAAACTATCAATTTTGAAAAATTTATCTTTTCAAAACATAATCGTATTTATGATTTAAATTCTTTTGATAAAGCTGGTAGTTTATTATTTTTTTATAATATTATATTATTTTTTCCTAATCAAAATTTTTATGTGTTAATTAGGTTATTTAGATTGACAAGTCTCTAATCAAAAATTCAATGTAGGTATGTACAAGAATATAATTGATGCTCCTTGTTTTGAATAATTCAATTACTATTAGTTCTAATTTAGTCTCCTCACTACAAAGTTTAATTTTAAAAAATCAATAATAGTTCAAAACATTTTTTTATTTGGAGTAACAGAAAGTAGGCACGCTATAACAAAACTTTTATATCTAAATTTTCAGCTATTATTCAATGTATAATATAGCCTTTATAATTTTAAAATAAAAATGTAAAATTATTGTAATTATTGTAAAGTGTTCACTTTTTTTTTTAGTCAAAAACTCTATTCATAATTGACAATCTATGGCTTTGATATTCATTGCTCCGATTATCATAATTCATCTTATTTGGAATATACTAATCGTACAAAACTAAATTTCGTCCAAATAAAGGTGAAAATATTATCTGTGTTCGTATGTTCGATTTTTTTTTTTTGATAGCATTAACATAGTAATTTTTATTATATGTTGAATATTTAGCATTTTTGAATTTATTATACAACTCACAAAGTCAGCAAATGAATATATAAATTGTGTATAATAGGTACATATATTTAACATATGAATAAGAACATAGACAACATTGTTATCTATAAGTGGTCGAAATTTGATTTTTGTGGGCTAACTAGAGTCAAAATGAGTTATTCTTCGAAGACATGTTTTTGGGCGTCAACAACGGGTGAGTAACGTCGTCTTAAAAGATTATCTAAGGAATAAATAAATAAAAATTAAATCGTTAGTATTTGATTTAACTAAAACAATACATAACTATATAAGTAATAATATTACACATCATATTATCATCTTCGATCATTTTACTGTTTTAAAATGACGCGTGATAACGTGACGTCACAGATTTCGTCGGTTGGCCGCCCGCTTTTTTCAATACACGCATTACCTTGACGCGTCTATATCCATAATTTACACATTTTTTCATTTATTAGTTTACATATTTTATAATTAATAACTAAGATAAGGCAGTCAAAAAATTGAAGAGTAGTGATTATTTATTATTAAACACGACAGACTGGCGACTGGTGATATATTTCTAAAATAATAATACGTAAACCAAAAGATGTATAAATTATGGATAAATTAAACGTTTTCTACCTATAATATGTATTATTTCAATAGGATGTTTGTTCAGATTGTAGTAAAATATTTAAGCTTTTGTAATATGAAAACTGTTTTCAATTTTGAGTTTTTTAAGTTATTATATGAATAAATGAATTAAGACGCGTCAAAGAAATCCGTGTATTGAAGTAGGCGGGCGGCCAACGGATAGAGCCTGTGACGTCACACGTCATTTTAAAATGGCGATAACAAGCGAACGGAGTGAAACAATGAAAAATTGTTTTTATCAAAATTCATCATTATTATTCTTCTATAATATTTCATTGTAAAATTTTTTTTTAATTTACTCTTGGACAGTCCTTTAATAAATACAATATTTAAATAGATCTATTTGAAAATTAATTGCAATATTTGCATTTATGCAGTGTATCCACTTGCTAAGTCTGAAGTGTTTATACAATATAATTGTATGCTCATTGTTTATACGTACTATACAGTAAACTACAAATTACGAATAAAGATAAACGTGTATAATATATATATACGTATATCCTCACTTGTTATTCGTTCTTTGTTTGTCGCGGGTCGTAGCCCCTTGGCTGTCGTGTCCGAAACTGAGTTCACGCGCTTCATTATATCTACTGTAAAAATTTTTAAGGCATATATCGTTTTCTCACAGTTGATTAAACACAACAAATTTCGTTTTGTTGTTGTTTACATATGCGTTTTATTTATTTTCTTCTAATTCTCGGCTAAACCATAAAATAACAAAAATGGCATCAGCACCATACATGGAACAATATCTGGACAGTAAGCTTTTTTTTGGTTTTGAATTTAAACGGAATACTAACAGAATAATATTTTAGGTTTGGAAAATCTTCCTGTTGAATTACAACGAAACTTCAATCTGATGCGAGACCTTGATTCTAGAGCTCAAGAACAGATGCGCAACATTGACAAAATGGCTGATGATTTTATGTCGAATATCAATATATATTCGGCAGATAAAAAGAACGAAACAATGAACAGTATACAACGTCAGTTTAACAAAGCAAAAGAATATGGTGATGACAAAGTTCAATTGTCTATTCAAACTTATGAATTGGTGTGTTGATTTTGAGTTATTCACTTAACCCTAGTACTTTTTTATTATATTGTGCTTTTCAGGTGGATAAACATATAAGGAAATTAGATTCAGATTTAGCACGTTTTGAAGCTGAAATTCAAGACAGAGCTATCAGTTCTACAAGAAATGTAGAGGAAGGTTTACAAAAACGTAGGTTGTCTAAAATACATTTTATTATGATGCCATTGTATTTGATCATTTTTTTATGTGTGTTACTTTCAGGTGGACAAAGGAAGTTTAAAGATAAGAAGAAAAATGCGTCAAGTGAAGAAGAAACTGTCTTAAACAAAACATCTAAAAAGAAATCATCGAGAAAAGGTTTATGGATAGCATAATTTTAGTCTTTTTAATGTTAATATTATTGTTTATTAATTATCAACAGGCATTTTTTGTATGGGAACTACAAACAAGTCAAGTACAGCACCTAGCAAGACACCTATGGTCAGTGTTGTCCCTAATTTGATAAACCCTGCCAATAGTGTAGCTGGTGTTCTAGTAGAGACTGGTCCTGTTACTGGTACATTAGTTGCTGCTGGAGTTGTACACTCGCCTGAAGTATTGGACATGCCTGTTGATCCAAACGAACCAACATACTGTTTGTGTAACCAAGTTTCTTATGGTGAAATGATAGGTTGCGATAATCCAGATGTAAGCAATTTAATTTTAATTTAATAATTATTTATACATTTACAACTTTTACGTGTATAGGTATTTATTTAATATTGTGATCAGTGGTGGCTCGTGTTATAGGGGAACACAGGCAGGTGCCTTTCTTAAAATATTGAAAAATAATTTTGTACTAAATTACAAATTAATATGTTGTTTTCTTAATTCTATCAAAATATTTATTTAGTATGTTTGAGAAATATTATTGTAGTAAAAAAATATGTTCAAATGCGAGCATTTTTACCTACAAGTCTACAATATGTACATAGTATGCAAACACTAGGTGGCAGGCATAATATTCACTGTGCTGATTAATGCAGCAAATTTCACCCACTTTTCGACAGGAATCAATATGGCATTGTCGTGCACAAATTTGTTTGTGCTCGGATTCTATTTTCTAATGATTTACTTGATTTGTCAGTCTTATCTTCTTTGTTGTAATCGTTGGCTATAGTCACAAGCCAGTATTCAATAAGTCATTAGTCATTAACTACAACCACAGATTTGGTATAGAACTATTATAAAATTTATAAATTTGTCTTTTCTATGCGTATTGTGTAATGTTATTTAATATGTTTGTTGCGGGATGACGCCTGCAGTGTATATTGCTGTATATGTGTGTGCAATACTTACCTCAAATTTTCTATTTTCCTAATGGGCATCATAAAAAAAAAAACTTTCAATTTGACCAGCACTGGGGTATGTATATACAAAATTGAGCCGCACCAAATGTGTTAATATAACAATAATGATAATTGTTATAGTGTAAAAGTTAAATTTAAAATTAACAGAATTTGAAAGTAGTCAGTTGTGATAATACTGATAATAGAGCAGGGGAAATGTTTGCGCCATACATTCTATAAATGCCACGAGCTACCACTGATTGTGACCATTAAAAGATTATCAACAATCTATTTTTACTGTTAATATTGTTTCATTGTTTAAGTGTCCTATTGAATGGTTTCATTTTGCATGCGTCAAATTAACTACCAAGCCCAAGGGAAAATGGTTTTGTTCAAAATGTATGACAAATAAGAAGAAAAAATAATACATTTTAAATATGAAATTAATTTTTTTACTTTATATATACATTATATTTACATTAAATATATATATATATATTTATATATGTGTGTGTGTGTGTGTGTGTGTGTGTGTGTATTTGCAAATAATAATTTACGGTGTATAATATAATGTTAATTTTCTTACAGTATAAGAACAATTGATTAAAATTTTGCAATTTGTAATATTATTATTGTCATTGAATTACAAACACGAATTATATAATGTGTATTCAAGAATAAAATTTAGTTTCCTTATTAAATTTGTATTCTTATTTAAAAGCATTTATATTTATTTTATTAAAATCTGAAAATAAAATCCACTTTTCAAATTAGTTAAATTAAAAATTACACCATTTTTTATGTTAGAAAATGTATTTATGGAAATAAAGATACGTTTAGCATAACTTTTAGGTGGTACCACTATTCAATCTTATTTTTATAAAACAATCTATCTATTTAAACTCTGTCATACATTTTTTCAGTTTGAATAATAATAATAATATATTGACCAGCGCAGTCGTATCATTTTAGGGCTATGTTTATGTGTTGCAAAATAATTATTTTGACATCTACAACCGCATCATTCTGTTGTAATGTTGTAAATTGTCATATTTAGTTGTTAAATTTAATAGACTTGTCAAATGCTAAAGGAAACATATACTTTAGTGTTTAAAATATATGCTGTATAGTAGGTGTTGAGTGGATATTTGTAATGGACATTACATTTCGAATTCAATGATATACTATTGTACATAATTAATGATATTAAGCAAATACAGTTAGCCTCTATCACTAAGTATATTTCATATGTTTTTTGATATTGCTTTCAAAGTATTTTATTTTACTATTAGCAATACAGTAGGTCGAATTAATTATTACCGAAAACATTGTACTTAAAAATATTATTGTGTGTATAAAATATAATAATATTTTATGTTCCTATGAATAATGTTTTTAAATTATAATAAATACTGTATTTATAGTTTAAGTACGTATTTTTTCAAATTTTAAATTCAAATATCTATGATGAAAAAAATTATGTTTAAAGTTTTTTTAGATTTTTAGTTTTATTGTGAACTATTATGTCAGTACAATATAAGTATATTTATGTATATCAATGTATATTATTTCTTTTTTTTATAATAATAGTAAAATGTTCCTTTTTGTAAAAAAAAGTTGTTGGGAAAATACATTATTTTATTTTTTAATTTAGTTTATATTTTAATAGATGAATACATTTAAATTTAGTTCTCTTTGGCAGTAAGGAGGCATAGGTAATTTATGGAAAGCTCTATGATCATTGACATTAAATAATTACTTATAAATCAAATGGTATAGTAATGCTGTAAAGATAGGTACTTGATGTTCATTTAGAAATATGTAGTTATATGAAATAAGCTTAACAAACTTAAATACTATACTAGTAATGATATATTTTTATAAGTTAATAACAGAAAGACGTAGGTATACTATATTTTAATAACTAATATATATATATTTGTTTTTGATAATACAATGATTAAACGTGTAATTAAAATTTTATAATAATTTTTATTACACCTACTGAAACTAGATATCATTTAGATTTTTATGCTAATTATATAAGCTCATTAGACATTTTAAGTGACTTATGTTATACGAAAATATTTTAATCCTAAAGATAAATATAACATTCATGCAGATATATAAGTATATTGTGGTGGTTGTTTTTATTTTACAGTCTTAAGTATAAGTTTTCTTTGCCTTATACTTTTTGAAGTTTGAATTCCAATTTAAACTCAAATGTATGACACACTTGATTATAAAGGAAGAAATAACAGGAAGATCATATAAGTTATTATATGTCTATACATTTTATAGAACTACCGACAAAGTGATTTATCAGATATAGTGTTTACTACAACACTGATACATATCATTAAGGCTGAGTTTTAATGTCCTAACAAATCTCAAAAAATATCCTCAAAAGAAATGTAAAAATTATTTTTAAAAAATCAGAAAATACACTATAAAAATGGATTTAAATTATATTAATTATACTTTAAAAATTGGAAAAAATGTTTTAATGATACTACAAAAGGTACCTAGTGTATTTCTTTTCTTTCTTTCTTTTTTTTTAATAGTATTGTTCGTTGTTATTTGTTTAGTTATTTTGTGCTTCTGTTTTCTTAATCATTCATTCTAAAATAATAATTAAAAAAAAAATTTTTATCGATTATAATTTTTCGTGCTATATAATTTATTTTTCATACCGTCGCAGTTTGCCGAAAGTCTCTTTTTAATTGCAACAATTTTTGTTCATTTTATGAAAAAATTGTGAAAAATGCTGTAAAAACTAAGAAAATGTAAAAAAAAAATTACTTAAAATAATCAGTATCACCCAAAACACATTTTATATTTACGGATCAACGTTTCAAAACACCAGAAAATAAGATGCATTTGAATTAAAATCTTAATTCTACATATTATATACGATAAGTATATCAATAGGTGTGCGCACGGGGCGAGCCCCGGCACGACTGAAATCTTTTTAGGGGCATAAAACATTTTAACCACATACTAACACTAATAATGAATCAATACATTAGTGGTTAGTTTTTATGAAAGCAAATAATTTCATGAAATAATTTAATGAATTTTTCATTGCACTGAAATTATTCAGTGTAATACCAGTTACAAGTTGTTTTTGCGAATGGATATTTTCTAAATTAACAATAATAAAAAATTAATTAAGGAGTACTATACATGAAGATCGACTTAATAATTAATTGTTAATGTTTACTGAACTAAAACTAGCAGCTAGTATTAATATTAACATGGTCATTGACGAATTCATAATAGTATAGCAAATATATGAGAATTAATTTATAATTCTTTAATAAAAAATTATTACATAATTAAGTTTATAAAATAAAATATTATGTATATACATTTTTTTGTTCGTTAAAGCAAGTTTTTTTTTTTTTTTTTTTGTATAGTGTTTTCTTATTTGTATGCATAATTATATTTATATTATTTTAATTTTAACTTCAAAAATATATGTCTAGAAATTTTCACATTAATGTTGTGTGCACATACAACTTGATTATATTTACACAGTTTTTAATTTACAATAAATTAGAATGTATATTAATATATTAAAAAAAAAATTAGATGCACTGTCCAAGTATTGGGACATTAATTGTTTCAGGCTCGACCGGAAATTGAAGTCTGCGCACGACTATTGACATCCTACAGGTAAAATCTATAGATTATAGATCAAGGGTGAATCGAAGGGGGCGTGCGACTCTTCCCTCCTCTCAAATGAAATATAAAAGATATTATAGGAGATTATAAAAGATACTTTATCTGATGACCTTTTTTTTTGGAGTTTTGCTGTTTATGTCCCCCCTTCTCCAAGGAAAATTTCTGGATCCGCCCATGTTATATATCACACATGTACAATCGTACAAAATCGTTATGACGTAAAAAAAAAAATAATTAAAATTAAAAAACTAAACATAATATATAATAAGTTCAAATAAACTAAGGCTTATTCTAAATTCTATTTCTAAGCTTCTTAGTTCTTACAAAATTAACTATAGGTACCTAGATATAATAATTTGTTTTTTAAATAGATACTTATATTTCATATTATTTTAATTAGATTTTTTTTTTTATAAGTATTGTATCACACTATCACCTGTATTTGAGTAAATGCGTTAATCCTATAATCGTCGTATCTCCCCTACGTTCTGAGCTAATGATTTTCCAAAATAAATCGGATGAACGCCGTTATTTTTAACGAGGTATAAATTTACAATGATATAATTTGCTAGTGTGCCTTGTTCTCGTCACTTTTAAAGCAGAATGACCTAAGATTTCATTTACAGTAACATGATTCAATTTAAGTAACTTTCATGACCCAACAATACGGTATTACGATAATGACTCGTCAATGTTTGATTTAAAAAGTAATAATGTCAAACGATTAAAATAAAATGCAAGCACAGTTTTTGGTTAGAAACATTTTTATTGGTTTAAAATTAATGATGAAATAAAAATACTTAATCTGTGTTACAGTCGTCGCGCATCCCCGTTAAACTGTCGCACGCCTATACGCTCTTGCAGAGTTTCAGCGGAGTATCACAAAAGCGAAACGGCCGTGCTTGCGCTTCTAATCGTGTTAAAAAGTAATATTGAAACATAGATTTACAAATTTAAACTACTTTATTTCTAATATATATATATATATATATATATATATATATATATATATATATATTTATTAAATAATGTTTACGTCTGTCTACGATCCACGACGAAAGTAATTCATTATCTTATGAAAAATACTGTTGTTACATTCTTCCATTCGAAATGATATCACCAACAATATGTAAATACAATAAATACCTAAAAACAATTGGGAGTAAAATTATGAAATTATTCTGTTAACATTATTTTAATTAATACTCAATATACTTACTAGCACAGATCAATGTATAAGTAATATCAGTAAAAGGAAAGACTTTGAAACTAAATATTATGTACAGAAAATGTATTCCATGAACCACCAACCAAATATCGATGCTTAGAATATTTTTCTGAAAAATAAAAACGTATAATGAATGTTAATATTGTAATATTGTCATTAATCGTAGGTAAATTTGTTTGGCATATATATTGTATACCTATAGCAGAGGTAACCATAAGATCGATCGCAGACGACTTCAAGATCGATCATACTAGAATTTATTTTTAGTCAGTTTTATCAAATATTTAGCGTTGGGAAAACTCAATAATTAGCAATAAATGAAAAATTAAACGTATGGAAATGTATTGCTATGAGTATATTATAATTAATTTGAGATACGATTTTGAGGAATTTAAAAATTATAGTCGATAATCATGTTTATGTATTTTCCTTTTTCCTAAGGTAACAATATTGAAAATATTTCTATGCAAAAAAGTAGGTAATTGATTTGACACAGATTCAAAAAATATCGAATCTAAGATTATACAAATAAAATCAGGTTTATTCCTTAAAGCTAGAAGTTCTAAAAACAATGTTTAATAGGTAACTAGTATCTACTGAGTGAAGAAAAATATTTTTGTTTTAAATATTTACATATTTCGAGTGCCTAAACATATTTATGTAAAATAAAGTTTCCTAACATATAAGTTATTAACTAAGAATATCGAGCTACACTTTTCAATGATCATTTATAGTAGTGTTTTCATTTTGAGGTCAGCGATTAATTTTTTACGTTTACAGGATAAATATTTGTTAAAAATAAAATATGTATAAGTACTCAAATTATACTATTGTATGTATTGAACTTACCTTAAATGTTGCTCTTAGCAGAAAAAAGTTGACGATTAGAAGCAAATCAAAAACGAATGAATGACACCACTTACATAATATGACAATAAAGTCATCCGGAGTGAAGCGCAACAAGATATAAACTTCAATTCGATTATAATAAAAAGTCAAATCTATAAGTATATAAAAGTAGATAAATTAATAAAAAAGATAATATGAGTTAGTTAACTTAAGCTAATATATTATGCTATTAACTTATAGATTAACGTTTTAACTGTAAGTTAATAGTTAATAATCATTATACTTATAAAGATTTTATGTTAATATGGAGAAAAATATTAACTTAGCTCAGTTAAAAGAAGTACCTATTTCAATATTTTTTATTTACTATTTGAGTTATACATATTGTGATTGTGTAACTTTAATTTTTTTTTTTTTTAATACTTTATGACTTAATATTTTAATGAATATATGTACCTATATTATAGATATTCTTGAATATGCTGGTTATAAACTAATGGTTAAGTAATGATTACACGTTTTTGTCAATTAAATTATTAAATCAAGAATTATTTATTTGTACTTATAATCATTGCATAGTAAATAGTAACTAAAGAAAAAAAATTTATTCATTAGTATTAATATGATTTTTACTTGGCAACATTATTTTTTACGATAACAGGAAAAGGCTAAATTGTTACAATGGATTCTTTAGTTAATTAAGTTATTAAGTTAAGTCAAAAATTAATTTACTAGATAATTTACAACATTAAAAACAAAATTTTTTTTAGATTTTTCTAACTTTTAATCTATATGCTAATTTATATGACGGTACACACTGCACACTCATATTTACGAAACACTAAAATATTTTTACATCGTTACATACGCTTATTGCATATCGTTTTACATACGCTGGTCGATAAATATAATTTATTTTGTCATATTTTAACAATTTGTAAATTATGAATATGTACCTATTTATTATTATTTAAAAAAAAAAATATGAGTATAAATAAATAAAATACAATGTATAATACATATTATATTTAATATGTATTAAATCCTTAACATTTAAAAACAATAAAATTAATTTGAAAGTTCAAAAGTACGTTAAAAACCAGTTTTTTTTCATTATGAACAAAATCGTTTGGAAAGGAAGTGTATTTTAATCAAATTATTGATTATTAAATACATTTTTTTTCTTTACAATTAGCAAACGTGTAAACTAATAATTTAAGATGTAAAAAAAAAAAAATAAATAAAAACAAAAGAGTCTTTAATGTTTTTATACATTCAAGATTTTCTTTAGTTATTAAATTTAAATATAACTCAAGGCGTACTAGAGGCACTAGAACATAGGCTAAAAGATTATGTAATATGTGATAAGAAAAAAATAGCTTATTAAAGACCAAATAGTATTATGATAATAAATTAATCTGTATGTTTATTTATAAGAATAGTACACTTACTAAAATTGGAAGTCAATCCTAAAATCCATAGAAAAAATAAAATTACCATCTTAAATATTTTGATTACGCCTACTGTTCCAAAAAAACACTAAAACAAATAAAATATATATATATATATATATATATATATATATATATATATACATACATACATATTAATGAAAATAATTTATTTATTTTAGCCAATATTTTATAAGTATTGATAGGGAAGTTATGATATTGGACTGCATGTTACTTGCGTCCCAAGAAAAGGTATTTTTTTCTGGTAGTAAATTTTATACTTGCATCCCGTTTTGGAGACGCAAATCGGCATTATAATTATTATCGATATTACCTACTAAAATCATTAAAATCGATAGTTCATAAACTCTACTGAATAATAAACTTCACTATTTGTGGGATGAGGACAGTCGGTTTATAGATATAATGATTAATCTATAATAATCGTGGACTGTAGTAGGTATATCATAATAATTAGATATATTATGATATATTGTATTTATAACCTACATGTAGGTATTATGTGATGAAAATATGGTAGGGAAACGGGTGATTGTAAATTCCACCAATTTATTGATAGTCGATTTTTGAATTGAATTTAAAACATGTAAATTTCGCTGGTACGTATTTTTGACCTGAAAACATGTTAACTCCACCGACGGTGAAATAAGTAAATACTAACTAGTAATAATTATAAATTATTCAATATTTTTTTTGAATTTGTTTAAATAAAAAATGATATAAGTATTTAAATTGTAAATATATTACCTATGTATAAATAAGAAATCTGTACATAAATTATGTACCTATATCTATTGTAACTTATTATTATTATTGCTTACTTTAGTTTTTGCGTGTTTAATAATTTTATATCATACCTATACTGTAATACTAATTAATTAATTACAAGTTTAAAAGGGTAAATTTCAAATATCTAAATAAAAATAAAAATGTGAACTTACATTTTTTTTCAGGCAAAAAAACAAACTGGTGGAATTCATAATGTGCTTAGGAAAACACACACACACACACACACACACACACACACACATATATATTATATATAGTACAACTTGTTTGCTGTTAGATTCAATAAGATATAGTAATTACGTCGATAATCTTTTGTATTTTACTCTTATTATGTTTTCACATTTTACTTTTATTTAGTACGACTCGTCTTATCATGACAAAATCTAAAACATGAATTTTTATTTTTTAGATTATATTATATTATACTTGAATTTAACTATAATTATAATTATCAAAGCAAAATGTAAAACATATGCATTTTGTATATTGATATGAATGATATGATATTATGAAACTTTAATATGATAAATTAAAATAAACATCAATTTTTTTTCGTAACATATTGATAACAATTATATCGATAGTTTCGGGACGTAAAAACGGTATAACAAGACGCAAATATGCTATGACCCTTTTTGAATCTTTTTCTGCGGAACGCAACTCGCCTACTGATAATAATTTTAGACGCAAATAGTATGCACCGGATTATAAATCTGACCGAACAGGGTACTTGTTATTTGGTTGTCGCCCTAAAACAATTATTAACCTATCGACCCACCATTAGGAAACCATCCATTAAAACTTCGAAATTTATGATCAATATTTTTTAATTTTTCACATTAATCGTAATTGATAATTATAAGCATGATGTCGAGTGCTACTGCTGGGAATAGATATTCCCTTCACGCATTCACAGTCAACTCTTTATATTTTTGCTGATATGCTCATTTTAACTACCATTACAGATTGTATATATTCAAAGAAATGTTAAAAAAATAAAAATGATAATTATAAAAGATATAATAAAAATTAGAAACTCATAAATTCTTAAGGTAATATAACAAATACTGGGAAAAATTTTTTTTGACTACTATGTGTTGTGTTGTTTTGTTTTGTTTAAGTACGCAAATTTTAATATAATTTACTAAACAATGGAATAGTATTCCCACTTTGATTTCAACTGATTAATGATATTAAGAGATTAAATACTCTTTGTTATTGTAACTGATGCAAAATTAAAATGGCTGAATAGTGGGCAGTGGCTATCTCTTGAATATACTATATGAATTGGGGAAAAATGAAAAATCTCGAGTGTTATAAACTGAATATAATAACTATGGATTAATACCGGTGATGGGCTGATTTTTGTTTATTGCATTGTAATATATTTTATTTCATATTCTTAAAACAAACAAATCAATATTACCCTTCGAGTTTGTTATAAGCAATTTCCACTGTTTATGATTCGAGCAAGGTTGAGATTAAAGGTGATAGATGGGCATATGTTAAGTTTTTTCGAATATAGGAATATAATTTAATTCTTATAAAATATAAATAAAATATAAGTGAAGTACCGTGATCGAAAAATAAAATAAAATTGTTTATGATGTAGGGTTAAAGCTATGTTTTTATGATTTTTTTTCGTTTGACGAGCGTCCTATGATATCTGAGTGAATATATTATGTATATTGTTTATACATACTGTTATTCACCAAACATGCTCAATGTTTAATCTATTTTTTTTTTTTTTTTTTAATAATAAATATAAATTCTGATGATTTGAATTTTTAGCCTTATACTTAATTAAGACCAAATTTTCACATACTTAGTTAAGATTTTTAGATAAATAGGTACTATTTAAGGAATTTTCTATGCATTAGTGAAATTTGGGCTTGATATGTAGGGCTTATCTTTCTTACGAGATGTTTATAACAAATAAAATTGTCTATTTTATCATAAAATAATGTTAAAATATATATATTTTAATTTATAACATATATTTAAAAACTAAAAAATATAATTTAAGATTACTAAAACCTAATTAACTACAACAACAGCTACTATATACTATAAATATGTCGTGATCTGTTAAATATTTATATTTACCATTAAAAATAAAAAGACTGATTTAGAGGATTTTAGTAATCTATTTAGCAATAAATAATTTACTTAATTTATTACAGTAGGAAAGATTGGTTTTCATTTAAAAAATAGAAGTTTGCACGAAGATAAGTCTATAGGATTTTTCTTAAATGATATAAAAAAATCTAAATACATAATTAAAAATGTGATACTTATAAGTATATTAAAAAAAAAAAAAAAAAAAAAAATAGAAATCTGAATAAATAAATTATTGAAGAAAATAATATAAATGAGCGTGCTGGATGATTCATACTTGGTTTATAAGTATAATATAAAATACTATCGACTATTAATTGTTCATCAAAGTTATGAATCGTTATTGTTATATTATTATTTATAAATTTAAATACAAAATAAAACTAGCAAAATGTATGAATATATCTTTGTAATATTATTATTAAGTAAAATTAATCACATACTTACAACGTGTATGAAAGTCATGCATCTGGTGAACTTACGCTGAACACTGATACCGTTAAACAACTTTTCTAAAAGGGGCATGTTTTTTGAATACTGTTAAGCGTAGAAACTAGAATTTATGATCAGAATATCTTTATAAGATATTGTGTAAATTTTAACTTGTTCGACGTCGAAAGTGGATACTTAACCCGGTCAAAGTCGAAAGCGAAATGCAGGCGCCGTCCGCGTCGTGATCCGATGAAATATCCACCCTCTGCCTAGATGTTCACCGCAGCCTCACCGTGTTCAAGGACGTACGATACGTCAGAGTACCTCGACAGACGTCAGTAGCCCCGGCAGGAGATGCAAAAGTCTCCATCGCCTAACCTATATATTCCGGTGGAAGAAGTGGAGAGGTGGAAAAGAAGGACGGCCGAGAGACTCGTAATAATAATGCTATATTATTATTACTATGTTATTATTATCATCACCGTCATCGTCATTTTGTGTATCTGTAAACATGCTCCGAGGACCGTTGATTGATCAACGCAAAACGACCGAAGACCCTGTTATAACTCGCCACCATCACGTATGATATTTTTCGTTATTTATTTTTATCACGTATACAATTTCATATTTTTGTCGTCAAGTAGTGGTTTTCGAGAACTTATAATATTATTATATTCATTCGGATTCAGGATATCCATCATAACGTTTGAAATGTTTCTTTTCTTTTTTTATCAGTTAACTTTGTATAACGTATATATATACTATTATGTGGGAGATAGATTCACTATATTAAGAAAAATAAAGATTTTCCAGGAAGTCCAGTCATTGTAGTAGCATTTTGTATTTTGTAGTTTGTAACATAATATTATTTGATTATAGTGTTATAATTTTTATTGAAAATAGACAATAAAATAATATGGCGTTTACATCGGACGCTTATAAAAATATTTAAGTCACATTCACATACATCATTATATTAACTCTTCATTTTTTTAAAATCCAAATAACACATTATGGATACTATGAATATTTAGTGAAAACAGTCATCTTACGCATTATGTCAACCAAGCGAAATTAGTATACAATAGCAGTTTTTAACCTGTGGTCTACGGCCCCCTGGGGGTCTATGTTGGGGGTCCACGACAGCCTTAAAACACAACATGCGTCAATAAGTACATATTGCAAAAGAAAGGTAGGTATTCGAAAAAAATTTGGTAAGGGGTCTGTGATCTACAAAAGGTTAAAAACCACTAGTGTACAATATATATATATAATGTGTACGTGATAACTAGAAAACGGATTTAAATGCTCTAAAAAACAAAAAAAAAATGCCTTAAAAATACGATTTAATGCACTCATAACAGACTTTTTTTTTTTTTAAATGCTCTTAAAATTATTTTTAACATTGAAAAAATTTGTTTAATTATATAAATTTTTATTTTGTATATTGTATATTTGTAATTAATTGTATCACTGTATAAGTGTTTACACGTGTTAACAATAATTTTGTTTGACATCAAATTATTCTGATCGGTAAAAACATAATAAATAATAAAAATAGAAGTACGACTTATTATGCGATAAATAATATTTTATTTTAATTTTTTTAGAATGAATGTTAACTAAATTTTTATTGAATTTTTTCCATTTCTTGGTAAAAGTGACATAAAAATATACAAAATACACAAAAATGTGATAGCAAATAATACAATAAATGTGGCCCAAAATGTTTATTGTATACCTTCATCTTTGTACAGGCGGTCTGTGATTGCGGCTCAAAGTTACCTTTTTTACCTTTTTATCTATCCTGATTGTGTTCAATAGGTTAGGTAGTATAAAGTGTAAATTATGAAAATTTACAAAATAAAAGTAAACAAATAAATTAATATAAGTAATATTTAATAATAAATTTCGATTTCATAAGCTATTAGCAAATAAAATAGAAAAATGGTGTTATAAATTATTAAATATTTTAATAACGAATAATTGTTTTGAATTTTTTCAAGTATTTACGTAAAAGTATTTGAATTTCAATTTCAAATACGTCCAATACAGTATTTAAAATATTTACTTTATATTATAATTATAAGCTATTTTCTGAACCAATGGTATGTTTGGATGCAATTAAGATACTTATATTTGGGATAAAATACGACTACCTGAATTCGGGCCACAATCAGCCATCTCCGCTACGTATTATGCAGTAATTACATATATTGATTGGAAAAATTCCGCAGTGGGGAAAAATCTGTACACATATAGCCATATATATATATATTCTATAGAAGTCTAATTCTAGTTATAGAAAGACTAGGTTAAAATGAACGCTAGTTTTTAAATTTTAAAGAAGATATTGCCAGTCATTCGTTAAAATTTACGTAAGCTACACGAGTTTAGCCACAAAGGTGGACAAGTTAATGAAAATAATTAACTAATGTTAAGTTACATTAAAATAACATTAGATTGATAAGTTTGAAGTTAACTGTTAATAAATTATAAATTTAACTCGATAAGTTAAAATCTTATATGTTAAAAATATTAACTTAACTCAATTTAAAAAAAGTTAATCTATTTTTTTTAATTAGTAAGTAAATCACACAAAGAGTGACTGCGTCTTTCTAATTCACTAAATTATAAAAAAACCCTTTACTTTACATGATATATTATTTATTTGAGCAATATACATCTCAAATTAATAATTTAACAAATATTACTTTTTTTGTATAATATTTCAATTGAAGGTCATATAAAATTAAAACATTAAAATTTATAATTTATAATTTTATTCAATACTTTCTTATATAAACTGAAAAAAGCTAAGTTATTTAGGTGGTGATTTAAATATTTAAGTTCATAAGTGGATTAAAAAAACAAATTAACTAATCAACTTAAAAAATTAAAAAAAAAATTAACTTTTTAATTGCTTAAATACTTGGACAGTGCCCTTAATTTTTTTTTATTACACACAACATTAATGTGCTAATTTTTAAACATATATATTTTTTAAGTTAAAAATAAAATTATATAAATACAATTATGCATAAAAAGAAGAAAACACAATACCCAAATTTAAAAAACTCGGTTTAATGAACAAAAAAATGTTTATTGGTAATATTTTATTATATTAACTTAATTACGTGATAATTTTAATTAAATAATTATAAATTAATTAAGCTCCTATTTTCCATACTTTTGAATTCGTCAATATTAATGCAAGATTTTAGTTTTAGTTCAGTAAACATTAATTATTAATTATTAAGTCGGTCTTCATGTATAGTACTCCTTAATTTATTTTTTACTATTGTTAATTTAGAAAATACTCGTTCGCAGGAACAACTTGTAACTGATATTACGTTGAATAATTTCAGTACAGTGGAAAATCCATTAAATGATTTTATTTTATTATTTGGTATCATATAATTTTGCAAAAATTACTTCAAAAAATCAAAAAATGCATTATAAAAATATATTTAATTTATATTTATTATAATTTAAAAATTAGAAAAATATTTTATAATGATACTACAGTAGGTAGTGTATATTTTTATTGTTGTTTTTTTATTAATAGTATTGTTCTTTGTTACTTGTTTAGTTCTGTTGTACTTCTGTTTTTTTAATCACTCATTCTAAAATAATAATTAAAAAAATAAAAATTACCTTCGACGATAACTTGTCTCTTTTTAATCGCAACAATTTTCGTTCATTTTATGAACAAATTGTGAAAAAAAAAATAATGAATATCGTTATTTGTAGTTTAAACATGCAATGCGTCCAAATAAAAATTTAAAATCTCAAAAAAAAAAAAAATTTTATATTTTATTAATTTCTTGATTTCAGTATGGACTATTTATGAAGACTTTGAGTTAAATGTTTAAGATTTAGTTATAAAAATGGTATATTTTAAAATTTTTCAATAAAACAATATAAAAATGTTCGTGATTTTGATAAATTTTGAATTTCAAACAATTAAAAACATATATTGCATCTATGAGTTTGAAATTTTATAATTTATTCGGAATTTCATATTTTATTTTTAAGCTTTTTGATCAAGTGAAACATTTTTTATCGACATTAAGAGAAATAAAATTAACTACATTTCAAATTTCAAAAGTTTATAAATATCTCTAAAGAGTCTGTTTTGTAAATTTTATTGTGTAGAAAACGTACTTATAAAAATTTGGTGATAATGTCAAGTATCTACGGTTATTCGTTTTTTAATTATAAAAAAATATCAAAAAACGTTTGATGAAAAATAATTATTTTACGGGTGAATGTTTAATGTCATAAAAAGATTAACCTTTAAACGCTCATAAAAATTTAATTAGACTTTCTGTTTGTTATTCATTTTTTTTTAATAAAGGCTTAAAAACTTATAAAAAATATAAAAGAAACTTATGCTAGATATAAAAACAAATATTAATTTCCATTACAACAAAAATTTGAAAATTTTCAAGATTTTACGAATTATGTCAAATTTCTAAATTTAAACGTTTACAAAAAAAAGTATATATATATATATAATATTATGAACATAAATTTTTGATAATTTTTAATTGGTAAATGAATAATTTATTAGAAACATTGTATTAAATATTCAAACATGTTTATCCAGTGAATATTTTTTTTCATCATTAAATTTTAAATGTGTATAAATAGTTTAAAAAGAAAAGAAATGTTTTAAACATTATAATTAAATATAGAAAATTATCATTTAAATATTTGATAAAAATTTCAAGTATCTAAAATCTAATGTTATTAGTTTTTGAGTTACAGTAAGATTCAAGATCAACACACACGAATCATATTCATATTACATTCTAAGCGTAAGTCTAACTTGTGGTGTCTGCTCATTAATCCAACCATTAAACATGCGGATATAATATTATAGATAGGTTTAACATTACCTATGTTTATTCTCTTATATCCCAACACATGAATTCAATTTAAGTTCATTAATTTTGATCTATTTGTTATTTCAAAATACGTTCCATGCATGGTAATCAATCGATATGATAAACACCTTAATTTAAAATTAATTTCGATAAAAAAATTCCAGAAAAATCATTTTACTAAATTCTTCAAACAGTTTAAAAAATGTGACCTGGAGCCGAAGAGTATATTTTTAACAAATGATAATGAAAAAAAAATTACGGGAACTGTTGATTATTGTTCAATCTTTGACTGCTGTTCCTTCGAGTATAATATATCAATTGCGCCGAAAATCACAGGTAAAAAAAAATGATGGGATGGGAAAAAAGGTATACATCAATTGCGCCGATCAGTATTTCAATGTTATAAATTGTGTACATCAATTGTGCTGATCGATTCTTAAATATATTATTATATATACGTGTATAATACAATTAACCGACATGATAAATTATTAGACATGGAAAAATGAAATATAATATTTGACCATTTGTTCGACATATTTTTAATTGCCTCACAATCTGATAAAGCTGATGTTGTCAGATAATTCACTTTTATATCAAATATTTTAAAACTTTTACAGTAATTGACTTTTAGATTATAAATTGTATAAATTGTGTGTAATGTATATATTTTTGTTTATTGTTATACAAATTATTATAAAAATAATATAATTAATATAACATTAATAATAATATAAATTAATATTTAATTAATATAATATAATATAATCATTATAAAAATTAAAACCAATTAAGATAGTTTGTGTCATTGTCAAATTCTCCGGCGCAATTGATGTATACCTTTTTAATACACCTTTTTTTTACTAGCGCAATAGATGTATACTATACAGGTAGTGTCCCAAATCCGGTGCAATTGACGAACACCGGTTTCTTCAATAGTTTAAAGAAATAAACGTTTTTTTTTTTACAAATTTAAGCATTCAGCAAAATTACCTAATTATATTTTTCATTGATTAATTGCCTATTTATTTTTTAATTAACTAAAATATGATTAAAAATTAAATATAAATAATATTTGTATTGTTATACAAATTTTAAATACAAACTATAAAAAAGAAAGTTATATTATTTTGAGTTATGGTGAATTTAAGTCAGAAATATTTAATAATAATAGCAATAATAAAAAAAGGTTTATTTAATATTGTTATCGGGAACATCGTTTTGCTCTCGAGATTTATCTGTTATTATCGTGAATGTCATAAATCTCTGTTTGCAAAATGATCCTTAGAATAATAATATCGTATACAAATATATTATGCCTGGATTGATAGGTAATAAAAAGAAACGTGCGGCGTGTGCTATCGCATGGCTTTATGCCGATTTTTATTTTAATAATATATTGATTTTTGCCCGGTTGCTCCGGGCTACGCGTCCGTGGACATTTGCGTCATGTATTCGTACTATATTTGGGGACACAGGTTAATACGGTTGTGGTGGCGCGGTAAAATAATTATTGTCAATAGTGTGTTACGATTGTGTGTGCGAGTGTCAATAACCTACACCCATAGAGGTGAAAGCCAGACAGGCACAAGGCCGAACTCGTATAATGTAATTGAATATTATAATGCATGAATGCATATTACTAATACAGTGGTTCTAAACTTGTTTTTGGGAAGTATTTATTTTATTTTGTTTTGTTTTGATACATTATTCGGCCGTGTTAGTAACAAAGATATTATAATTCCAAAACGTGATACTTATTAATTTATTTTATTTTTACGACTACACTTTTTATCCTTATTTTACCTCTCGAAAACTAAATCATAATAATCCGTCCAACGACTATAAAGAGCGCATAATTAATAGAAATTTAAGTTAAATTAAAAACCTAGGAAAACTTTTTACACAAGTTATCCTCATTCCCAATATATTATTATATTAACAGTTTAAATCAATTCCGATCTTCATGATGTGTATTCTTCGTAGTTCGTATTTTATAGAAACTGCAGTTGGCATATTTCTTGACCATAGTACGACGCAGGGGACAAAGCGAAAATTTCTACGTAGTATGTGTATTATTATTGATACTGTATACTTACTTTTATCGATCTTAATCTGGTTTAGTATGAGAAACAATTAATGTTATTACTATCATTAATAGTAGTTACTAGTACCTGATTATAATATAATAAAATTTATAATTTTAAGTTAGTGTGTTGTTTTACTAAAACACAATACATTGCACACTGTAAATATATTAGATTATGCTGAATTTACCAAAAGGGTTGAAACGAATTTAATCCTGATGTCATTTATATTAATTTTTATTAATAAATAAATAAAAAAGTCTAAAGAAATTTTGGAGTAAATATACAAACAAACAATAAACTCATTGCGATGTATTACGTGACTAGACATATTGATAACCTAATGAGTACCAAAAGAGATACTTAATGGCTATATTACTTATCTATCTTAAATTAATTAAACTATTATATCCTAATGCTGTTTACAAGTATGAAACACGTAATCAGCCTGATATGAATGTTCAATTACATTATCTTTAATAATATAATTCGATAAACATATCTATTGTGAAAACTATAATAAAAATAAAATTATTATATTAATAAATACCTACATTTTATTATTTAACAATTATTAAATTATTTGGAGTACAATTTTAAATTTTATTTATTGTTATACATATTTTATTATTATCTTGTCTAATTAGAAAACCACACTATAATTGATAATTACAAGTTATTAGTAATTAATTCATTACTAATATTATTAATGATAAAAATAATTGTTTCGTTTTAAAAATGTTATAATAAAATTACGAATCCTATATTGGTTCAGCGCATAGGAAAAAAATAAAAAATACGAATGTATAATAATATATTACCTATATATTGTGCGTAGAGATTTTTGTTCTGTCTTCGCGCCATGGCAAAGCGTTCTAGGATCGGGAAATACTCCAACAGTTGTATCGATTCTGAAAAAAAGGTGGTAACTGCGTTCAAGCATTCAAAGACGTAGAACGTTGGAGCAAATCATCGAAATAAAATACGATCTGTTTGATGAATAGAAAGTTATAAATCGTTTAAAATAGTGTTTATTCCACTAAAAATACTGTTTGGACGAACATAAGTATAAATAAGTTTATAATATATTGTATAGTAATGTAAATTGTCCATTTAAAAAATAGTCACATACAATATATTTACCTACAATATAAATAATTAATAATGGACTCTTTTAAAAATGTATTAATATAGTAATATTGTAATACAATACCTATAAAGACAAAAAATAATAAATAAAACTAAGTATACATAATAATATAATTAATAACTTTTAAAGTGATATTGTATTCACTGTATTGAATTGGTTTTTAAAAATAAGGCAATTGATGTACCTATTTGAATTGGTCAATATTACTTTCTTTATACTTATTCCAAGTTTTTTTTTTGTTGATTCTTTTGTTCGAACATTAGGGATATTTTTTAAATGGAAATGATTTTAATAATATTTTCGGTTTAGATTTTTTTTACTGCGATAACTTGATGAGATTGAAGGTATAATGAGTATTACTGATTATTAAAGAATTACTGATTAATTTTTAGTTCTGGAATACCCAAATATTGGCGGTAATTCTCTCAAATGAGGTGGGAAATCTGAGTTTTCGTCCATATATGTGTCTAAGACATAATCAGCAGTTTAGTCAATAATAAGTAATAACTGTTAAGATATATACTTCTTATTAAAAAATTCATTTTTAGTCTTTATACTTCGAATAAACAAAGTTACAACATAACAGTATTACACAACACAATACACTGGAATGTTATGAATTGTGATATAGGTATACAACTTGTATTGTATGTCTGTATCGTAATTCTATATTTAATCATAGTGATTAATAATGGTTACAAAAATATTGTTCGAATCAAAATCAGAAAGTAAAAATAATAAAATTGCACTCGCTTAAACTGAACATTTTTCAGTTAAAATAATTATTTTCGACCAAATAATGACTATTGTTCATATTGAGTATACACATTTGAATTTAATCGCGGTTTTTTTTTTTTTTCATTCGGAAAGGCTATGATAAATTAAAAAATATAATAACAAGCTTGGTTTAAGGATCATTTGGGCCCTGGACATCATACACAAGGATTTTATTAATATTATAATTTTAAAATGAGTTATGAGCATTTTAAAGTTTTAATATTTTATATACCAATAACTAAATGTAAAATATCAATATCAATAAAAGCCTATATGAATGCCTAGATAAAATTATTAACTTTAAGTTTGATAATAGGTAAATTTACTCTAATGTTAAAGCTAACAACATAAAATGGATTCTGCTCAACGAAAATTTGCCATGTTGTGTAATGAGTTAAAAATATTATAATTATATAAGATATGTGATTTAATAGGAAGTTAATAAAAAAAAAATGAGACAATGAAGTTATGTTTCACAATTATTAGTATACTTGCATGAGATTGTTTTTAAATGTTGTTTTTTTTTTGTTATACATCTTTAACTCACCACTTTATGAGATATCTTATGAGGAATAAAGTTCGGAAGTTTTTCTTTCCCATTGGAGTAATTTTTGAAGAATATTTATTACAAATATTCTTCATTTACTTTTCGAAGAATATGTGATCCAAAGTTGTATCTTGCACGACTTGACTTGGTAGATATTGAAGACCAAAAGAGTAAAAGGTATGTTGAAATGATGTATTTGACAATTATTGAGAGATATAACTATAATTAGTTAAATTTATTTCACTTATAAAACAAATACATTGAAAAACGGTACAATTTTTGGAATGATGTTGGCCTAAGCACCATGTTGATTGTCGTATCGTATAGATGTTGATTATGCTACCTTTGACCGTATACGAATTTGTAGATAGCGGTATTATTCATTCGTGTATGTGTAGTATCGTGTGTCATTATTATTATACTAAAGAATTTGTATTTGTACAGCTGTAATGATACTGTGCTATTAATTTTCTTTAAGCTATAGGTAATTAAATAATTGAGATAAATAATGATATATCAGAATATGTACGAAATATTACAGTTTTATGTATGTAAGACGGAGAAAATACATGCGGCTGTGGCGTTCTCTTAACTTAAAAAAAGGGTCGCTGTAAATTGCGGTCAGAATATATTTGGTATATATGTAAACTCCAGCTGAGGTATAATTTGTATAGAATCAATTTATTTATTAAAATCAATATTTCCCTTCCCATTTTCAGTCTTAGGACTGGCAATATAATTGTTTTAGTATTGGTAGGTTTGGTTAAAAATATTCGTTTTGCTGTTTTTTGTTTATAATTAAAAAATATATTATTAAAAAAAAAATTGCAATTAAGAAACTGGTAAAAATATGTAAGATAATTTCCGCACTTAGTCTAACCAAGTAATTTTTTTTTTTGCTTGCAATTCATACATTATTTCATGTATAAATGTTTTTTTTTTCAGTCATTTTTTTTTTTGTTTTTTGTTCTTTGACTGCTTAAGCTGATATCTACATCGTAGATTATTAGTTATTACCAGGGCTAGGATAGTATAGGATTTTGCATTTTTTTTAGAATTTACAGGATATAGCTTTTCAAGCATAAAATGTGATTTGGTCATCTAAAAGTTCAAATATATAGTTTTTATTTTGCATATTTTTGCATTTTTTGTACTTTTTTGAATTTAGGGTCATTTTTTCAATTTTACGGTCATTTTTTTATACTTGATTGAAATCTGGGTTATATTTTTATACATTTTTAATTTTTTTAAATTTTAAATGGTCATCGTTATTGATCATTATAACTTATAAATTATTGTACAAACATATAAAGATATAACATTAAAATAAAATCATAAACATATTTTCTAAAAATATTTAATACTTCAAAATACCAATTGTTTATATGTATAATATAAAATATACTCGTTAGATTAACAGAACAATAATCGATAACAATGTTTGATTACGTGTTATCTTCATCAATTTATTATTAAATTTAACGTGCCAATACCTATTAATTATACGTATGATATTGGCCTGATGAATTTATTTGTATACTTATAAATATTTATTATTATTTATTAATTTATTAATATAATTATATTTTTTAGTGTTTATTAGGTCATTTTTTTAGGTTTTTTAGGTCATTAAAATCCTAGCCCTAGTTATTACCTATTACTAATCTTTAAATTGTACAGCCGACCGGAAATTGAAATATCCCGGGCCGCAATTTATGTATGTCATAAAAATACACGGGTCGCAATTTACGTATGTTTTAAAAGTACATGGGCTGCAATTTACATAAGTAGTATATGACTATGACCTTTTTTTTGGGGCACAATTTACAGACTCTGAAAAAAAAATTGTAACAGTCCCTAAGTACAAACTTAGATTCAATTTATTACTGGAAGTAATCCTCAATGTTAATGATGTTTATTGATATTTTTCTATAAAAAATATATTATAGTACTGCTACATACCATTATATTTTAACTACTCTATTATAAATAATTTGTTTGTAAAACTATAGTTTTAAAAGACAATACTTTAAAATAACTTAAATACTTTCTTTTTTTACCTTATTACGTTGTTTTAGTAAATATTTTTTTGGTATTGTAACGATATACAGGTTACTGACGTGTCATTTATGCCATATTTTGTGATTTTGCTTAGGTAAGAAGAACACAGGAACGTAGAGTACGAGAGTATAAATCACTGATATAGCTAGGCAGTCAAGTTAGAGACAACAGTCAGCTCTATATTTTAAGTAACATTTATTAATTTGATTCACTATAGGTATAATGACCTACTACCTAATAGATGAATCATAATATTTCAATTGCTTCAACTCGTACTCCGCTACTTTTGTGATCTTCGATGTACTTTAATAACAGGGTTACTCAGGTGATAGTGTACTGTATAATTTTATTACTATTTAATCATATAATAAACTTTGTATACGTTTTTAAATCGTTTCTATTGGATTAGCCTATGAACGCAGGTTATGAGTTTCTAGGAACCGGTTATCAAAACCGGTTCGTATAGTGGGAATAGCTAACCAACTACCCCTAGCCTCCTAGGTTAGGTTAGAATTATAATTAGATATAAATATCGATAGCTTTTTGGTTTGAATAAACGGGTAGGTGTGTTGCAGTATTTTAGACATTTCCTGTATTACAAATATTACTTTATTAATTATCATATATGTTCGGACTAAGGTCAGGGAAGGGCACAATTCTGGGGCCTATTGATTTGGAAAGCCCATCTTTATTTTAGAAATATTTTTATTTTTTATGCGTTCAAAACAGTTTAAAAAAAATAAAATTACTCTAGTAGGTAGTTAAAAAAATTATAAGATAAAAATGTTCTTAATTTTATATCACGAAAAATTACTAGATGATAATAAATATTAAATTTATATTTAAATTACCGATAACAATGTGATGAAGTTTATAAAATGGGAGTTATGAATTACATTGTACATTATTACTATTATTAAAGATAGTATCTATAGTCACGCATTATACGTTTATTTTTCTATACATTTTTTATTTATTATTAAATTATGGCTTATAAAAATAAATATTAAATACAAACACGATATAAATATATATGTTTTGTTCAACTGAACGATATTGTAAAAATAATACACCATAAACAATTTCTAAATAAATAAAGACTTGTGTAGTATACATTTTTTCTGTATTTTCAAGTTTAGTTTTTTTAATTTAATCCTTAATATTATACATAAATTGATGAAATATAGTTTTCAAACACACATTTAGATATAACAATAATAATATAGATATTACCTATAATATTTAAACAGTTCAGGAAATTTATTGAAAGAAAATATTTAATTTGTTAAAGCGATAAAAAAAACATTATATAATAATAGATAAAATTATATAACATTAAAAAATATCGACATAGGTATATTTAAAAAAAAAAAAAAAAATACAACATAATATTACATAACTTTTAATTATATTTTGAACTAAAAACGCTCTTATTCTCTTAATATTACCTGTTATATAGATTTTAAATATTAGATAAATAAGTGTCGAGTTCTTACAGTTCTTAGAAATTATTATACAAGCAGATAAAACAAATATACCAATTGCATTTAATTTTTATAAATTTTTAGTCATATTTTTAAATGGATGATTCATTAATCGAGTACTTTTATCGTTATTTATAAATTTTATACATTTATCAATAATATAATAATAATATATATTTTTGACTTGCATATAATGATGGGTCGTAAATCTAAGTTAACTCAACTACTTTTAAAGTTTTATGCATCAAAATCTAGGTGTGTCGATTTTTAGAAGTGTAATGGCAATACATTATTATTTTATATGAAAGTTAAGAATTGTAAATTTAATTTATGTATCTCTAACTATGGATTTGTTTATGATTTTGGTATCGTTTTTTATCAACGGCCACTAAAATGTAAAGCGAAAATAAACAATATATGAAACTTGCTTAAATACTTTTTGTAGATATTTCAAAAAAATAATATTTTGTGTTGTTGTTGATATTTTAATAAATTTAAATAGACGTATTTTCAATAATTAATAAGCAGTTTTTTATACTATTGTAATAAATATTATTGCATCCCAACTTTTTTAATATTTTGTTTTTGTATGGGTTAACTAGTAAAATAATACAAGCGCAATTGATACAAATTCAGACATTTAGTTTTAATTTTTTGAGGGCGAAAGATCATAGTGACAAAATTTAATATTGAAAAAAATCTGAAATAATTAATAATAGTTATGTTTTAGATAACATTAAATATATTCAATACTTCAAAAAGAAATTTTTATTACTAGGAGGTAGATAAATTATTTATTATATATTAATGTAGATAATGCAAGTGATTAACTATTGCATTTTTTTGTTAAATTACATGAATACTACATAATACATAAAAATTATTTTATTTATTATTGAGTTAAATTTATATTTGTTGACGATCATAAGTGCATTTAAATTTATAATTTGATTTATTATGGAAACCTCTTGATAAACTTATTAATATATCAACATATTGATTTTTAAGGAGTTTCAACTAAAATATGACTGTATTATTAATTTGTTTATTAATTTTAAGTGATATATTAATAAGGAATTTTGACGAAGAAATTATATTTATAAACACAATTTTTTATTGATTTTCCGTTTGACTATTGAGTTTTATTTGTTTCGTTGAATAATACGACATAATATGATATTATGTGTTTACCGTTAGGTTAAATTTATACTTAGTGGTAACTTTTTGTTTTTCAAAATAATGAAATAAGTTTGTACTGAGAACGATAAAGTAGTTCATGTATACTTTTTAATTACCATTCAAACTAATAGAGCAATAATTGACACACTTTGTCAATGACAAAATTTATTTAAATATATAATTTAATTGACTGCGAAAAACTTTTTAATTGAAAAAGTTACCAACGGCATCCATTTTTAAATACCACTATTATTAATTTTTAAGGGGTTTCATTCATAATTTATTATGTTGGTATAAAAAATTGTATTATTATTTTTAGTGATTTATTAAAAATAAATTGTGATAAAGAAATATATTCACAAATGAAATTGTTCAATGTTTGTTGCGTTTCATTTGGGAAAATATATTGTATAGAATGAGGTTAATTTTTCGGTAATAGAATTCTAATAATTTTTTTTTATTAAATGTATTAAATATGTATTTACTTTTAATTAATTAGATACAATTTTCTTGTTTGAAAAAAAAAAATTATACCAAAGTGATTTTTATTATGATATTGACGACAATTTTTGAAATTTTTGATAGATCAGTTATTGTTGGATGTTAATCTAACAGCTTTAGAGAACGTTCAAAAGTTTTTATTTATTAAATTTGGAATCTAATTATTAGTTTAAAATTTTATAAAACAGACAATGGTACCTCTCATTTTATGCTCAAATAATAAAGGTACAATATTTTTAATATAATTAATTATTCGTGTATTCTACATTGACTAAATGATATAGATTTTTTTCTTTATATTAAATCATTGATTAACGAATCAAGCGTGATCTTCTCATGTTTGGAAAAATGTTTCCCAAGTTGCGTTTGATTTTTACATAAGTCCAAGACACCATCCATAGGAGCAAAAACTTAAGTACTAGAAGTAATGGAAATAATAATAATTATTATTATAAGTAATAATTTATCTAATGAAACTTAATACTTACAATAATTGGTTATATTGATTACCATAATATAATTTGAACTATTAAATACTCCGATCCAATTATCGAAAAATAATGAATAAATCATGTGTGTTGTATGTATCAATAACCAAATAATGATGCTCTTAAGGTGTCTCTTAATCAAAAAAGGCTTAAAAAAATGTATAATGAATATAAAATATATTTAAATATAATATAACAATAATTCATTAATCATTAAAATCTATAATATTTTTAATATGTATTTAATATTTATACATAGTTGATATCTGCTACAGATATGACTTCATGACACATCTGAATACATTTAATAATATAATATTGATTTCTGATTTATTAGTATATTATCGAAATTATATGATTAATTAGTTTAAGTTTCATAAAAAATCTTATAGTTAATAGTTATACGTACACACATACTGAAAGCAGTTTTGTGTCTCGTAATTTTAATTACATTAAATTATCACTCACATCTACTTAAACATGAATTTTTAAATAATAATTGTATTATTATTATTATTTTTTTTTTTTTTTTTGATAGAATAGTCATAAAATCAGGCGCTTGGGAATTGGGTCACAATTTATTAACCTATTTTTAAAAAGATATATGGTAATTAGGCCATTTCTGTTATACCTACATTTATAATAGGTAGACCTGGTGATTGGGCAACTATTTTCAAAAATTTTTATTACTGTATCTGGTTATTGGGCCACCATTAAATTTTAAATTTGAATGAAATAATATTTAATATTATGCGTTATTTATAAATTGCTACAATTATAATACCCTTACACTTCGGTGCAAACGAAACTTTATTCGAAGCGACCTCGTGCATTATAAACAAGTTATAAATTATCCAATATTAAATAATATAGAATTAGTAAAGATAAATAATCAAAAGCGTAATTTATAAAGATTATAAAACACCGCGATCGTTTAGTTGATTGCAAACTGTACTACTCACATTTCGTTTTACAATACAATTCGGCGAATTAACAACATTTTCAGATAATATTTTTGACACTATATTTGTGACGATGCTATTTTTCCAACGCATTAATATGGGCATTACGGTCTGAATTTATAACTCGAAGTTCAAAATATGTCATCGGATCTTTTCATTCGCATTTCAAAAAAAATTTTCATACATCATATCTAAATATTTATAATTTTTTAAATGTTTTATTAGGAGCAGTGGCGAAAATAGGGGGGGGGTTTAGGGGGACTTAGTTCCCCCAGAAATGTTCAGCACTTTTAAAATTTTTTTGTTCATGGAACGTAGTAATACTGATTTTTTTTATAAATATACGTCTTGGTTTTTTTTTTTATTGGTTAGTAGCAACACTGTGTTATAAAGTTACCATCATTTTATTCTGTGTCAGTCACAAAAAATGTAGGACTTCAGTATCCCCAAAACAATAAAATTAAGCTAGTTACGCCACTGATTAGGAGTATTCTATCGGAAGTTTATATTAAAATTAAAAGCGTAAGAACAAGAAATGCCAAAAAATGAACTTCAATTAAAAAAAATTATATTCTCAATGATATAATGATTTAATAATCAAAAAAATTTTTTTTATACTATATAATTATTTATTTTATTATAAAATATATGTTTATTTTTATAAATAAGTTAAGTTTTAAGAGAAACGCGTACCTGCATAGACCATGATTGGGGGATGCTTACCCCCCTTTCTTCCCCCAAAAAAAATGATTGAATATTTTTAAAGTATTAAATAGGTACCTATTTTGCAACAATGTAAAGAAAGATTTAAGCCTCTCTAAAATTTAATCAAATATCCGCCTATGCGTATCCGTGTACGATTGAGTCTATTGTGTTGAATCTATTATAGTCTCACTGGCTCAAATTTTACGTTCAGAATTATTATCCATTCTATTACCACTATTTACATGTTATTTTTTGTATTTTTGATAGCGAATTAACTTTTTATCAAAATTTAAAATCAGAATATACCTGATAATATTCTTTGAGGATCTTCGAACTTTTTATATTTTAATTTTGAAGCAAGTTTGATTATTTTAAAATTTACTGAATGAATAACATTTTAAAATGTTTATAATTTTTTAAAATAAAATTTCGAAAAAATTATATGTCAGTTATATTTTAGCTTTTAAATTTGATAATATGTTAAATTATTTTAATTTAGACAAACGAATAAAATGGATTATTTTGAACGTAAAATTTGCTAAATTACATTGGCATGTTAGTTAACGGATACTACGAATAGTGATACTACACACTTGATAGTTTGACGTCCTCTCCAGATTGAATGGGTATAAATAACAATATATATTTTATTAAAATACAATTTATTGAATGCAACTATTTATAACGTATCATTATTAATAATTAGTATGCTTATTAATTAATAATCGTTTATAAATAATTGTATTAATATTATTGTAATAAAAATAATTCAGAAACAGAAAAATTAACTATGGAAGTTAGTTTTCAATAAAAGTTAGTTATAGATAAAGTAATAAGTTCATTAAGACCAGAGGAGTGTTTATAACATATTTTTTCATCCTTTGTAAGTGACTATATGATAGCTCATATATGAATTTAGTATTAGTTCACAAAAGTTATTAAAAATAATTAAAAATCATTAATTACAAAATCAAATTTTTTTTTACTTAATTGTATAATTACTAAATAGCAAGTATAATGTTTTAAAAAATATATATATATAAATCTTAAAATAAATGATTTATACATACAATTACAATGATTATTGTATGATTTGCAATCATGACGATAACAAATTTTAACGATATTGGATTTTCGTAAGCTTTGAGGCGTTGAATTTTCGATGAATCTGTCTTAAGTTTATTGTATTTACACAATATATGTATAGCATTAAGACGTGAAAAATCATAAAATTATTCATTGTAATTGCAGTATTTGTATTAAATGTTTGAATAGAAGCAAAACAGAAAAATTAGAGAGATGAATTAATTTTAACCCAGACGAAATCTGGTAATAAATAATTATAAATTATATATATATTGTATCAAATGTAATATTTTATTTATTAATTATACACACAGACAATAACATAATATGCCAATTTATTAGATATATTTTTTAATTACCAAATATTTATATACGTTCAGTATCGAAAATGTACCTATATATTTTAAATTGTATTTGTTTAAAATTACTATCTACATACGGTAAACACTGAGACATTATTGTACTATTTATACATTCTTATTTCAATGAGAAAAATAATGTCATGATAAGCCTAAAATAGCTTACCTTAAACGTTGTCTTTAGCAGAAAAAAGTTTGCCAAAAAAAAAATAGTCACAATACCCAAGTGAAACACCAAAATGTATATTATGAAATTATCTATATTTTCATGGGTCACAGTGTATTGTTTTGAACCCATTTTCACATCAAAATGTAGACCTATATATACATATGAAAATTTAAAATAATTAATAGTATTAAATTTTAAAACATTTTTCATTTTTAAAATTGAAAAATAAAAAAATATTTTTTGCTTTGTTCCACTTTATAATTTAAAAGTCAATATTTTGGGAGAATGTTTTTAAAATGTCTATTAACCGTTACTTTCAAACAACTATTGAATAATTGTTACACTCGTTATTAACTTTGATTATTGTTAGTAGAAAGCACAATTTATTGATAGCTTGTCACCAAAAATCAGCTGTGCATGCTGCAAGAAACATAACTAACGTTCTCAGTGATATTAGAAATTAAAGTTATAAAGTTTTTGATATAAAAAATATATTGTTGCAAATTAACCACTTGTGAGCTATGAGCGCACCTCAAGTTTATAATCGAAAATAAATGTTGGTCATCAAATATGACAAATATAATATTGTATTTAATACAACGTATTGAGTAATCTGTATAATTTTAAATCGTGGTGGAGAAAAATATGAGGCATTTTAACAATTATTTCAACAAACATAATTTATTATGAACAATAAGTTTTTTGTTTAAAAACATAACAATATAGTTGGTAAACAAGTTAGACTTACTGTGATTGGAAGAATTACGCGATTCCATTTTGTATTCAATGCTGTTCTTTAAGTTGATTATGTTTGAAATGGCAAGCATGACTAACATTGTCTAAAAAATACGAGTATGTAAATTAATCTTCATTACATACATTAATTTTCAGTTAATTTATTGTTTTATCGTTGATTTAATAATTAAAGTAGTTAATATAATATATTAAGTAAAATCAAACAGTATTATAACGTATATACAATACGAATCAAATATAAGTAGGTATATAGGTAGTAGATACTATTACTTAGTAGACTTCAATATCCATAAATATAGATACAATATCTGACTCTTAATTACGTTTATTTTGAGTGATTTGTAGATTGGAGTAATTTATAAGTGATTCATAATACTCATCATTTTAGCTTATGACGTATATGTCTGTAGTATGATAATTGATAAGTACCTAAACGAATATTTATGTGCAAGATCTAAATTTATCTGAATTTTTCGGAATTTGTATATATGATTTTATTTTTTAGATTGTGGTACCTAACTTAATTTAAAATGATTACACCTAACTTTAAAATTTACATAAGGAATTAAATTTTTTCAATATAAGGTTTTTAAATAATATATTATTATGCTCCATCAAAATAAAAATAATATATTTCAATCACATATTTTAAGCAATCATTTTCTATTGTTAGGTATGATGCATTGATGTGAGACAATTATGTCTTCAACACTTACGTAAAAATTACTTTGTAAACGTTATGTTAAAAATGGGAGACCTTGCATGATATACATAGTCTTTACATCATTTACATCACTTTGTTCACCCTCTTAAATTAAGCTCCGAATTCGCAATCGACTCAGTTGATATCTATAGGTACATTAATATACTATGTAATGATTAGCGTTCCCTCTTTTATAACGTATCTGACCCAAACTAACCCCTTTTTAAATTCAGCCCTGTTTCACGATTGGAGTGGCTGATCACTTCACGTTTACATGACGGTACGTGGACTAAGAGGAAAAATCGAAAATAAAAATATCTCATTTCGATCAGCGAACCGAATGAATGATAAAAACGAATAGTTGACTATTACATAACTAATTCCGAATATTTTAACATATATTATAATCTATAATAGTCATGAAACACGAACAATTTAAATTTAAATTGATGATGATTAAATAGTATCTATTAATACTAAATAAAATAATAAATCGATACTAACCATATTCGAAAAAGTCGCAACCGTGATAACCATATGTGGGGAACGGAATATCAAGAAGAAGTACTTCCAAGGTGATCTTCTCTCAACCCTCTTCTTGTAATCAATGAAACGTTTGATCAATTGTTCTATCATCTTTCAGCGAGGTGATGAATGGTGATTGGTTATATTTGTAGCTGTTTTCCGACAACCGCTAAACATTAACAATCGCTGTCGAATATGCAATGCGTGCCCAGAGTTCACGGAGCTGCGGCTGGGGCAATATTTTATTGATCTGAGTCTAGGTTGCCATGGTGACCGTTTTGGATCTTTTTCCCGGGAAGCCTTACTTATCATAAAGCAATAATAAAAGTCAACAATCACGAGTGTCGAAAACATGGTAGGGATGAAAGATAACATGTAATTATATATAACAATATTGTTGACGTGATCACGATTATTATTTTTCTTATATCTATATTTTTAGATTGATGTTCACGTTTTGTTTATTTATTTGTTATTGGTTATTACACATATTACGTACAATTTATAATCATTAACAATAGTTAATTTTGTTTAGTTTATTTTTGGTTATTTCCTATAGAATAATAGAATAGTATAAGTAGAGTACTTTATAGACATATATAAATAAAGTATAAAATGTATTACTTATGAGTAAATAAATAAAAAAAAAAACAAATTAAATTAAATTAATTTTATTATTTGGACAACTAAAAATTTATTTTAAATTTTTTATAATGTAATTAATAATTAATTTTATAAGTTTAAGAATGTTTTTTTTGTACCGGGATCCCTAGAATCATAGACTCAGCACACGTTCATTATTTAACATGTTTTACACACTAGCATCGGGTTTGTAGAACTTCAATTAGAACTTATGTCAAAACTTAAGCATGCTTGTTAGCGTCTAAGGCTTTTTGGCCGGCCAAATCCTTAAATTTTTTGGCCAGCTGAGTCCCTTTCTGGTTAGGTTAAGTTAGATTAGGCTTATTTACAGTTGTTTCCCGTTTATCTGCAGCAGCGGCGACGGTTAAGAAAATCCGCTCTTCGTAAATTCCCGCTTATAATATACCGAAATCGGTAAAATAATATGTAGACAAATCTGTTATCTAGGCACAAAAATAAATTTCAATATTAAAAAAGTTTTGAACTCTTTGTAACGACCGCGAGACTTAACGTTCCTCGTATTAAAAATCTAATTGCGGTAAAAACATAATACGTTATGAATGTCATGATATAGTAGCGATAAACGAATCACAATAATGATCGATCATACACAGTATATAGACTCAAATTAACATATTACCTATATAAAATCAGTTAACACGGTGATGAACTTAGCGAAAAAAATAAAATCTAGAAAAAAGCGATCGTGAACAAATATATATCGGAATGATTATGGTTATATTTTAGCTGAATCCGAAGGTAAGTAATGGAATATGATATTTAAAAAAAAATAAGTTAGTTATTTTTAAAAATGTATAATTAAATGCATCGAAAAAAAAATGTAAATAAAATAATATTTTGTAGGTGTAACAGTCAGTGACGTGACGTCTTTTCAGTTTTTAATAGTACTACTATATACAGGAGTTAAAAATTTTAATCGACTCAATAAAGTTAGCTCATATAATTGAAAAACCAATCACATTGCTCACAAACTATGTTTCACTTACATTTTCATATTAATACAGTGTCCAACTTAAATCAATTTCTATTATTGTTGCTAAAAAATCTTAATTCCAGGCCAAAAATACGTAAGAATTTAAACAATCATGGAATCTATCTCAGTGGAGTTAATTTTAGATTTTCTTAGATAAGTCAAACAAAATAAATTTTAATACTTAACACTAATGCTGAAAAGTAACTGAAAAATATTAAATACTCGGTACCTATATCTATTAAAAATATTTTAGAAATAATATTAAATTTAAATGATTAATTTGTTTTATTAATTAAATTTTGACACGTTCTATTATCCCATTTGTATAATTATAATTGACAGATTTTTGCCAAAAAATACTGCACTTATTTACAGCCAAAACGTGTAACTTTTATATGTTCTTACCTGACCTAATACGAGTACTTAAAGTATAAGACTGTAATAAAATTAGTTTTTTTAAATAAAAGTAATTTTTATGTATCATAAATACGTATATTATGATAAATTGATAAATGTTTTCTTCGTGTAAATTATTGTTTTTTATAAACATCTTAGGTATTGTATAAGGATATAAATTATAGTATTATGTAAATTAATACACAAATTAAAAAAATGTGAAATGTTTTTATACCTATTTATATTTTGTATAATTTATTTATTAAAACATCTAATTAAAATAAATATTTTAAATAAACTTCGATTTTTTGGCTAAAAATATTGAATGACATTTGCAATAATAAGTATTAGTTATTGTGTATATCTAGCAGCATTTGTAGTGTCTAACTGTATCTGGGTTTCAGTTTTTGGTTCCATTGTTAATCCGTGAACGTAAGATATTGCATTCACGTGGATTGTGATGGAGTCACAATATTGTCAATTGTAGAATTGTCAGAGACTAAGTGTCCGAGTTCGTCGTGATAAAAACGTTTCACAATGCTCAGCATGAACAAAACAATCACTAAAAATGAATAGCAATAATTATTATGAGATGATTAGGTCAGTAGACAACGGTTTCCCGATAAACGTGTTGATACATACGACTAGAGATAAGTCCAATACTCAAGAGGAATAGTGGTTGATTTGATAATAATGCCGCACAGCTATAGTAAATTAATATATGTATTAAAATCATTGAATAAATCACTAACCAATGCTTGATATTTTGAACATTTTTCTGTAAAGAAAATTTAAATTTTCACAGTACGTTATTTAATATGATCGGGATAGTCGAATTGCACTTATTACCTACAAAGAAATGGTCGAATTGCACTTGGGTTGAAAAAAGGTAATAGTCGAACTGCACTCGTTCAAAAATAGAGTTAAAATGAAAAAAACTGTGGAAACTTGTTACGAGTCGAACGTGTATAGTGAAAACCCGTTAAAAATATTGGGAATCTTATGTTTAAGAATGCTACGGTGGCCGTGCCTATTTAATAGCCTTATGTATAATAGTTTGCGAATGCCATTTAGATAACGCAGATAATGATTGTCACCAAAAATCGACAATTACAAATCGATACTTATATTTTAATTCAGAACACTGACACAAGACCATCAACAACACGGTATCAGAAAAAAATAAATTATATTGAAAAATGTATTGACTTATATACTCAAAAGCATATTACCAGGCGAGAATTTTTGAATGCAGTTTGTCATTACTACAAAAAATGATAAAAAAAAATTATTAAATTGACAACAATTAAATTTGACGATTTAAAAAAAAAAAAAATGTATAATATAATATACTATAATGTATAATAATATAATATAAGAATTATAATGTATAAATATATAATTAATATAATGAGATATATAAAACAATCATTTTAACCACGCTAATGATTAAAATCATTGTCAGTCCTAAGCCTGTAAGTGGGAAGGAAAATGAGTGTTTACTAAATGTTTAACTCCTTCAAATGTATGATAATTTGGTTGAAATACTTATTTTGAGCCCAAGTGCGATTCGACTACTACCTGCTTTTTATCCGAGTGCAATTCGACCATTACCTTTTTAAACCCAAGTGCAATTCGACTATACCCACTATGATGACGGGATAAAGGGGCTTTTCTTGGTGAGCTGTAGTTGGTAGTGGGCTGTTATTTATTATAATTTATAGTTAAAAATTATAGACATTCCTGTTTTATGGTTATAGATAAAAATATATTGAGTAGTATTGATATTGAAGATATTATTAATATTATTAAAAATAAAAGCTCAAAACTATGTACACCTTTTTTTTTTTTTTTAATTTAATATTATATTCTGTTTTATTAAGTACAAAAATAAATTATTTTGTTTAATAGTTACTAATTTGGGAGCAATATGTTTTATAAAATTCCAGAAGAAGCATGCATTAATATTCTGAAAAACTCAGTTAATAATAAATGAACAGATACAACGAAAACAATTTGAAGGTTAATCAAATAATTTTCCCTTGCCAAATATTTTCATAGTTTATTGACAAAATCCATTATACAATATTTTATCTATAGTATTTATAATTTCATTCAATAAATAAATTTAAAATAAAGTAAAATAAGAGTTGTTTTAAATATTTACTGTATCTTTATCTATTATTATAAAATAACAGAACACTAAATTACCAATATGATTGCATTTAAAAAAAATTGTGATTTGTACAAATTACTTTACACAATTTTATATAATTTTCATTAGCCTTAAACGATATAACATTTATAAAGAAAACTCGAGACAACCTAAAAAAACTATTTTTAACATTGACCTAGTACTAATCAATTTTAATTTTATAAATGGGAGTTAATTTTTAATCTTATTTATTTCTACTGTTATTACATCTTATTATAACTAACTTCATGTATTGATTTCTCGAGACAAAAGTTGAAATAAAGAAGAATAACTCCTATAAATGATGAACTTAATAAACCATAAATAGCGTGTGTTCTATTGTTTGTGTTTTCTTCGGCTCCATTATCTAGAAACAGTAAGTTTATAACTATGTGTATGTATCATTATAGGTATTATAAACTACGAAAATAAAAAAAATATTAATAGTATTAATCCAACAGATAATTTTATTTTTCTCATTAAAAGATTTTGACTATTAAATAAAAATAAAAATAAAATTTATTTTAATTTGATTATGTCAAATTAAACTAAACGATTTCATAATTCTGTGATTCATATTCTTCATTTTTTATAATGTTATTTAATTTTCGATATTTTGTAGTTTTTTTTTTTACAAATATCGATTTAAAATTATTCTTTGGTCAAGATTCTTAAAAATATATTACAATATCTCATGTTTCATATTTCATATATGTATCAATCAAAGAATATCAAGAATATAATATTTACACGATTTTTTTTGCAAGCATTTAAAGTTCAAAATTTGTCAAAATCCTAAACATTTGTAAATTATTTTGTATCTAAAAATTTATAAAATATAAAATTGTTCAACTAAAGAGAAAGGTTTGATAATTTTTAATTAACGATTTCTCAAAACTCATGACTCATGACAACCTCATGTAGTATACCTATCTCTCGATGGTACACAAAAATATTGATGAACAATTAACACTATTTTGAAAATCTTTATTAATTATAAAACAAACACACAAAAATACTCGTCTCTAAAAATCTAAGCACAAACATGTACCGTCTCTCACTCGAAACCCGCACTGTCCCTCTACTGTGGTGCTTACGTCCTTAAATATTATTTAACAAAATGCTGCCTCAGCTCATTTGCTTCGTTGGCCTAATATTACGCAATTTAAACGTTTAACTAAAATAAGTAATATTTTTTTTCTATTATTATTAACTGGCACATACAACATTCATAACTCACAAGTCATAAATAGTTAATGCTGAAATCAAAAACTTTAAAAAATACGTCGCGATCATAATTTCTTATAGCCATTTAAAATTAAAATTTGGTCAAAATTATAAATTTAAACGAAGAATAAACAATTTTAGTGTATGAGATCTTAATAGTTGTTTTGTTTTATTTCTTTAAATATAAATAAGAAATGTTTAACTAAATAAAAATGCTTGAAAATTTTACCAAATTATTTACCAAGTAAAAAATATTTAAAATTTATCTTTTTATTAGCGTTTAAGGTCAAAATATCAAAAGTTTACTAATTAATTTTTAATTAGAAATTCATATAAAATTTTCTTTTTTTTTTCTGAGATTTGAAAAATTAATACAAAATTCCTCATTATTTTTTTTTATTTGAAATAAAAAAAAAAAAAATTACTTGTAAGTCACATTTATTTTTAATGACTATTTGAAATTTAAATTTGTATGAAATTGGATATTTACTTAGATATTTTTATATTATAAATTCATATTTAATTCTCCTAAAAAGATTTCTAATATTTTGTTGTAATTTAAAATGGATAGTTGTAGATTTTTGGAATTCTCGTCGAATTTTGGCGTTAGATTACTTAAAATATGTTTTTTTTAAAAATATTTTGATGTTTTATGAGATATTTATAGATATTTGAAATATTGAATTTTTTTTTAGTTATTTCATTTTATAAACGTCTTTAAAAATTATTCACTAGGTTAAGATATAATTTTTTTTTATAGATTTATAAAAATAATAAAAATACATAAGCAAAGTTTTTTAATCAAGGTATCTGCTCAAAAGTGTTTTTTGTATACAATGATAGAATGATATAAAATTGGATTTTAATTTAATATATCCATTACAGTCAAAATTTAATCAAAATCTACTGTTTAGCAAGCAAATCATTTCAAAAAATAATAAATTCGATCACGTTATTGATAAAAATTTGTTCGATAAAATTATCTGCTAAAAATGCATACAGCATCAAAATATAAGAATAAAAATAAATAGTGTACGCTCTTACCTGAGAAAAATAATTGAACCTTTGTTCTAATTATGATTATCAAAAAAAATATATTCAATACAATAGCTAACGACCAAACGCACTGAAACAATAAAATAAGATATAAATTAACATAAATATAACTTTATAATCTACTAGGTAAATTGATGTACAATGCATGTACCTACTAATCTACAACTGACATTATACACTATATTTAATGACTATGAAGTATGAAGAGGAACTTGAAATCTATGTACCTACCTGTGAATTGTAATGACAATTAAAATTTATTATTTATTTATAATGATACACTGTCCAATTTTCCAAGATAATTTGGTGGTATTAATGTAACGTACCTACTCCGAAGTATGAACTTGTTCATTTATTATAATATTTTAACACATTTTAATCATTATTCAAGATTAAATACTAAAAAAAAAGGTTTTATTTTTAATTGTCATATGTTTGTACACGATATTATGAAGCTGAACATAAATAATATAAATCGTTGATGATGTGAGCATGCCCTGGGAGGTCAGTATTGTGGTTGCTTATGGAGCGGAATTTTTGAAATAGCCCGTATTTTACAGGATAAAAAAACAGTTGTAAGTTTACGCATTATGCACATCGCTATCTCATGCACTGTTAATAAAAGTTACAATAGTCACATTAACAGTAAACGTATAGATAAATAATACAGAAATATTTTTAATTTATGTTATACATAATGATTTTTTTTTCAATTATATGATGTATTATTGAAATTTTTGTATTTTTATTCTTAAGCATACTGAGTATGTTTAGCACGCTTGAAGAATCCGCCACTGAAAGATATAAAAATAAAGAGAGGGGTAGATACATGTATAGGCTATAAGAATTAACTCTACCTTAGATACTTTTTTAAAGATTCATTCTTGTCAATGCGTAATATTTTGTAATCTTTTAATTTTTAAAATTTAAAATAGCCGGTAAGTATTGTTATATGGTAACAATTAAAGCTTTATCTTTTTCTGATGTAGTGTAACAGCGAAAGATTGATACCAAATGGTATATTAACATTATACAATATACAAGGTGTAGCGAAATACCCTTTTTTGTTTTGAAAACAAATAAAAAAGAACAATTTTAGTAATTTAAGTAATTAAAATATATTTATACTTAATAGTTTTATACTTAGATGGTGGGACTCTATGCTAGTGCAGAATGAATTTAAGGTGATGCACGTGTTTAGCCGTCTAGAATCTAGGGTATAATATGTTATATATATATATATATGTATATTATAAGAGTAAAGTATAAATATTATAAAAAAATGTAAAACACCAATATAATACCTATATTAAATACACCTATATATCTAATTTTTATTGTGCCTTGCTAAGTCCACGGTGTTCTATAATATAGTAACCGTACAAGTGATACAATACATCTAAATGTAGGTATAACACGACTACATTAATATTATGTACTTACTATGTTCAGTATAGCTATGATTTTGATACCACTGCGTATGTTACAACATTTTTTCGAGTCCATCGTTGACATGGTATTATTGGTTGAAAAATCACAATTACTCGAATTAGTCTAATTCTCGGGGCTGAATAATATAATATGTTGGCTATAAAAATATGCACTACCCACGCATGTTAAGATTTAAAACGATGTCGACATGCCGCGACACATTTTTATAATGTGTAGACTGTAGAGCCTCAAATGTATATAAGTGTTTTATACATGAGTATTATTTTAATAGGTATTTACGCCTACCGGGTATATACCTTGACGTCAATGCTCGATGAAAATACACTTTAATGGTGTTCACGGTTCGGCAAGCGTATGATTCGAGTAATGATAAAATATATATTATCATCGGAACGAATCGAAATTACAACATTCGTGTATTAAACTGTAGTACTATGTGTGTAGATTAGTGATTTTTAAAGTCAACAGTTTTATTTTAAGCGGCTGCCTAATAATAATACAATAGACGTATTATAACGCTTGTTATGGATGTCTCCCGCCGTTCGATTTGCTATATATTTCTGTAATAATATATTTACCGCATTTTCCCACGTTCGTTCGAAAACACAAAGAAGACCTCGGTGTTTGTACTTTTGCAAGTTGCCAAGTGGTGGAGACTATGGAAACGCATGTATGTATTTGTGTACATTCTTGTTTTTAAAATAAAGTACAAACATTGTGACAGCGTCGCGAACATATAATTTATTGTGTGAAATAAAATATAATATTATGTATACTTACCTATAGCCCTAAATATGTAGTTATTTATGTTGTGTACATTCAAGGGATTTTGAAGTTCTACTCCAATTTTCTAGACGAGTTTTAATATTTTATGGTGAATCACCTAAGTAAAATATTTTAGAAAAAAAAATTAATTTTCTAAAGTTTTTTTGTTTAAATTTTAATGACGATTATTGATAATCGCAGAAAAATATACGATAGAATGTTTTTAAAGGTCAAAATAAAATGTTTAATACTTTTATTCTTCCATAAAATATTTCTCCCTAGTCATGGTAATACAAAAATATCATTTTGTGTATAGTAACTATTAAGTATTGATCTATAAACAGAAAAGTTAAATATTGTGTATTATATAATGTTAAATGTACAAATAAAATTTGTAGGTAGTACTTACAGTTTACACATTTGACAATAATATTATTCTCGTTAACTATATTTGCATGTAGCTAATATATTATAACATACAATATAATATGAGTGATTATTATTTTTTTTTACGTGATCAATAATTTTCAATCAGATCGTAAATTATAGTACTGAATAAGAAGGTATTGTGTTGCCGTGTAGATATAACGTCAGCCGCGGTGATCGGATTTCGTTTTAGCTTTGAAACACGGAACGAATAATCATAGTAAATAACATTTAGCGAAAAATATATTGTCCATAGTAGTACCTATACGTAATTTATTACAAAAGAACGATACAAAGAGTTTTTAATTCACTTAAGGCCGGTATAGCCGTATAGGTACTAGATGTTTTAATGATTAAATAATAATTAAAATAACAATAATGTTAATAACAATTTATTATTTTTATGAAAAAAAATTATGCACATAGGCACCAAAAGTACCTGAAAGTTGAATATAAGTTTAACCACTAAGAATACGAGTATTATATGTAAGTAAAATAATAATAATAATAATTTAAATTTTCCAAGTCATTGAAATCTAAACACAAAGAAAAAAGATGACGGAGTTCCGCTCGAGAAAAATGTATTTCGTGTCTTACCAGTTACCTACCTGTTATTCTGACTGTAAACAGTTTATTAATTTACAGATCATTTTTCATTTTGTTGAACGTTGAAAGGTTAGTGTTTAATCGTGTCATACGTCACGTCGTTAATTTTATTACCTAGTTATAGTTTTAAATTAAAGCATTATCACTGTTACCTTTTCGGCTTTACCTATATACTCTAAGCATTTACTGTAAATTATTCGATTTTCTGTTATACGTACCTATTATACTAAATCCCGTAATATTTTGTTTTTATTACGTGTCAACACACAAATTAATTAGATATGATATAAAAAATCGGCGATAGGAAACTAAATTAATGGTCTCATCCAATAAATTGGTAATAAAATATTATAGCACTCGTTTAATAGGTATAAAGTTTTAAACGATAGGTCATATAGCTGGTAAACAATATAAAATTAGAGTAATACTATTACATTATTTTGGCTTTAACGATTTTTCATTTAAGCTATAAAAATTCAATTTCATCATTATATTAATCTAATAAATGTGTTTTTTTTTTTACGAGTAATATACATTAAACAGCAAAAAAAGCATAGGTCAATCATAGTCAATCACGGTTGGAGATATTCGATCGACGCGTTAGACGATAATGGTAGTGACATCTACCGGTATTTTTTAGAACCACTGAGCGCACGAAAAATCGTCCGTCGGCGCCTGTGGTGATGAATTATATCGTTAGATAGCGCTGTCAAACACGATTTGTATTTTTTTAAATTATTTTCTATTTATAAAATTACATTGTTTAGTGTGGGAAAATGATAAAAATATCTTTTGATCGAAAATTAATATTTTAAAAAACTAAAATCTGTTGTAACTTGTCATTTCTTAGATTCTTTTTGAGATTTTTGTCGATAAATTAAAATAAAATAATCTAAAAGTTCAATTTATTTTGAAGTTCTATGAGAAAATAATACGTTTTGTGAAACGAATATGATAACGTTTCAACGTACCTTTTGTAATTTTTTATGGTTATATTTTGTCGTTAATTTAATCCAGGCTAAGGTGTTACCTTTTGTCGAGTATCTGTAAGACGAGAGACTACATTCTTTTAGAAATTATTAAATTCTTGTCTTTGGCCATTAATTTGCATTTTTAGACAACCGTACAAAGTACAAATAGTACAAATTACATCATTATATAAATTTCTGGTTACAGAAACACCAGCTCTTAGTGGTTATATGCTTTAGACCAGCGGTTCCTCAATCTCTAGTACGCGAAAGGCCGCATGGTGGTAATATAATCATCGCTAATATCAAATTTACAAATTCATTGTTCTCATTGAAAATTTGTTATTTCATTCATTAATTTATATCTTAATTTTTAAACACTAATAAATTTGCTTTGATAAATAAATAATAATTATATTGTAGTACTTTATTGCAATTTTATTTAAAATAAATGTATTTAATTATGTAAATTTTGTATCGTTTTATTTTTAATCATCAGTGGTACGTAACTGATTGATAATATACTTAAGTAATACGAGAAAAAAAAGTTTGAGAACCGCTACTTTAGACTATTTCAAAAAATTTTCAATTGCGAACACGACATTATTGTATCTATTGAGTTCGGGTAATATCATTAAATCAACTTCTATTCGTTTAAACGCCTAAACATAAATGATAGAATTATTAAACATTTATATTTACGATATTTATGATACAAATTAATACAACTATAATACTATAATTATTCGTTTAAAACATATAAAATTAATGAAATCAACTTAGTGGTAAAAAAAAAAAATGTACATTTTACGTAGGTACCTATAGGTATTCTATGTATAACCATAGACGTGTGCCTGGGCACCTTCCGACATATAATGAGACCCTAAAATTTAAGTTCTATAGCATATACATTTATCATAAATGTAATGGGCTCGTATTTTAACTGATGTTACTAGTATAAAAATGCAATTTTATATAGATATAAACTATATTGTAAAAAACAAATTATGTAATATGTTTCAGGATAAAAAAAGATAATAAAATGTAAAATATTTTAAATTTACGCGGAAAAAACTTTTTATAAACTTATTAACAGCTAAATTTTATTGATTTTTAAAGTAAACGTTGCAAGTGTAAAGCAACGCTTGCATATTCTTTTCGAAACCCATTCCAGTTAGTTATTGTAGAATATTAGATTATTTTCCACATGAAGTTAATTGAAGAAAATTCTCACGATTGAAATTTTAACTGATGAAATTTAGACATGTTATATTATTATGTACAGAAAAATTTTAATTCCTTTATGGTAACACTGCAGTGTAGAAAAATTTCATTGTAACACAGTAGTCACCGCTTATTAGATTCATTATAGCACTGGAACTAATAAATATTCATTAAACATTTATAACGTATTTATTTATTTATTTATGAATTTTAAATATAATTTGTCATTCATAAAGAATAAAAACATTCAAATCGATAATAATACAAGCATGATATATCATTTTTTTTTTTCAAAAACGTTTAGTTATGTCACGTAAAAAAAAATAATATTATTTTCTGTAAAATATTGGTACTATTTGTGGTGATGTGTCGAGAAAATAGTATTAACTGTTGACATGCATGGGATAAAATGGGGAAAAAGGACTAAAAAATATAGAAATATGTTCCTTAAAAATATTCATTGACCTCAAATAACCAGAATAATGAGTGTAAATAAAATAGTTTTTTTCTACGTATCGTCGTATCGGTAACCAACACGTGTAAATTATATTGGGACAAGCCTATATTATGAGTGTAATGGACTAATTAACATGATTATGTTTGTGCGTTCGCACTGTTCATAGTTGTCCCGACAATGATGACAATCCGATTGTAAACTCCGCAAAAAAGGGTAAGTTCGTATTGCATTTATTATTAGATCAAGAATAAAGTTATTTTGTAAAATAAACTTAATTTAAACGTTTTAAAAACACTCGTTTCATTTCCAGATAAAATTTAATAGTTGGGATTATAATCATTATTTTCATAAATTTTAAGTTTTTGTTTATGTTATAATATAATATATATTCTATTTGATTAAATTATTTTTCGTAGAAATTCTAAAAATTGAAAATTGAAAACGTAATGAATAGAAGATAGAACAGCACTGTATAAAAAGATGTGTTATTTAAAAAATAACAAATGTTTTTTAAATTCAGTTTCCTATAATTATTTAGTTACTAAAAAAAATATCAAAAAATAGTAATAATTTGGCAACTTCAAAAAACGTTCAAAAATAATTATATTATGTTACATTTATAGCATATTGTACATGATGCGTATTATATTAAAATAATTGTCAGTCCTATAAAGTTCTAAGTCTGTAGGTATGAAATAAGTGTTTTAAGTAAGTTAATATCGAGTATTTTTTAAACATTTTTGCTGAAACACCTTTTTTCACCCGAGTGCAATTCAATCATTTAATTTTGGTTAAAAGTGTAACTCGACCACCCACGCTAAAAATACTATGTTTATTACATCCTATAAACGTAGGACGTAATACGTCATCGTGTAACCTTTTTTTTGATTTATCTAGTCAAAAATCCAATGACTATAGAAAATGCAAATTTGACGGTAAAAAAAAAAAAATAAAAATAAAATAATCAATCTTAAAATAGAGCTAAGTAGGTAACCGCATTGGTGTAACGTATATAATTAAAAAAAAACACTCATCATTGGAAAATCAATACATACATTCTTCGCTCAGAATCGAAAATATAATATTACGATGCGTTATTATAATTAAACCAAAATAATAAAAGTAATAATTATTAGAGAATAGAGATACAAGTCATTTTTAATGTAAAAAAATACATTTAGAACTTGGACATACGTGATGATACTGGTTGTTGGGTGCACATCTTACGTCTAGTAACACGCCAAAAATCTTAGAATAAATAGGTAGATCATAATATCATACACTCAATATTCTATGGAATATTGGCATCTAATGATTTGTGGATTGGTCGTGATGTTGCAGGTACACGTGAAATGAACGATGATAGTGATAATACCGATTGTTTAGATTATTTCAAAGATTAATCAATCATATAATTGATAATCAAATATTACTAAGAGAGTATGATTCACATAATAATTATCATATCCGTTAGATTGTAGTTACAATTATTGTGGTATAAATACTTTAAAAAATATTTACAAATCACACTGTGGTTGCTGGTAAATTAATTCGATCAAATCGTGAAAAAATAATTTCAAAAAAACGGGTCGTTAAAGTGGTGAGAAGCATTAATAATAATTATTACTATGGTAATAGTAGTAGTAGTAATATGGTGTTTATTGGTATATTAGTTAATGCATAATGTGCATTTTATTCTACATTTAACATATTGACTCAATTCATTTATCGAAATTATTTGCGTGGTTTTACTATAATATCGTAAGTTATACTTGTTTGTTGCGTTTAACAATGATAATATGTGATATTATTTTGAGCTATACTTATTAGTAAAGTGACATATACTCGTATAATATTAATATACCATAATAATATTATTATTAATTACTAGTAGCTATTTACTTACTATAACTTATTCAATTTTTATCTGCGTATAAAATAATTTTTCTTTATTGTATCATTTTAAATAATAATAAAATACGTGCTTTTAGAAAATATGATGATTTTTTTAATCGTCCGGTGTGTTTGTCATGACCACCCAGGAAGTCAGTAGTTCAATCTCAATAGTGGGATTAATATTGATCGTCAAATTTGAGAGTATTGCATAGTATGGTATTTTTTTAATTTTTTTTATGTAACATTGCTTGGCCGTCATAATTATATAATAAGTAATAACTATGGAACCATGACAATTTTTTTATGTCAAAATGTTATTATTTTGTTTTTGATTTAGTTGTACTCAATAGGTGACATTTGGACAAGTTTTAAGATTAATTTGTACTTTTTTATTACTTACTATCGAGTTTTATTATTACAGTTTCAATTACATTGAAAATGTGGTAAAAATAAGAAGATAATATTTGCATTTATTATTATTAAAACGTTGAAATAAATAGTTTTTATGAATTTTTTATTCTTAACAAATTATATTGTAGGTATATTATTTTCAAGAATTAACTACAAGATTCATAATTTCTCATACGAATATCACATCTCAAATTAATGATTGAAAAATAAATAAACTTTTGATTATATATTTGTTTAATATACTGTATAACAAATAGCAAGAAGAGATGTTAGAAGTCAAAATACTAAAAATTTTCTTTTTCTTCTAAATTCGCAATAATGTAAAACTTAAAAATTATAAGAATAGGTTAAGTATTATAAAAAACACTTTTTACAAGTTTTTATATACATGGAAATTATAAAACATATATTTTATAAAATTGCGTATTTAAGTTAACTAAATTTAACTATATAATATTACATTATGATAACATTTTATTTATTATATTTAGTAAAAATAATTGCTTATTTTTTATTTTTTATGTTTCTTTATTTTTTACACATTAAGTATAGAAATTGTATTAAGTGCATTGAATAAATTCACATAAAATATTATATACGTATATATATTCCATAAAAAAATGATACTATTAAAGAAATATGATATTATAATATAATGATAACTTCACTTGTTCAAAAAGTTTGAAAATATAATATAAAGTTTCTCATAAGTTATTCATATTGGACCCAAAAAATTTAAAAATAGGTATACATTTAATTAATTTTTTTGAAAATTATTTTAAAGTTTACTTAACTTGACCTTAGACGGAATTCGATATTGAAACATAATTTTAATTAATTTTTTGTAATTTAAAAATATTGTTTTTGGAGATTTGAAATTTTTACTTATATTATTATATTTCATGTACACAATGACATGTTCAAAACATTTAAATTAATTTTAAGCTTTAGCCTATTTATGATTTTTACTAATGAAAAATAAAATAAATCACTATAACAATTAATATAAATTTTTTTATAAGATATTAGAGTGACAGATTATCTTTGTTTTTCGTATATTTGATGATTAAATTGATTAAATAATTAATTTATTGTACCATTGATTGAATTAAAATTTAACACATTCATTGCTGTAATCTACTCAATGACGAGATACATTATACATTCGTCTCTTATTTCGTAGTACTTGTTACTTACTTCTTTTACTATTTTTTTTTTATAATAACATAATAGATTTTATTATTATTATATTCATTGGACGGAATTGCGTGTGTGAAATTTTGATACAATGGGATGTAGGTAAATTTTAAACATGCGAGGTTTTTGATAACGGGTTGACAGTTATAGATTAGTTATGGATTATAAATTATAATGAACGGATTTTCAATAAAAATATAGGACTTCATACTATTTATATTTTTTATGTTAATTATTTTTTTATTTATTTGTGTGTAATAGGAAGCGGGGTGATAAATTAAATGTCATTTTCAAAATTTGATTGAATCAAATCACTTACAAACTTATTTCATACTTGACATTTTTAGGCAGTGAATATTATTTATGTAAATTATGGTTTTCCGTAATATAAAATGTTTTTAATCATATAATGAACTATAACTGTCAGAATAAAAGTTTAATACAAGCTTATTTTTTAGTAATTAATTAGTATTTGTTTCTATCTGTACCTAAATTATTACACCAGTTATATTCAATCCCTTTTTTATTCAAACAACATTGACAGGACAGTCAATAATTAATATTTTTAAGACTTAGTGTTATAATTGTTAGATATTTTCAGTCCTTTACATGAGCTATAATAATAATTTAAATGTATAACACATAATCTGTACATTATTACTATTAGTATAATAGTGTATGCCAATGATCAAACATAGTGCAAGTATAGATACTTCACTAATATCATAAAAAAATAAAAAAATAAATCATTTATTTGACAACTTAAAGTTTTGTCGGACATCGAGTTAATAAATAATTTAAGAATATATATATATAATATATATATATATATATATATAAATACTGAAGTCCAAGACTAAGTTTGGTGAAGGCAAACTAACTTTGTGTTAAGTGGTTGATTTTAACCATAAGATGTGTTGGAATGGAAAATAAAAAAGCGGGCAAGTGGGTACCGCTCTGCTGTACATTAGTGGGTGGGGTGAACCTCGGACTAGGGTATATTAAATTTGAATGCAATTATAGGTATCATTGTATACGAAAAACGATTCTGAACGGAGATGATTTGTCAGTCTAGGATAACAGCATAACAGTGCTAGTAACGCTAAAAGGAAAATATCTCCCCAAACTCCGCCTGTAGTAAAACATTCATAGATATTCTGTAATATCTATGAAAACATTTCGTAACCACAATAATCATCTCGTATAATACATATAGTTATATAAATTTTATTATTCTACTGTAGGATTATTATATATATATATATATATATATTATAATCTGTGGTACAATCAATGTGAAAATTTAAAATTTTTAAATTTCCGTGGTTTATGTTTTAATCGCTTGAATACACCAAAATTTAATTTTTTTAAAATAATTGTAAGCTAAATTTATGGAAAATCTTGTGTTAAATTTTCAACTCTTAGCTACTTATACAAAAATTTTTATGAATTATATCTACAAAATAGTTTGCAAAAATTCATGGTTTTGACGAATTTTTGTCAATATTTGAACTTTAAATGCTAATAAAAAAAATTGTGCCTATGTATTCTTAAAGTTTTTTAATCAGTATAAGAATAACTTATGAGGAACTTTTTATTAAATTTTCAAGTATTTTTATTGACACTTCAAAAAAAAATTTTCAGAAAAATTGAAAATTTTAGTTGTCTATAAATAGCTCAAAAAAAAGTCAAAATATTTTGAAAATTAAATCATGTAAAGAAAATGCCAATATAAATAACTGGTAAAATTTTCAAGTATCTACGACTTATACTTTTTGAATATTAATAAATATTTAAAATCATTTGAGGATAAATCGTTATCGTTACGTTATTTCGAAAAAATTTAAAATTCAAACGCACTTATTTTTCCTATAATGATGCTTCGAGTTTTTACTATAGCATTACTATATCACTCCGTTCAGAATCTAAAATAGTTTCTCGTTAAGTGTAAAAGAACACGGAAAGATATCGAAACAAATAAATTGGAGTTGTCGAAGGTACTATTCAGAAAGAATGAGATAAATGCGTAGTTTACAATAATATGACGGAAAGCTGAGAGAATATTAAGAATTGAGTGGATGCGGGTTTAGTTATATGTGGTGGATACTTTATTTTTAAGAGGGAAATTATAAAAGAAAAAAAGCTGGTTTAAACTCGTTCGTGTAGTTACTGTAGTTGGTTGCAAAATAACATATAATAAAGTTAGATTACTACTTCCTCATATTCTAAAATTGATCGTATTATCGTACTAATCAGGAGTGGGAAAACATACTATTATTGGTTTTTGTTGTGATAGAAATGTTTAAATAATATATACCTACATTTACATAATACTAATCTAAACGAGTAAATGTATTTTATGTATATATTTTATCGTTTAGTTACCTAAGTTTTAAATTTTCATTAGAAAATAAATATGATGTTCAATTATTTGGCTGCAGCATGGCTATGAACCTTTATTATGGATTTTTAATAAGCTGGTATTTAATAATAATAATAAAATATGTCATTCTGTATGCAACTAAAAATATTAAAATTAGCGTAGGATGGTATGTGCGTCATTAATTATTATTTGAACATCACCAGCGGTACTTAGTTTTCATTATAGATCAAAAGCGTATAAAAAAGAATTTTCAATTGGAAAAAAAAAGTTAAAACATTAATATTATATTATGTTAGAATTCATGCAGTTGCAAAATGTCGTATAGATATATCATGACACTCAACTTTTTTTATGTTTACCAGAAAAATAATATTGAATTATAATTTTCAAAGTGAATATAATAATATAATATTTCAAATACTTTTGTGTCTTAAATGTTAATGCAGATTATGTAGTAACAATATATTTTAGAAACATTTAGATAGAACGACTAAAGTGATGTAACGAAATAATTAGCACTTACATAGTATACAATGTATCTAAGTACACTATAATGTAGAATAATGTATCTTATTTATTTAATATCTGTTATACTTCATAGCACTATAGTCGTTACCTACACTCTTGTTAAAGAATATAATACTATAAATTTAGGGTGTCAGGTTTTGAAAAATGTAATGGGTGCCCTAGATGTTATAAACTCTAACTAATGTCTCCAATAAAAAAAAATTGCTAGTATGTGGTCTACTAAAATAACAAGAAATCATGCATCAGATTTATAAAAACTATATTTTTGAATCAAAATAGCAATATAGTAATTGAGGTGTATCATCTTAAAACATACTATTTCGATTTTATACTTTTTATAGGATATTGTGATTTTTTGTTCTGAATTATTAAAAAAAAGAAATATACCTATTCTAAAATAATCGAAAAATTTATAAAAATGAATTAAATTAGTTCATAATATAAATTATTGTTATAATTGTAATTTTAATGCCATAATTTCCATGATTCATAATTTAAATTACTGAATTGTATCCTATTTCCAAAAAATAGTACGTTTTGGACATATTTAAGTTATTTTGTATAAAATATTTCTATATTCTATAAAAAAAATAAAAATGGTTTTAACTGTATAACTTGAGCACCTCACACACACATATGCTAGTTATGTATGCGTATCATATATTATGAAAATAAGTGCACTCAGTGTCGGTCTGGTTCATGATTGAGCTTCTGGCCCATTTATTTTTAATAGACCCCCTACAATAATTTAGAAAATTAAGTGTCTTTTAATCCATTTCAATAACATTAAAAAAAACATTTATCATATTATAATTATACTTATTAAAAAAAAATTAAAATGAACAATGTTTTAGATTATTTTTTTTACAATTTATTCACATAAAATAGAAAATAATATACCTAATTGTAAGAAAAATAAATTAATAAAAATAAATAGAATTAATTAAATAAATCATAAATTATTATTAAAAGAGTAGTTATTTTTAATTTATTTTTAGAGAATCTTAACATATTAATAATACAGTTTTTGCTTATTAATTTAATGATGTCATGTTTCCTCAATAAACAGACAAGGATACAAATATTGTTGACTTATTGGAGATTAAAGTTAAGTTATTAAAATTTTGAGTTTTGAAAATACTTATTTGTGTACAGTATGCATAGAAAGTATAAGAGCATAGTTTAATGCAATATACAATTTGTTAAATAAGCCAGACAGAAAGTCCTTTTTATGACTGATATGGGTAAAACAAATTGTAACACAATACCTATGTTATAATATTTTACTACTACTTTAGCGTTTCTGCATGTTACAGTTTCTGTAAAAAATATAGTAAATATATATATGTAAAGAAAGATATTTGGGCATTGATACAGTCGTTGATAAGTAAATAATTATAAATTATTATTACATGCAATAGTAAGTTATTGCAAATATTTAGTTTTATTCTAATAGTAAGCCAAAGTGAGCAGTAAGGATTGAATTCAGTTCATTATTTGTATTTTATGTACAATATAATGTTGAAATTAATTATTGAAACAATATCAACTCAATGTTTTGTATGGATCATTTTTTAGTGTAAATTATTATTTAATTTGATTTTAACTATGAACACTGTATAATATGTAGTAGGTAGGTACATAATGATAATATATTTTATTTTCTTTAATTTTAATACTCAATTACGACTCGTTGATGTGAAATTGTGATTATGCCTGGTTCACTGTAATTTATTTAATTATAGCAATAAATAAAATATATAAATATTTAATATATTCAAAAATAATATTATACTCAAAAAAAAAAAATGTGTCAAAGTCATGCATAATAATTTAATATATATACGTAACCATAAGTCCTTCAAGTTTATCTTTCGCAAATGTTTAGTAAATAATTTGTTATAGTTAATATTAATTGTATACAGGTACATGTACTAAATTATATTCTGAATTGCATACTTAATATATTTAAAATTAACTTTAGACACTAAAAAAAATGTTATGTCATAAAATATTTTTATTTTACAATCTACAAAACAGTATAAAATAAGCATAAGTGATTTTTTTCTATTATTATGGTTGTTGAAGATGTCTAGAGTGAAGAGGCTACTCATTGGTGGGATACTTTGTGATAAAAAAAAAAAAAAAAAATTAAATAAAAAAAATAATGAATAGTTTAAGCACCAATGGTTGTTGAATGAAAGATATATGCTGATGTATTTATTATATTTAGCAGTGTTAAATAATAATACCCGGCTATGTCGTCATAGGGTTTCTTGTATTAAATTTTTTTTTTTAATATCGCATAATTTATTTTATGTATTTAAATACTATTGTTTTTTTTTAATTAATAGTAATAATTACACACTTTATAGATTATTTTATGCAAAAGATAGATTATCAAACTTTAATTTTATTGAGGGTTTCAAAAACTGATTTCAATGAATTGAAAATTGAACAACGAACATTTTAGTAGCGCATTTACATTTTTTATATTAGTTATTATACTTGAATTTAAGGAAATAATGTAGAATACACCAGCCTTATAATTTTTCACAATTATTATTTATAAAAATATATGTTTACTTATTGAAGATATTATTTATTAAGGTGTTTGAAAACATTGAAGATATTTTTGGTTAAACAATTATGAAAATTGAAAATTGAGAAAATTATAATATTCAATGTTTGTTATTATAAAAATATAACATATTTGTTTTTATTTAATTTTTTTTATATTTACTCGTATATTATATTCGTGTTTGAATTGAACATATCTCACGATATTGATACGCAAAATCACTTCAGATTAGTGATTTTATTTTCTAAAAAATAAAGTTAATTGATTTTTTTTTTTTTAGGTTACTTGTTTTACAAAATACACAAAATATCAAAATTCTTGAGGTGGGATTATGAAAAACTCCGTTTTAAATGGGATATATTGGTCACATATTATGATAAACACAAAAATAAAAATAAAACATACATATCGTTGAAAAATTAATACATTTATTGCACCGCTCAGAATCTAAAATATGAGAACATTATTTAAGAATTTTTAATAATGTCGGAATTTAACTTAAACATAATTTTTGTATTATAACGTTAAAATCTTTTAATGTTTAGTAAATAGTTGGAGTAGGTTACTCGAATTATTGCTTTTATAATGATATATTTTATTGAATATTTATGTATTAATACTACTTATGACAAGATATATTATGATTACTTTATTTTATATCAACTAGGATTAATTAATAAAAGAATAAATTTCATCAATTAATATTATACAATACACCACTGATATATTATAATAAATGTTTTTAATCGCTAATTCGTTATCAAAGTAATCGTATAATCGCTTGCTAGCTAGTAACTGTCAATTTATTGATTAACATTTAGTTCTATTTTCTGTTATAATATCCTCTAAAATTGATATTTAGATATTTAATAATAAAATAATGATTATAGCGTTCTGTTAATGCTTTTCGAGTACACCCCACGGTGTTCGGTTTATAAAATAATATTTGAATATTTTAAAATTATTTATAGTTGAAATCTGATAGCGTTTTTCTCATCGTAATCGATAACTTATTGTTTACGATTAGAACAAGTACTTGTTGTAAATAGAAAAGTTAGAAAACATACAAAAAAAAAAAAAAATCTGTCAGTTGGTACTTATTAAAAACCATACTTAAACTGACGAAACGATAAAGTTGGAAGTTTTCACACTACTAACGATACTCGTAATCATTATTTACTTTTTTTTTAAACTCCAGAACTTTTAAAAACATTTTTATAGATTGGTACACATACAGTTTGTTCATATAGATAATTATATGCTTTAATATTACACACACAATAAAAGATAACGACTTGCTCGGAATAAAGGGTAGTGACTTGAGTGTTTTGGTCGTTGTATTCGATACATTTATCTAACCATAATATTATTTTCAAACTTATATTTAAAAGTGCAATTTTATTATAGATTCGTGTTGGTTCTAATCAATTCTCGTTGTTGTAATTATTTTTACTGTAGCTTTATGAAATACCATCTTTGTTAAATTTTGTGATTTGTAATCTCATCTATCTGTATACGTAAAACTGCGTTTATTTTATAAAAAGTAACGATTTTTCTAATTTTTTTATCAATCTATATATTATTTTTCTCTAAATACTTTTTTTTAATAATATCTTAGAATATTTTATATAATTATAAGTATTCATATTTACCTTTCCTAAATACAAAAAAAAAAAAAAAAAAATTAAAGTAATATACACTGTTTTTTTAATCTCAAACTCCAGATTCATTTTCGTATAATGTTTAACTGTTGCAAAACCTCAATAATTAATATTTAAGGTATAATTATTTAGTGAAAAGAAAAGTTATGAAAAAATTAAAAAATTATATTTTAATGTGTAATGTTTGCTTGGAATTGCGGTGTTAGTTTTTTTGGGTGTAAAACAATTGACTATTTTTTACCTTTTTGTATAAAAAAATGTTATAAAATTATGCACCAAAAAATGTAAATGTTCTTTTTTATCTACCGCAAATAAAACATAAAAAAATTATTCACTATGATAATAAAATAATAAAAATGGTATTTTTTATTTTATATTTTTTAAATACATATTATTTTAAATTATGATTTGTATACATTCATATAAAGACATAAGTACACATCTAAATACATTATTAAGGAATACATAATTGTGTAAGATAAAATTAAAAATACCTAAGATATTGATTGGAGTATTTTCAATTAAACACAAAAATGCATCATCGGTTAAATTTTTTGAAAAAAATTCAATAGCACAGACACATAAATTGATCAAATATATATTTATAATTTAGAATTGTATTCTTTTAGTAAGTTATTATTGCTTTAAATTTTTCCAAATTAACTTTTTGAATATAATTTTTTTTTTTGGAGTGCAATCGTGATGTATTTTTACAATTCAACTTTAGGCCACATCAATAAACATGATAATGAAAAAGTAACGGGTTGAATAAAAAAAAAAAAAAAATTAAATTAAAACAGAAAAAAATTTCACAGACATATTTTAACATTAAAAAAAAACAAATAAATAATATTTGTCTAATATAATGGAACTAATTGTTGGAAAGAAATTCAAAACTAATAGAAATCAAAAGAACCATCTACAAGACAAGTGGATTATATGAAATACAACAATAGAAATTATGATACCTTATTAAGTGGATTGAGAGTTGGCTACACAAAGTTATCACGTGATTACTTGATACCCAAAGTAGAATCTCTTACATGTTTAATCTGTGCAAATCACATAGTTATATCAACTGAATGTTGTCAAAACAAAGTACAATTAAAAGAAAACAATCTACCCGACCAAATACGAATATGAAATCAAGGAATTACAAATAGTAATAAATAAAATAATGCTTTTTTTTTAAATAAACTAATTCATTATCTATTAACCTTTTTAGTGGACAGCTTGCACTATCGCATGTCCCTTGTCAGACCTTCTTCTATTACCATTTAAGCTTATTGTATAAAATATGTGTAGATTATTGATTTTAAATAAAGATTAAAAAAAATTGTTATATGACGTATAATAACTTTTGTACAAGCGTTCTAAAAAAAAGAAAAAGAAATAATAAACAGTAATGATTATGACTAACGACTAACGAGACTGCACAATAAGAAAGTTCAAGATGGTTTTATAAGTTCAAATAAAATACAATATGTTTACTGTTATTATTATTTTAAAGTTTTAATTAAAGTCTAATTAGTATTGTTGAAAAACATTTATTATGCTCAATATATAATATATATGAAGCTGGTCTAAATGAGAATTTCAAACAAGCCCGCTAAAAGTTTGCTTATGAAATATGCGTCTGCAATAATGTTTTCGAACGCGTACAAATGACGTGTATAATAATGTATTAAATGTATAATATATATATATATATATATACACACACGAAGTGAGACCAACTTACTGTTATATTATAATAATATTATATTATAAATCGCAACGAGTGCGGACCACGGTCGGGTGGCTGCAGTGGCAATCATTCGGCAATTCAAAAGTTCTCTACATTATATTTATATGATTAAATAAATGAGATACGGCCGGACGTGGGGATTTATGGTCGTCGTAAGTTCAGCGAGTTCAGCAAATACGTTTTGTCGAAAATCGCAAATAACTCATTGTCCTTAAACTCAGTATTTGTTCCCATTTAAATGCATATCATATGTACGTAGCATACAACGACTCCAACTCGAAATGTTATTGTTGGATGGCTTGACATTTTCGCAGATTAAATTGATTCATTTTGGAATTGTGTACAGAATATTGATAATTTGTCATTGATTTTTTTTATTTGATATAACTTTAAGGATTTTATTTTAAACTAAACATAGAAATGTTCATTTAAATTTCCTATGTAATTATATATTTTATATAATTATATTCATTATATATTTTATTTTAAATATCTAATAATAAGTTTGTTGAATAAGGAATTAGATAAATTATTTGAACTTCTACAGTATCTATAGTAAGATAATAAAAATATATTACTTTAATATTTAAAGTTTTTTTTTTTTTTATTTATTTATTATTATAAGACATTTCTAAGTCAACTGTGGGCTATTTATATCTAGTGATAATATTTACAAATATTTTAAATAAACAAGTGGATATTTTCAAGCGCAAATTTATAGTGGCTGAAGAAACTAAACTTTTTCAGATTTAAATTTAGTCGCTCAAAATATTATTTCAATCATTTTAAAATGTATATTCAGTATTAAATTATGAACCTAGATACTTTTTTTTTCAGGAACAAGAAATACTATACGATTTTGCATGATAGCGTAAAATATTTAATACACGTATTATTTATATTTTAAAGCATAAAAAACATATTTTTGCTAAAAATTAATAATTTACTTTCTTATTATTTATCTTAAGGATGAACTATTGATAAAATATATGAACATGAAAAACATTTTACTTGATATTTCTTTATTATGATCACTAATGATATACAAAACTCAGTGGAGCAATCACTATAGCTCTTAATTAGAATATTCGTATACCTATATAATATATTATGAGTAGGGACGTAGCCAGGATTTTGTTTCGGAGGGTGTCAAGTAAGAAAAAAAAATGAATAGGTATTTTTAAAAATTCTTATTATTGAAGTAAAAGTCAAATTATTGTAGTATTAAAATTAAAAATTAAAAAGTAATAATTATTGTTTAGTAAATAATAATAAATAATAATAAAAAAATTATATTAATAATAATTTTCTTTTGGTTTTTGCTATTTTATCTTACACGTCTTTTAGCGAAACTGATATTTCCCAGTAAACGGATAAAAGAGTCAGCCCTGTTAAACGGTCATTTCTAATTTAATTTCGAAGTAGTGTTTTTACTTTTTTTAAAGTAAAAAACGAACTTTCAACTTCGGTTGTATTAATTTTATCTTCTATTGATACGATTGTATTAATAAAAGATAAAATTTAGTATCTAGTTATTTGATAAAGGACAACCGTGATTATTATATTACAAATTTATCTTATGTTAGGTAGGTATTAATATTGTGTAAATTTTTATCTACGCAGACAAGCGGTTATTATGTGGTTTGGTTTTCTATACATAAAAGTATAAAAGAAAATATTATGAATAATATTTTTAGGGGGGGGGTCTAGACTCCATGGACCCTTCTCTTGGTTACGTCCCTGATTATGAGGTAAGTTTAACTTTTTAACATAGAAAATATAAGCTAACAAATCATATGACAGCTATTCTGTATTTTGTTTGTAAGATATAAATTATGATTTAACGAACCAAGAGTCAAGACGTAACAGTCACAGTTTTGCGGCTGATAAAGATGTACCGTCGACTGTCGGTCGCTGAATCTTTTCTGACGTCACGGCATTTGAAACCACGTCCCCCAATCAATGAAATGCTTCGATAATTTTTTGATTTTGATATTATACTGTTTGATGGAATAGTCTTATTATAATAATATATTTTGATTTTGAGTACTAAAAAATGTGGTATGTTTAAGCCAACAAATATTTTTAAATGTTACCAAATACATTGGTAATTAAATGTCGATTTCTGATTGTACAGCATAGATGACATATTGTGAAATTTTAACATTTGAAATGGACATTAAGATATCAATTTAGTTTTAAAAATAATTTTAAAACTGTTTTAAAATTTAATGAACATTATTTTACCTATTTAATGACTATGACTGTAACTATTCTTTATATAATTAAACGTAGGTACTATTTTTATTGTTATGTTTTTTGTTTTGCTATTTTCTGTTATTTTATATTATTTTCCATTAGTCATTTAATTTATGTTATAAATTTTATTAGAGATGACCTGCATTCTTTAATATATATTTGTTTGATTGTCCGAGTAACGATGGTAGCCTATAGATGAATAGACGATTATGTTTATTGTTAAAAATTCATTATTTTGTGTTTGAGCTTTAATATTATTATTTTGTTCGTTTTATGTATACGTGAATAAACATATGAGTTTATTTTTCAATAACTTTATTTATTTATTATACAACTATTTTTGAATCACAATTTATAATTAGCTATTAGTTAATAATTTATTAATTACAAAATTTTGCTAAAAAGACAGTGTGTTAAAATTTGATTTAAATGGAAAATGTTCTTATCAAAATATCGAAGTATTTACGATTATATATCAAACGCTTTACTACTACCTATTAAGTTGCTAAAGTCAGTGTGTTAATTCTGGTACTTAAAAGAAACATTTTGATTTCTTAAGACATGTTTCACATACTTTTGTGATAAATTATAAGTTACATAAAAACAAATTCCTAGTCGAAATTGCATGACTTGTTTACAACTTTGTTGGCCAAACAGTAAGCACCAGACATAAAGGTATACACAACAATTAAAATTATCACATTTTAGATGGAAAAGTGGAAAATAACATATATTTTATACGTATACGTTCTCTGCATTCAAATAGACGGCGATAATAACTTTTGCACACTGTTTGATATTAGACCATTATATGATATATTATAACATAACGACGGCCCAGCCACGTTCATTTATTCTTAACGTCGACGTGTTGAAAATTATTATTATATAAGTATACCTTTTGAAGTTTTGAAAAACTTAGACTCGTATTGTGGGTCGAATATAATAGCCGTAACAGCATTATTTAATTTATATTGTATGATTATTGCCTATTGGTAACATAGTCATATTTGTGGAATACAAAATACATGTATCATAGGAACTTTCCATACGGTAGTGTAACAATGATAATTTTTTAATATCTAACTTCAATTATCGTCCTATATAATATATTATGTAAGTAAAAAATTATCTACAACGGTCAAAGAATAATGTTAACGAAAAAAAATCTACACTTTCTACAATATTATTGGTATTATTATTATTATTATTATTGTTATTATTGATATTACTGTTGAATATTTACAATTTAATAATATAGAACTTGATAGCATACGAATTGTCTGTTTGGAACATAATTGTGTATATATTTTTGAATAACTAAATAATCCCTTAAATACGACGTGATTACGTACTAAAATAGACTTAATATCGAATTTATCTTTAGATATAACTTTTAAAATAACACAATAAAATTAAATGGGTTTTTTTATTAACTGAAAAATTGTTTAAACAATATTTAATACGTAATAATTTATTTATTTTTCTTTTTCTTTTTAATCAATCTCATAATATTGGAGTTGAACGGTATGAGAATAATAATAAAAATAAAATGTTTTAATTTAGTTTAATTGATGAAAAATGGTAAGATATTGTATATAATATACATGTAGTTAGACTAGTTAAACTCGTTATAATAATCTAAAATACAAATTTGTCAGTGTTATTATTTAGTCAGCTAAAGATAAATACATTTTTCTAAATTCCACATTAATTATATATTTTAATAATTAAATATGTATTTGATTAAATACACATGACCTAGATATTTTTCTTATCTATATCTATTGAGATTGAACACTGTGTTGTCTGTTATTGCTTTAAATTGTATCTCTACATTAATATTTATGTCACTAAATCGGTAGTAGTTAAACGCTATGATGCAATAAGTTGTTGTATAGAAGCTCTCTGGATTCCATTTGTTGTTCTAAAGGTTTACCATAGATGAAAAATGAAAAAAATAAAAATGTTGTTAACATTGTGGTATATGACGATATACTCGTAAAATTAAGCAACACAACTGGAAAGTAAAATTAATTTAACGCATGAAAGCGCTTGCAGGTAAACTAATCACTACTGTTGATAAGCAACTACTGCAGTTCTATAGAATCCTACTAAGTAAATTATACCCATAAAATAATTATGCACTTAAGGTATACGGCTCGCCCATTACGAATATAGACTGAACGTCAATGTATTACGCCGAGGTCGTTTAGAAATCTATATGACCGTTAATTGATTAAATATCAATTATATCGTACGCAGGTTTTTTGCGATCGTTCTTAGTCGTAGACGACATAACGAATGGATTTTTGTGAATGGCCTGTGACTGAATCGAGTTCATAATATTCTAAGCGATTAACAACAGATAATGATATTATGATCACGTGCGAATGCTACAGTTTATTTCATATTATTAAATAAGCAATTACTTGATAAATTTGCCCGTTTAAGACGAGCGACTTTCATTGTTTGGAGTGTAGTTAGGGTGGTTCGGTGGGAATTTATATTTTGTATTGATCTTTTGGTTTTAATAATTATTTGTTAGAGAATAATATACATTATAAGATATATATAGAGTTTTTCGTCGGTTAATCACGTTTTCCGAGAAACAATACAATGCATCACACATCATCTTGCTGTAAAGTCACACTATATTATAATACCTATGCGTCCTGTATATAAAGTATATTAAGTATAACTTAACATTTTAGGTGTGTGCTGACTCTTCTGGCAATGGGGGAGGGGGGACAGAATTATATTAAAGTTGGTAAACTCGTTTTCTTGTATTGTTTTTCTCTTATATTTTAACTTCGTCGGGTCAAAAAATAAAAAATAAAATAAAATGCTTTCACTCTATTTGGGGAAATGAAAAATAAAAACGAAAACAGAACAAAGGTACTTTGGCGAGGTGTCGTAAAATTGGAATAGGTACCCTGAAACTACCCGTGAATAAAAAAATACACATAAAAAAAGTCAAGGCTAACAATATATATCTACAATTCGATTTTTTAATAGTAAGCAGGTTTACTCATCCAATTTGGGTACAACCATTAGGCTGATGTTACGTTGCAGTAAAGATATATAGTATTTACACCTGCCGTTCGCCATATAAAAATAGAGCGCATAAATAAATTATAGTGCAGTACGAAAAAAGTGGAGGAGACGTTTTAAGTTTGGGGTAGTAGACGATCTAGGCGTCTTGTAGCAACATAATATATTATATTTATATGAACTTATAAACCAATAAATAACTGTTAACATTTTATTCGTCCTTTTATTATTAAATGTACGTAAAGAAAAAGTAGAAAAATTCATCTTGTAGATTTTTAAATAAGTTATGTGTACATTTCTGAACGGAGTGACAGATGCATTGGTTTTACAATGATGTGTGTTGTATTTTTTTTTTTGTGTTTGTCATTACTTTTTAGAGCAGTATAAAATGCTCTAATTTTTAATTTTATAAGTGTTTTTGGGAAGCAAATTGAATCTAATTGATATTTGTAAGGGGGGCAACGAAGTAAATTTATAATATTTTTAAAGGTATAATCAAGTAAAAATGTTTTCTCGAGATAATTTTTGTGTATGGTTGAAATTCAAAAATTAAAAATTATTCATATACTTATATATTATCAAATATTAGTATTTAAAATACGTTTTTATGAAATCTGTCAATATCAATAGAATTTGCAAATCGTTTTGTATGAATAATTCATTGTTCATACATATTTTTAATGTTAATACTTTAAGTTTGAAAATGTAATAAATGATTCTTCATATTATTAAGTTTTTATTAAGTACTTACAATTAAGAAAAGAAGTTAAAATTTAAAGCTGCATACTTTTTTTTTATTGAAATTAAAACGTGTAATAACATTTCATATTTTTTTGTTATAATTAAATCATTTTTTACCGTCGAAACTTTTAACATTAGAAAATTATTAGGCTTTATAATATTTTAAAAATGTTTAAAATAATGTAAAGTTATTTACTATGAAATAATTCCCATAATTTTATAGTACAAAGTTTTAACTTATAAATTAATAACAGGTAAGTATAGTTAAAATGTAAATTAATAATAATGATAATAATAGTAATAATAATAATAATTTAATTTAATATGCTCTTTGTTTTTGGAAAAAATAAGTTCCGTGTACTGTTAAGAGAAAAATATATTGCTAATATCTATAAACATATTGTTTATAAACATTTTTAGAATTATAAACTTACAGTCCATGTCCGTTCAGTATCGTTTTTCATCTTATTCGATGATTTATCATTAAATTCAAATTTAACACATTCATTGCAATATGTATCCTACTCAATGACGAGGCACTTACACTTTACATCTAATATACAGCAGAGCAAACTTTCTGATTATTGTTTTTTTATATTATGTTATATCTACATCATATGTTGGTATGATTTTTTTGAAGTATAAGGATATTTTATATTATTAAAAAGAGTCGACGCGATGAGTTATTAATTTTGTGTGAAATACGAGATGTAAATTAAGTACAGTCGTACGGATATTATATTGTAGATATAATGGAATTTAATTCAATAAAAAAATTTATGTTCTACAAAGAAAATATAATAATATGTTATAGTAGCAAATATTTTATCACTTTTACATTACATTTACATTGTAGTTGAATGGTATGTATATTAACAAAATCATTAAATTAATCAATTATGCATAAGAGCTAGTATTACTTGAGGGGACAAATTATATCGATAATTTGAAACTAAGTTTCGCCAAACTGGCTATTAAAAGTTTTCAAAACGACATTAGTCGACTAAACCATTAGGTTTAATAATATAATATATATACTTAGAATATAGATATTATACTATATATATACTTATATATTCTCCGTTCCTTTAGACAGTGTATACCTTCATAGTACATAAAATAAGATCCGGTCGAAATCACCATACCGGAGACCAAACTTAACTAAAACCTGGAAGTAACTATAATGTTACATGGGCACCTATAGATTTTATACGTATATCATATACTTATATATAGGTACATAATATACGTAAATATATTCATGTAATATGGTTCGGTAAGGACTGCGTCAACGTCACTTACCGGTTAAAGTTTCACGAAAGGTGAATCATTGGTGTTGATTCTTTCAAGAGGGGTTATAACATTTGAAAAATAAAGTTTATAGTTTAAAAAAAATGCATGTATTTTTGATAATAAGGTCAATACGATGTATACTTATAAATAACATAGTTATAAAATATATGAATAATCTAAGGATAAAACAAGAATGAGTTTGTTAGACATTACTAACTATTATTAGGATATCCGCGTAGTATGAAAATTCATATTTTATAATATTTTTAAATATTTTGTATTTATGCCATACAACATGATCAATAACAGAATATTAAGTATTTATCCAAGACTTTGTATACGTTACTAAATCGACAAATCGACTATAACATACAATAATACGCAGTGCATTATATTTTATTATCTCAGTTTTAATTATTAATATTTACATATTGTATTTTTAAAGAGTTAGGTAATAAGCTGCACTTGGAGAAAAAACTAAAGATCTTGAGAATTAAATAAGCAAGACTTTCAGATACTAAATATTATCTATTTCATATATGCAAATTTGTTGTCTTATGTGAGTTGACGAAAAAAAAAAAAAAAAAAATGAAAAAATTTAAATTATAAACGATTTTAGCTAATATAGTTTTTATTTGTTTTAATGAAATACAAATTTAAAACACTGTTTTGCAGAAAAAAAAAATTAATTAAAATTTCATACAAATTAAAACTTTTTTATCCAAATGTCTTTTTTTTTTATAAATCATATGAGAAATGTTTCATATTCTGAGAGAAGAGGTGAATATATTGATTTCATAAGGATATGTGTTTTTTTCGGTCTGTTATGAGAATAACCTTAAACAGAAGATATTTAAAAAAATGTTTATATTAAAATTTATTTTTGAGTTACCTATTTATGAAAAAAATTTTAGTTTTTTTTTTTTTATAAACGTTAATAGAAAATTTTTTTGGGTAAAAAAAAACTTGAAAATTTAATACAAAGTATTCATAAGTAATTTTTTTTACCAATTATAAAAAATTAAAAATAATTAGTCACAATATTTCTTTAAAAAAGTTTTAAGTCAGAATTTCGACGAAAATCGTCAAAATTGTAAACATTTGCAAATTATATGATAGTTAGGAACGTATAAATATTTTTCTACTTTTATCTAAGATTTGAATACAAATTTTTATAGACAGATTTTCATACATTTTTTTACGTATAGAAAAAAAAAGTTTTCTGGGAAGTCACATTAATTTCTATAATCATTTGAAGTTAAAATTTTTACAATATTAGTTATTTATTCTTAAAATAAATATTTTTCCTTAATTAATTTTTGATAAAGATTTTATCTTATAATTTTCTATGGATAAAAACATTTCCAAAATATTTTTAATTTTATTGTGCTATATTTAAGTATGAAAATTTGTTTTAGATTTATTTCTCCTTTTTGAAAGTGGTAATATGTATTTACTGATTCGAATATATTACAAAATAAACTCAAAAAAGTTTTTAGTGTCAAAATATGCAAATGCAAAAATATGTATTTAACTGTCATAATATTATTTTAGGCGTAGTTTGGGCTTACCTTGTATATTAATACAATACAATTAACTACAAAATGTTTTTAAATGATGTTTCTTCTTTCTTCTAATGATAATTAAAAGTTTACTTTCCAATGGTCTACACATCTACCAGTTGGCGCATACTTTAGAAAATAATGAATTTGTATTTAATAGTTTGTAAATATAGGTAGGATTACCTATTTGTTCAAGTGTATATTTTAATAAATACAACGAGTAAACCCATTTAATATATTTAAAATAACGTTTTAAGGGAAAAAAATAATAATGTATACAAATATTTATGTTTAATTATTGTTTTTTTTTTTTTTTTTTATTTGAACTTAAAAACATCAACAAAAAAGGCTATTAGTTTTTTTGTGTTAAATTACATAATAGTTGGTTAAAAATTACAATGTTAATATGGTGTTAATTATATATGATTACTATTTAATTTATATTACAATTTTCTTTCACAGTAGGTTTAAATTTTGGTGTATAAATCGGATTTTTTGAGAAAGACTAACACGTTCGATGCGTTTTCGCTATTTGGTCCTAGAGCTTTATATAAGTTGGGAGAGATATTGTATTTTTTTATATCTTCAGAGTATTTATAACACTCTGTTATTATGTGCTTCACTGTTAGTGTAACCGTCTGTAACCCCGCAGACTGTACATAGAGTTGGTTTTTCTGTTTAATTATTGTATAATAATAGTAAATTACACAAAAAAATAACCAAAACGAAAAGAAAACGTACATAATATGATCATTTTTTGTATGTGGTAGGTAGGTATTTCATTGAATTTGCAATGTGCGCCGTAAACGCATATTTTTAGAATATAGATATATCATTATAATCTAATACAATGTTCGGAAAGTCTGTTCAAAATAATTAAAAGATGGGAGAACAAAACAAAACGAAATAGATCAAAAAGATAACAACATATTTACATATAATATCGAAAGATACTTGTGTCACGATCAGTTGAATTTATTATGGGTGATGCTTTTTTAGTACAAAAATATAATATAAAAATGTAACATAGATTATAGCCACAAATAGTTAATTCAAATATTACATCATAATAGTGTCTTATAATATTTAACTAGAATTGCATTTGAGTAAAGTATAATACTTTACTGTATATTATTATGTTCGTTTTTCACGGTTTTTCGATTTGAAAACGACATTATTATGTTGATGTGCAGTACATAAATTGTATTAAAAAAATTAATTTAAAAGTCAAATCTTTGAGAATAATTTGCGTTTTTAAATTAATTATATTCGGGTATATAACATTAACAAATAAGTTTTGTTACTATAAAATATCTAGAACGTTTAAGTATGTAAATGATTGCGTTGATATACGCGCTTTGGTTTGAAAAATAATTACCTAATAAATACATTTTTAAATAAATTTATTAGTCTATTTTTATAGAGTAAAGTTTAAATTTATGCAATTATATTATAATAATATAATATGTATTTATATAAAGTTTAGAATTATCCTTGTTATTTGCTCAAAACATAAAAAGATATTAAAACATTCAATGTAAAATAAATTTAAAGTCAATATGAATAATAAGATACAATAAAAATAACTAGTAAGCAAGTGGATATCGCTTTGCTGTATAATAGGTATTGAGAAGGGGTCACTATTATAGGTGTGTTAGATTTGAATTCAAATATATATTATTGTAAACGAAAAATGATTGTAAGCGGAGATGGTATTTCAGCAAATATAATTAAGTAAATTTCATGGTATATATATATATATTTTTGATATTGCTATTAGTGTCGTTTATTTTACTCATTAAGGTTGATATAGTTTTTTCAAAAATATTGCAATTAATTACTATAATAATATATGTATATTTATACCATATAATATACGTTATATATAAAAATATAATATTATAAATCAAAAATATTATTGCGTATATAATAAAATTTATGATAATATTATAATATGCTTACATAAAAGTTGTAAGTATCTTATAGACATACTGCTACTTAATATAAATGTATAATGTCTATGAAGTCCCCACGAATATAATGTTTTTCAATGATAAAAATCGATATTTATCTTTAAAATATAATATCGTAAATAAAAAACGATAATATAAAAATTTAGTCAATATTTAAAGTATTTATGGTCGTTTATTTTTAAGTTACATTTAAAAAATAAAATCGATTTAGTTGAAAATTGGATTTGCATCAAAATTATAGTTTAATTTTTATTTTATTTTCCTCGATTATAAAATTTACTTTTGACTCCCTTAAGTACCAGCAAAATCAATTTTGCTTCAAAAATCTATTCTACTCCCATTTTTGAAAATTGAAGTATTTTGCTGTCCTAAAAGGTGTTAACTGTAACACATATACACACACAAAATACATATTATTATAAAATTAATAACCTGGCTCTGTTCAAGACCAAAAAGCAATAAAAACATTAAAATCGTTGCAAAAATATAGATTGCTTTGTATAATATATCATGATGTATCTACTTAGTATACCAGAACCAACTACAAATTGATTGAAAATAATTCTTTCTCTTCAAATCTACAAACTGTATTATAGTAAATCTAAGTTAATCACGTCAGCAGACCCTATTACCAATATGAAAACGAGTATACGACATCGAGTAATACGTATTATATATCCAATAATATGCATAATGTAATGCACATTACATATTTCAGGAACAATAAAACTAATTTTTTAATTTTTATAATTTGTGTGAATGGCGAGTTCTAACATAAACAATAATACAATAGTAACTTGATTTTAGTTTTATCTTTTACAGTGTATTTATGTATATCTTATTTACCTTTTTGTTTTATTTTATAAATAATAAGTTTCATTGTGTGGTATATTTTATACTTACAAGGCAACTGAAAATTGGTGCACTGGAATCCGTACAAGTTTAATTAAAAGTTTCAATAAATTAATTACATTAGATCAGATGTTATTAACATTATGCTAAGTTGAATATTTTAGCTCTACAAATTAATTTTAGACTTGAGTGCTTGAATAATTACTTGTATTTCTGAAATGAGATTCTCCTGTAGACTTTACAGTGTTGTGTTATTTTATGGTAGTTCGTCATTGATGATATTATTTTATGTAGTTTCTACCTAGTGAGTCGGTGAATATACTTATAAGTAGTAATAGTGTAATATCCACTTTATATGTGTTACCCTTTCCTATGTCATATTTTTTGGTAATTAGATTACTTTGATGGCGTGTTCAAAATCAAATTGTAGCATAGACTACTCAATAATAAAAAAAATTGAGTCATGTTCAAACGACGGCCTGGTTGACTTGATATATAATATATCTACCAATATTTGATTATTATTGTATGTTATTTCAGAAAATAATTTAATAAAATATTATGTGTGTACTGTATACTTTCATGTTGTTCATTGTAAGTTACGTATTTTAAAATAGGTTTCATCATTGTGTCTAAAACTGCACCATTTGTCTTGATGTCAGTTGATTTGCTGTTTCATTTCCTGTTTATACCAATCCCATGCCAAGTATTTTAAATTAGAGATAAGAACATTACATTATAAAAGATTCATAATACCTACTCTATATTATAATATAATAGGCAAATACTCATAGAAATATATAATCGTGTCATAAAATTGCAAAGTTTGTCGTACAATTTCATTAGGTGGTAATTTTATATACCTACCGCTATAGAATAATTTATTTTTAACTAAAATATGAAGTTGTAGATAGCTTAAGATATCATTTTCAAATATGATTTTCGTAATAATAATATATCATAAATATAATTTTTTGATAAAAAAAAAATAAATAAATTTTATAATATTAAATTTAAATAATTTATATAATTTTAATAATATTAATTAATTTCTAAAAATTAAAATAATTTCTAAAATTTATGAAAAAAAACGTAAATACCTAACTATTTAATTATTATAACCATGTTATCAAATTATATTTAAAAAAAATTAGGTTATGTTTTGGTAGTCTGTTTATCACTTCCATTTGATTTTATTACAATATTTTCAATTGTTTACTGTTGTCGAATGAAAAATGTCACATAAAACCCGTCGTCCGAATGTTTACTTTTTATAGTCTAACGTGATTTAATAGCAAAACGCGACAGGTGGTCTTCGGCGGAGACTAGAGACAACCGAATTTCTCAGAATAAATAAAGAAAAAATATAAAAAAACAGACAAAATAGTTTCATTATGCAACTACGGTATAATATATTAAACTATTACATATTATTATGACGTGTGTGCAGTGCGTAACTAGTGATATGCAACGTTGAAATTCTAAACATTAAGAAAATATGATCTCGAGTGGTATCTATAGTTTACTATACTTTTGTTTTATTTTTATGCAATACAAAATATATCACAAAGGTCAATGAATTATTTAACGAATACATTCGATCAAAGGATATGATTTGTTATATTTTTTGGGAAGTAATATTTAAAAGTTATCTATTTAAATACAATAACCTTTATAAGTCCTAAGTCTTACGGAAAATTACTAGTATCTATAATGTGATCATCTCATATCTATGCGACATACGTTTGTGGTTTATGAGTACACAACTGATTGTTTACATATATTTTTAAATTATAATTACATTTTATCAATGAGTTTAAGTTGAGATGATAACTTTATTTAAATAACTCGAAACAACTGTTTTGAAAGTTTAATGTTTTTGGTGTTTTGTGAATATTTTAACAGCACAATTAATGTTGAATTCACGTAACAAGTGCTCATATAATTGTGAGTAAAAATAATAATAATAATACATTTCAATTGTTTTCTTAAAATTTAAAACTAATTATTTTTATATAATATAGATTTATTTATATTTACAAAATTGACGTTAATTATTATAGTTCAGTTTTTAAAATTAATATAGTATTGTATTCACGAGACATCCTCCTCCCTCAGTAATCTGCACTCCGCCCATCGAATACTTTTTCGCTCTACATTATACAACCTTTTGGTTTTTTCGTATATAATATATATATATATATATTATATACACAACGCCTTGGGGAACTAAGGTATAGTAATATAATATTTATGTACATAATGTTTATATATATATATATATATATATATATTTAATATTTATGTACAAGAGGCCGAGTTTTAAAAATACATAATATCATTATAAATACAAAATTTAATCTAGAGTTTGACAGAAGTGAATGTAATTACCTATGTATGTGTGTGTACATTGCTATTATATAGGAAGGAAAAAATCAATATCACTGTAAAACTTATTATAATTTAATAATATAACATGGCTGTAGTTTGGCTGAAAATATTTATTATTAATTGTATATTAGGTATAGTTAGATATTATATTGTTAATTATTATAATACACACTCGTTTGCTATTTTGACAGTTTTTGCGAAAATAGGTAATGATTTTTATTGTGGATATCTATATATTGTTCTTTATACCGTTAGTTATATTGTATTTTCGTAAGCAAATTACAAAATTGTCACCATTTGATATCGAATAAGTTAAAAATTTCTTATCTGGGGCTGGGGTGATATTTTACTAGCCCTGACCCTATTAATTTTTTTTTATTACTCTTCTGAGGTTACCATAAAAATTTTTTTAAATTTATTGAACAAGTACTTATACAAACAAAATACAAATTAATAGTTAAATTTGTTTTTTAAAAATTGAAAATTTAAGGTGACTGTTTTGATGTATGTTTTATTACAATATTACGCATTTCAAGATTTTTGTAAGTTTTTTTACTATCGTAATCTACAAAATAAAGTAAACTATTGTTTATTTGGAATTGAATGCTACAAATTTCAAAGAAGATATATGCACGTTAAATATAGGTATTCATATAAAAATAATATATAAGTATTATTTAGATACTTTCTTTGAAATGATAATTATCATTATTAATTCTTATATTTGAAACATGGTAAGCATATTTAAATTAAATTTAACTTTGAGAAAAAGCCAACATATTTTAACTGAAAAATATTTTTGTAAATCGCATTTTGGAAATTTAAATTTACCACAATATCGTTACCTAAAAGTTTAGACTAGGTCTTCGTCCCCTCATTTTACATGTTTTATAATGTTTATTTCAAAAGTATATTAAGCTCTAGTTGATTAAACTATCTGTTTTTACACGATCAATTTTTAATTTTTTTTTTTTTTTGTGGTCTTTTACTCTTTCTCTCTCTCTCACTCTCTCTTTATCTCTCTCTTTTTCTCTCTTTCTGTATTTGTCTCATTTATCTCATATATCTTTCTATTTTTCTCTCGTACATTTGTGCGCATTGTCTGACGTCCACATTGTCGTCAAGTCAGCCACAAACAGTCATGAAGGTTCATTAATAAACACCCATTAAAGCTCTTTAATTAAAATGCAATGATATAGCTCTGGTACATAATCTTATTTTATAAATTGTGTTTATTTATAAATTATATACATACCATAAGCTAAAATGCATATTTTTATTATAGATTTTTTTATCTTTCTAGTTTTTTACTGTATGTAGCGTATTTTATACTTGTCGTATTCCACAGTAATATTTACACGTTCAATTATTTAGTATTCAGTATATATATTGCATATAATATTTAAAAATATATGTAATGTTATTTACAGCTATAGTACGGATTGATAGATGATAGCTTATACACCTATGGTTATTATAATATTATAGGCGATAGTGTGTTCTCAGACAGGTACATTGTTTTGGTACATTATTGTGGGTATCTCGAAAAGGATAATCGATAAACAACAAAAAAATGTATTATTTATTCAGTAAGTATAAAATAATGTGTGTGTGTGTGTGTGTGTGTGAGAGAGAGAGAGTGAGGGAGAGTATGTAATCCATAGCCAAATCTTTCGTACTAATGGTTCTGAAATTTGGTACATAGTAAATCCTATAATCAAAGATGTGCACCTTGAATGAGGTAATTAATTTGTAGTATAAAATATAAAACTCGATTTGTTTAAATAATATTCAAACTTCTGCATACTCAAATAACAAATAATATAGAATACAATTTTAATTTAGAAACTATAGTTATTTGTTAAAAAAAAAAAAAAAAAATATATTATAGTTTAACAGGTAAAGACTACGTATCTTCGTTAACGAGAACAAACCTCCTATGAGCAAAATTTATGTTTTTGAGACGTTAATACTCCTGGATTCAGAAAAAAATATGCTACGATATGATAAAAACTCCGATAAGCTACGTTCACGGTAAAATAAATGAAAAATGATTAACTTAATCTCCTAAGTGTTGATGATTTTAAAATGATGTACATATTATCTGGCTTAATATACCAAATATATTATCTTGTAATTAAACATTATCAAATATGTATTTTTCAATTTGTAGTTTACCAAAAGTTCAATTTTAAATTAAGCAAAATTATGTTAATTATAGGCTAAAATTAGCCTAATGAGCAAAACATATATTTAATAACTCTGTTATTAATATAATTTTTGTGAAAATGGTCTTATTCATATAAATTATAGACAGACTATATAATAAAAATATTATCTTTAATCCTTATTTATATTTTATATTATCACAAGTAGTAATTATATTAATATATAAAATGTAATATATTATATTACAACTAGTAATTTATATTATCACTAGAATACTATATATTCATATATTATTATCATAAATCCTAAAGTTTAAATATTATCTATAGTTTTTATTCCTTTACAAAAACATTTTGGCTCATCGAGCTTTAATTTAAAAGAACGTACAAAAATGTTTATGGCTCATTAATATTTATTCCAATGCATTTAACATTGTAGCGAAGAAACGTAACGCGTAATTGAGAAATGTATCACTTCAGAGAATCGAAAAGTAAGGTTAAAATTTCTACGTATTTATATTTCATGACTTTGGAGTTTATTTAATGTTCAATAATTCCATTTACATAAATTTGGTCATTAATTTTGCCGTCAATTACGGTATTTATTAATAAATTGAATAATAATAAAAGGAAAAAGGAATTATATTTAATGTTGAAAATGTATATATGATGTTGAATTGCTTATATTTTAAAAACGATTAAAAAATATAATTAATATTCATGGTATAATAAAAAATAAATATTTTAAGCAAAGAATATATTTCATATTAAATATAAATAATTATTATTGTATTCAATAATGTTTAATTATTTTCATGGAATAAAATATGCGAATATTTTATCGGTGTGTAATTCAGAGTAAAATATAAATACGAATAAAATAATATTTGATCGAGACGATAAGACTACCACTTGAAAGTAGAAATGAACATAATATTATGGTTAACAATAGAACTGCAAAATAGGCATTCATTTTATTGAAATATTTATATAAAACTATATACCGCACACCCAGTCAATTGAAATAAAAAAATAAAGTGATCTCATTTCGGCATTTAAACGAACGTGTTTGGCAAGTATCTAGCCAGGATTATTTAAGGGTGGTGAAGAAATCTGAAGCATCTATAATGAGTTTATTTTTTGCATAAATACGACTAAATGGGATGTATCAACATTCAAAATACCTTTATATATGTCAACGTTACTGGTGTTTGGGTGCAAACAAATTAACGGTACTCCGGGAAGAAAATAATAATGCCGCAATAATCTCAACGACAAAAACTATATGGCAGTGAGCGTCGAGCTGTTGACGAATATAAAATTTATAATACTGATTACTGCAACATTAAATGCAAATTATTTGAAAAAAACGTCGATTATGGCATCCTAATAACAAAGGAGATTGAACTTTAAGCGTAGTAAAGGGCTAGAAATAGCTAACTAATAATTGTGGTGTGTGACGAAAGACGATGAATAATGTGAATATTTCACAAGTTACATTTATTTCTTACTAAACCAATAAAATGAATAAGAAAATAGCTACACACATATTATAATGTATGTACTAAGCACATAGCACTATGACTGCAGAATTTTTAACTTGAAGGTTATCTATTTGTATATTTAAGGATGAAAATATGTTTCATTTTTAAGAATAATATCCTTTTGTCTTGACAAACTTCGAACAGGACACGTTTTGTCCAATTTTTATAAAATAGTCCTTTTTTTATCCCGCTATTTTAAAAGTAAATATTATGATTATAATATGTTATATGAGTCATAGAGAAAAAACTGATACAAGTTATACATTTTTCATTTTAATTATTGAAACTATAGTTAAATAATTGTTTTTGGATAATGACCATCGAATGCCGACACAAGCAATACTGTCATTTGTTAGCAATAACCATGAAAGATTAGGACATATTGTATTGGTGTATTGCTCAGTGTTAATACGAACTCGCACAATTATTATAAATTGTTTTATCTAACTTTAAAATGCAAACATTCTAAGAAAAAAAAATTCTTAACACAAAAATTGGTTAACATAAATAATTAAATATTTTTTTAAGATATTTTTTATAGAATCAAGCCAAAAAATGTTTGCCTAAATTTTTTTTTTATTATTAATTTAGGGTTTTATAACATACTATGTTTGTTAATAGTTTATCATAATACGCCCACAATGAATACTTTTTATAGATTTTATAGATGACTAGAGATCTTAAAAAAAACATAACAAATAACGGATCTCTTATGGTCTAAGTTGAGATTTTTTTATCATCAATACGTTATTTTAATGTCATAATCTCATTAAGTAATACTTCAACAATTTGGATTTTTATATCGCTATAGCTATAGTATATTGCCTAATATTGATATGGTTTTACTATCTTGTTAGTTACACTACTTAAATAATATAATATTAAAATTTAATTTAATCTAATTTAATTAGAAAAAGATAAATAAAACATTTTAAATTTCATGAGAAAAATTAAGCAGAAAATAATGTAATATGATATGGAAACAGAATATGAATTTACGGTGGTAAAATTTTTTTAATTACTTATGATTAGTGCATTACATTTGTTGATGAAGATAAATCGATATTATCGAATGATTATGAATAATTATTTTAACATAAGTCTTCAGTGGAAGGCTTCTTAAATCTGTTCATTCTCCAAGCCACTTTTATTCAGTTATCTATTTTCTATTTTACTTATTGTTCAATTTTATGTAACAGATTGTAAATATAAGTAAAAAAAAAAAAAAAAAAAACATGATATCTTGAAGCACGAGAGAATATAATAGATGATAAAGAATATATAATAAGCTCAATTTTTTTAAAATTTTTATAATAATTGTGCAAAATTATTATACTCGTAATAGTCGTAATTCAATTTTTTTCAGTGTGTTTTATAATAACTTAACATTTATTTTTTATTCAAATAGGTGTTCTTCGGGTAAGTTTTGTCAACTATTGTATATATTTATTGTTACTATTGAGATTTGACTCGTGGTTCATTGAAAAATATAATTGTTAGCAATAAATCGTTACTAGTCAGCGGAGAACCAATATGAGTTCCACGCGTATAAGTAATATACTAAGGATAAACATTTTATAATTTAATGGTTATGTCACGGGCTGTCAACAGCCACTACGATTTTTTTGCTCAGAACAAAATATGAGTTGACAACATTTATAACTATGTGTTATCATTAATAATAATATTATCTTATCTTGTCAAAATATTTTTATGTTTTTGAGAATATAAAACTATAACAAAAACAATATTTAGGGTGCATTATGGCAAAGATATACGTAACTTATTATTATTGGATTGTAACATGTAACATAGTCTACAATATATAAATTTGTATACAAGGTAATTTTTTTATTAAACAACACTTAATATTAAAAATTATTAATTTTTTTGGAAACATTTTTTTTACATAATTCCAATTAAAATTAAACATTTTTAAAATGTTTTTATCAATATAATTTTTTTTTATTTTTTATTTCATATTTTGAAGTAGAATATTTTTTGAAGTATTTCGATACATACAAACTAAAATTTGGACGAGTAGTTAATGAGTTTTAAATATTCAAAAAGTAGGTAAGTATATTGAAGGAAAAGAGAATACTCCGCAAAATGTTGGTCTACTGCTTCGCTTACATAAACTTTAAATACTTATAACTTATAAGCTAATGAATATGAAAAATGAAATGTATGTTGTTATTTAAAAAGTAAAAACATTAAAAAATGATAGTGATAAAACATATAAATATTTTATTTTATTTTGTCTAGAAAATAAATAAACGATTTTTTTTAAATACTTATTTAAGTTTAAAATAATGAGTACTGTTTGTTAAATGAATTGTCCAATATTATAATGTTATACAGATAGTAATATTCTTAATTTTTTTATTTTCAATTTAGCCACAAGTGAATTTGTATTAATAGATTGTGACTAAATTAAAAATATTTATTCATTTAATAATAATAGTGTATTTTTGATAATAAAATTGTACTTTTTCCATTTGTAATTTTTGAATGTTAATAATTTTTAATTATCATTATCGCTCCTTCGGTTTTTAGGTATTATTTAAATATAAAACAAGAATAGCTTTTAAAAATACTATTTTTTTTTAATTTTTGTTAATTTTATATGTTAAATGTTTAAAGCTCATTGTTTTTGAACATATATTTTTTATTCTACTGAAATTTAACTTTGTTTTATACAGATTACACACGATGTATAAAACGATTAAATGATACTAATCATACGTAAAGCTCAAATGCGCAACTGATCACTTCGTTGCCTTAGTGTAGTTTATAAAATATAAATTATATTATTATAATAATATATAGGTATCTACATATACACAAATTATTTAAAAACTGTCTAAGGACGTGTAATAAAAATAGCAATACAATTCCATAATATAAATATGATATAATAAATATGTAAGTTTGCAATTTTAGTTATTTATGGAACACTATTTTGTGATAAAATACACCAGCATTTTGTCACTAAATAGTATGAATATATAATATCTTAATACATATGACATTATATAATATTTTTATATAAACGTCTAGACTCATTATATTATTTGCTGTGTTATTAAGTTTGTATTGATTTTTAAATTTTTATTTTTTAAATATTTAATACTTCTTAGAATATACCTGCCTATACTTATATTTATTAAAGTATGATATTAATCTATCATTTGATATTATAAAATATGAAGTTTATAATAATTTCTATATGCTATGAGTTAATATTAAACAAGTTTTCATTAAAATAGGTACCATTTAAATATAAAAAAATAATTATTAGATGTAAAATATAACGAATTGAGTTTATATTGATACCTATATAAAGCTAGTATGAAAATATGTTGTTTATAAAATATACATTAAAACTGTTGAATTTATAAACTCGCCAACAATAATTTCGATTAGATTATATAATGTTGTGTATACATAGTAAAAAATAAAGAACGAAAAACTGTAATAAGAAATCAAAATAACAAACCTTTTTACATGAATGGATAACAAAAATATTGAAAATATTGTCAAAATCTTAATTGAAATTTGTAATAGTAATATTAAATTTAAAAAAATTAAATTAGTTTTGTATTCTCTGAACTGAATTTATTTGAGCAGAATAAAATATACCTAATCATATAATAGAGATATAGGTATATAGATAAATAAAATTATTTCACATACCTTAAGCAGGCAACGTTAATGTACAAAAAGTTTTTATATACGAATAAGGGTATTCTAAAACGACTGAAAGTTAGTTCATCGAAGATAAAAATGCATTACATTAATCTTCAAATTATGGTTAGCTTGTAACTTTTAAACGTCTTTTTCACTATTAAATACAGTGAATTCTATTTAATAACACAAATAGCCTAATACTCAAAAATTTTGGGATTTTTCAGAAGTTATTAATTGAAATTTGTCGCTCAAATATTAAATAGTGATTTTAAAAGCTACAGATTAGACTTATTCAGAGTTCAATCTTAGCAACTCTGTTTCTTTTTTTTTAACTCTAGAAAAAAGTAAAAGGAGTATGTATATCAAAAGTATATTATTCAGAAACTAGAAATTAATTAAGGTATTTAAATACTTTTTAAGTGTTCAGAATAATTCTTCAATTGTTTAAAAAGCATTTAAGAAGTATATTCAAAAAAATGTTTAAAATATAATTAATTTTAAATTTCCAATGATCATTTTATTACCAAAGTTTTAAAACTCAGATATAAAACATGTTTTTTATAAAATTATTTCATAATTTTATGAATAAAAAATTATTTTAGTTGATTTTTTTCTTTTTAATTATCTTTAAATCTCATTTTTTTTTTTACAAATAGCTTCATATTCAAAAACAAAACAAAACAAAAAAAAAAAAAAAATTGAATAAAACTTAAATAAAATACATTAATTAAATATTAAAAATGTATTAATTCAAAAAAGTAATCAAATATCCAATTTAAATTCTTCATATTTTTCTGAATATAATAATATGTGTTATTATTCAATTAGAGAATAGTCTTCATGCAAAGGACTCGTAAAAATCGACTCATTCACAGTGTAATATATAAATTAAAAAAATTATCTGAAATACTGATTTTCATATGATTTTATTTTTTTAATAAGTTATACTTGGTAAAAAAAAAAAAAATACTAAAAAGAAAAAAAAATAAAAACTCTGAATTTGTTACCGTTTAGATCAAATACTGTTTTCTAATAACAAAAAAAAAAAAAAAAAAATACATGATTTAAAGTTATATTAACTATCATGAAATGCCATCTGATAAAAAAAAAGTCTTAAATTGTTCGAGCTATTTTGTCAAAAATTTTTGAATACAAAATAATTCACAAATATTTATTATATTGCCTGATTTCATTAAAATTTGATCTTAAAATGATTGTAAAATAATTTAGGTATAGGACAATTTTAATTATTTATTATATATTATATTGATATTTTTATAATTATAAACAATAAATTGTCGTTTTTTTATTCTTAGAAATAAAATGATTCTTATTTATGTTTATGTTGAATAAAGACTTAATTAAAAATATGAAAAATACAAGTAAAGATTTATATAAAATTAAATTGTGTTAACTATTAAAATAATATATATTATTTTAATTTCCATCTCAAGTATCAGGTAAATTACCAAATTAAAAAAATATGAAAAAAAATAATATTATAATAATAAAATTTTTAATAGTGCATATTTCAAAAAGCGGTGATAAATAAGATAAATTTTTTTTTTTATACAGTACAGAAAAACATGTCTGTTTTTCATTTGAGTCAAGCTGTTTAGAAAAAAATACAGAATTGTGACTTGGCAACAAAATACTCAGAAGTTATAAATTTTGCACTACATACATTTTGCAAATCTCTTTGTAGTTCTGTATTTTATAAAAAATGAAAAAATGATATTACCAATCATAACTTATTTCAAAGGTGCATGAATTGAAATTTCAGACAAGAAAGATGACAATCAATGTTTCCTAACAAATTTGGAACTGTTTTGATTGACTTAAAGAAAACCCATCAAAAAATGATACCGGCACTATTACATGACACAATGTCATTTTAAAGAAACTTTATAGTTGACAAATGATAAAGAACCAATAGTTAAGATTAAGAGACGAACGAATGAATGCATACTTGTTGTGAGTTAAACTATAATAACATAAAAATATGTTCATTATTTCTGAAATCACGGTATTGAAATTACAAGGCACAACTATATTTAGTGATGACATTTTTTTTCATGTCAAAATATATATATGATTATTTTTTTTCTAAATTCGTGTAGGTTAAACAACTATAAATAGGTTACTGTGGACATCGTTTATAAATTATACATTAAATTAAAAAATAATACAGGATTTTTAGAAACGAAGAAGAAGCGTCTAATAAGTTTTAAATATGAAGTAGTAGTATCGTTAATTAAAAATACTGTAATAATAAGAAACCTATGAATTACATTAAATTATTTATAAAATATAATTCTGTTGATAGAATAATGGTTTAGATAGAAAACAATATGAAATATAGGAAGTGAAAGAACTATAAAGTTTACACTGAAAATAAGACTAGAAGAAACTAGATAAATAGATAGCTTATAAATCATATTTATGTATGAAATAATATTAAATTATAAGTTCAATACAAAAATATTTATTTTATGACGTTTTTCGCGAGGCCTAGCTGTTTCTAAAATTATTTATTTAATTTTATTTTAACAACGTGAGGAGATAACTTGTAAAAATAAATTAATTTAGTATATCTTTATTGTTATTTTATTGTTTGTTTTATCAAAGTGTTGTACCTAGATACATTTTAGATTCAGATATTGTAGAGATTATATATTTTTCTATAATATGCTTAAGACCTAAATTGATGTTTATAAATTTAATCCCTCGTATAATCACTATAATCTTCATTTTATTTTTAATCTTTTGCACATTTAATATTTTTTGAAAAAATTTCAAAAGTGTTTTTTATTATTTATTTATCTACCTAGTTATTTTAAGTAAATGTTTTAATTTTCTATAGATTTTTACAAATTAGTAAACAGTTAACTTTTGTACTTTTATAAATATTTTTGAATACCTGCATATTTTTTTACTGTTATACACCATGATAGCGTATCATTTTTTTTTTTTTTTTGTCAAATCAGTTTTCTATCACTCTTTGTTAAAATCATAGTTATGTCACATATAAAATACATGTAGTAAGCTACTATACTATTAAATAATTAATAAATAAATAAGTTATATTTTATATTTATATTTTTGCTTAGTTTAGATTTATATATGCATTATATGTACAATAATATTGTAATCGATAATTATTATTGAATTCGACTTCTATAATTATATCTCAGCGTAGGGCCTAGACTAATAGAAATATATTAAGTGTATAAAAGAAAAGCCAAAACTAAAAGCTTCCGTCATTTATATTTATTCTATAATATGGTCATACGAAACAATGTTTTCTGTAAATTTAATGTAGGTATATTATAATATATAAAATACTATATAATATATATGTTGTAGAGTTATATGATAGTTAATACTAATAGTTTACACGTTAAACACACCATAACATGTGTGCTCATACTTTGAATTTTTATGCGAGACGTTGTTTATAAGTTATAACGTATATAAACTTTTAGAAGAGTATAGTTATAACTTTAGTAAGTAGAGTAGAATTATGTAGGGATTTCTGTTTTGGATTATACATTTATACAATTTGAAATGTAAGTTGTCTTCAAAAGACAAACACTTAAACATGAAAACGATAAAAAATAATAAAAATTTAATTTTTCACAAATATGTTGTTTTGTTATAACTTAAGATTAAGTAAAAAAAATATTTTCAAAAACTTTAATGTTTTGTTTCACAAAACGGATCATCTATATCATATATATATAGTTAGACTTATAAATTTATTAAAATAAAATGTAAAATATATAATATAATATAGGTATACGATGTGGATATGTACAGAATATGCGTATTATAAAAATATATTGTACGGAACGATATAATTAGTAGAAATACGCAAGTCATCCATAAAAGTCCCTAACAATATTAACGTTAAAGTTTAAAAAAAACGGTTATTGATTGGTAGGTATAGGTCCCACGTATTATATGCACGGCACCTCGCATAGTCCCTAGTGAGTGATTTTATCCAAAGCTGTGCGCGGACGATAGTACTCTAGTTCTCATTTATTTCAGTCTCACGGGACAAATTTATCTGACCAAAAAGTTTGAGTACATTAATCATTTTCAGAAACCTACTGGCGCTCTGTTTGTCACTATTTGCGCGCGTATTTATATAAATATTATACGGCGTATATGGGAGTATATACATGACTGTATACCTATGTAATGTATGTACATCCTTCATTTCGACAACAATCTGGTAACAAACCGTTGGATTACGTAGTCGTTGGGTAAGTGTGTTGTTCATGCCAGGTAAACAAAATAGATGATATTGCCCCTGGGCAGGGCACGATCAGATATTATACACGTGTGTGTAGAGGAGAGGGGGTGCCAGATGACCGGAGAGATGAAAGCTGTGGTGAAGTCCGATCGAGTGGTATAGTTTTGGCGGTGGCGTGGTTATATACATATATACTGTGACGACGGAGGAAGAAAATATATAGGATGCGAACGTGTATCGTGCTTGTGCGTGCCAAGTTTTGTTATTTTTCATCGAGTTATTTACCCTGCTTTGGCGTGCAGACTACGGCCTGCGGGCACAGACTGACGAAAAAATAAGGAAAAAATACTTGAAAAAGCAAGGGAAAACGATACACAGTGGTGAACGCTGGCCGAAGGCAATTCAATTTAAAAACAAACAAAAATAAAAATATGAAAACTATATCGTTTTTACCAAAGATTGTACCCTCGTCCATGTGATTCATTTTAGCCAATTAGGCAATATAATGTTAATTGATTAATACTACAAACAGTAGGTAATATTAATTTTCGTAAATATTAATTCCGATATTCTCGGTAATTTCTATCTATGTTTCCAGAAACTGCACAACTCTAGATAGAGTAATCCTGTGTGTTGTTGTTTTGCATTAACTAAGGGAATTTTAATGCTATTTTTAGTAATTCACTTTGGAGAATGTGTAACTTTCTAATTTTTGTTTTGAATATATCAGTTTATATTGGAAATGCATAGGTATTGTTTTTGTAATAAATAAGAGTAAAATATATAAATTTATCTGCTGGATCGAGTTGAAATAAATGGTATAGGGTTTTTATCCTGATGTATCCTTGGTTAAGTTCTTTTTGTTAATGTGGATTTTCCATGTTAACTTTTGTAAAGTTTATAATTTATTTATCAAAGTTATCCTTGCGTTATTGGAACAATAATCAATATTTTTGCGATGACCTATAAATATTACGATTTGTATTTGTTGTTTATATCACTAAAGTAAAGTTTTATATTGTTTCACTTTAGGAACGTTTTGTATTAGAATTTTCTTTAGACTATATTATATATAAATTGTGGGCTACGACGGATAAATAAATACTATGATAATAGTCGATAATTGGTGATTTGACATGTATATAAGAAATATAAATACTATTGTTTTATAGCATTTTCTGAAATAATTGTATTATTGTCGAAAGATAAAAAAAAAACATTATGTAAATGTTAGAAAACAAACCACTTGAGAGTAAATTATAGACAAATTCAATGTTTCCCAGCTATAATAATATCATAAATCTTATATATATTTACATATAAAACTTAAAATTAATGTTACCATAAATGTTTGCACGATTGACATGACAATAGTTACATTCTATGATGTGTGATAGTGATAATAACTAAAAATAGCTAGTGCGGTGTGTATGAATAAACCTCATCATCAAATTATTATAGATGAGTGTTTTGTATGTTAATTTACTGTCGAAATTGTATGTTATATACTTACTCTTAGTAGCAGTAATCAGTAACATAATATATGGAGCTAATAATAGCATAGCTAGCATAGCCTAGTACTAAATTCGATATTTTTCATTAGGGATCAGTGCATAATATTATATATACCTATATCAAAAAAGCTTAAAAATCAAATCAAATAATATATACAAAGTTCAAATTGAAATTTTTATTTTCCTAGGGGAAAAATAACTTTTAGTGATAGAATATTTTCTGACGCCGCTGCAATATAAATTATAATATACCGCTATCCTTTATATATTATTATATAGTGTTATGTTGTATATAATTGTTTTACACAACGGATCACTATATAGCAACAGATCATAAAGGGTGGAACGAAATAGAAAAGTCCAAATACAAAAATGTCCGAAAAAAATGCCAACGAAATTGATGAATCTCGAGGATAAAAAAAAAAAACAAAAAAAACTGTGCGATACGTTAGGGTTAAAAAACAAAAAAAATCCACTTAGATTCAAAGTCGTGTGCAGTGAAAACAACAATAGACTTTTTCACAAGCAGTATTGTTGTTGAGCTACGCACACGTTTATTATATAGCTACGCGTATTTTCCGCCCTCGTCTCGAGTGTTTTGTGTGTGCCCGTGAAATGACAATATTCTTGCGAAATATCTACGTTATAGCGAAGTTCGCGAGTCACGTGATTGCGTTTTCCACCAAACGTAAACCACGTATAAACGCACGAGTCATTATATTATACAATGATGCGGAAAAGTTTTGCACCCTACAACAACCGTCCTTCGACCTAACCGACTTAGCCACGCGTGTGTACTGTGTAGCTAGTACTATGCGTATAGGTATAAAATAATAATACTCGTAAAGTCGTAACGCGCAGCTCGACCTGACGCGTTGTCATAGTGTAATAGTTTCGAGTACAGGTGGCTCGTTAAAAATTCAACGAAACTTTTATACCGTTTGTTGTTTCCTTTTTCCTTCATTCTTTTTTTATTATTATTATTATTATTATTATTATTGTTTCGTTTTGGCCCATCTGTTCCTACCACACCGATAGCTCCTTCCAGTTTATTAAGCAGTCAGTTATTTTTTACCGACTGCGCACGTTTTAAATTACATCGTTGCTGCAATTGATTGACTGCGGAAAAAAAAAATTAAAATAACGTCTTCCAACAAGTCAGTGGGGACTACACGTTGCCACCGCCTCTGGCGTATGAATTTAGTGTTTGTTTATTTATTATTATTATTATCGTTGTTTAAAGAAGAAGAAATACAGATTTTATTACGCGTCTTGTATTCATCGTAAAAAAATTGAAAATGCATTTCATAGTGAATTTATAAAGCATCGTTATGTTTAACATATTATTAGATATATGATATTAACCTATAATAGTATTTATATTATGTAGTCATGTAAAATACACTTCGAAATTAGCGGCTTGACAAAAGTATAATATGGAATTGTGGAACTCGACAAATTCATAATAGTAATAATTATAATGATATATTTACCTATTTACATGTTTGATATTATACTTCAACTGTTGACATTTTATTTATACACCACCGTTGTTTATATGTTATCCTGGCGCATCATTGCCCATGATAAATTAAACGTTGTTGGACTTACCATTTTTTAAACTCCGTCAAATGTTAATTACAAATATATTTAAGGCAGTCATTTGAGTGATTTCGATTAATTATTGATTTATAATTAGATTTATATTCGATTATAGTAACTAATTTATTTTATATGAACAGTAGGTATAGTGGTAATCCATCACTAAACAAGCAAATAAAAAAAAATATTCGTTTTCAAAGATTTTTGCAAATCTCTATGTAAAATTAAAAAAAAGAAAATAATTGGCTTAGAAGCACGTACACGATATACTCGTTGGATACACTTATTTGCCAAATTTCAGAACCATGAGTGCGATAGATTTGGCTGTGAATCGCTTACACACACACACACATTACTTTTTTTATCATAAATAGATAGTATTTTTTTTTACTTTACCAATTGAATTTTTGAAGTCTCACATATTATAATATAATTTATTTATATAACATGCAGTTGGCAGTAACGACGTGATAGCAGCGTGTATAATATGGTGATAGAAACCCACGCGCTCAGCTTCCGCGGTGAAGATTTATAACGTCGTAATAGGTGTGGGTTCTGCGATAACTCTTCTAGCTGCAATTTGGTGGATTAATTTATGAAGTATAGATCCAACGTTGCAGTATTGACTTTCAATCTCCATTAACCAGATGAAACGTCACAAACCGAATTGGCCACAGTATAATGTATGTGTGTGTGTTATGCTATTTAAGCAATATTATACTATAGCATTATTATTATTCCGAACTCCGATATGCAATTCAACGATTTCCGAATCAGTCTAAATCGCCAACCATGAGTTTAATAATTCTGAAACAAGCTATATTAAATTTAAATTCATAAGTTTTTAGTCGTTATAGTGTTGAGAAATATTTAGATATAATTGATTTATATTTTATCTTAAATAGATAATTCTCAACTCATTTATACTATTTTCATCTAGATAAAATTCTAATTATCTATGAGCATCTATCTAGATAATTTATTTTTAAGGGTTAAAAAAAAAATTAAAACTAAAAATATTATTTTTTTCAAATGTAAATTTTTTGTTTTATTATCTCAGAGATTGACTTGTAATCTTTTAATGAAGTGTATTCAAAAATTAACTTTTTTTTATTTTTCAAATTTAAGCCTTTTTTGTATTGTTAAATTAGAGAATTACTTTTCACATGATCTTATTAATAAGTTATTTTATTTTATGTTTATATTTTAAAATGTTTTAAATGATATATTTTTTAATCTAATACTACCTATATTACTGAAAAATTTCAAAATTAATAAAATTAGTACATTCATCTTTATCTTTATCTAGATAAATTATTAATTATCAATTCCCAACACAGTTCGTAATTCTTAAAGAGGAACGGTTCTTACTAATTAGTCATAAAAATATTGAAAATATTATGCATTTTAATTTCTAACATATACAAGAATAATAATTACTTCAGTAAAGTATATATATTCAAAATATTCACTACAATATATATATATATATTGAAACTTATATAAACTGTGTTTCGGAATATCTATTTATTTTTAGTCAGTGAAACATTTTTAAAATAAACATACTACAAGAAATGTAAGAATGACAAACAAAAAAAATTAATCGGTTAGATATTGTGTAAAAATTATTATCTTACACATTCTTGGTGTATTTGAATTGATTTTCAAAAAAAAAAAAAAAAACCAACACAATATTTTGAAATCGCGTAAGTTGAGTTCCAACTTTTACACCTTTCCCATAATAGTGTTATTGTTTTATTTTATTATGCATACTTACTACATTAGAATCATAATTGTTTATGCTTATTTTAATTGTTTTTATTTCATAAAATGATATGAATCTATATTAGTTTATATATGTATACTTTAATTATTAAGCTATCTTAGTTTTTAACTAATAGCAAATAAAAAAAACTTGTATACTAGTTGTATCGTTTATTTTATAAATCATTGTTTTTTTATTTTTTTATTGGTCTTAAAATACATCGTCTGCAAAGGCCATTAGTCACAGTTTTTTTTTTTTTATATTTTTAACTTTACACGTGTACGTTTTGGTAAATACAGAGCTGCTTAATAATAATACATTGTTTATGACTGTTTCGTATGGGAGTATGTTGTGATGTCGAATCACTCTAAATTTGGTTAAGCAGGTCAGTTTTTCTTAAAAAATTGACTGTGTTGTTGATATGTTTCGTATTAGAGCCTAAAGCTTCATCTATGTTAGATGAGATGTTATGTTTTTAACGTCTTTTGCGTACTTAAAGCATTCAGTTATTAAGTGCTTGATTTTTATGATGACTTTGTAGGTTGGGCATTGAAGAGGTTTTTCTTTAGCTATAAGGAACTTATGTGTTAACTTTGTGTGACCAATCGAGAGACGATTGAGGCCATTGATATAATTGCACTTTTGATTTCATGGAATTTTTTATATTGTCTCAACCAGTGTTTCTGCCATCTAATTTGGATTTTGGATGGAGTCTTGGATTTGGTTTTTTACATCCACGTAAGTTGTTAAGTTTAATTTAGGGACATTTGGCGATTTCGTTGCTTTCTTGATTTCTTCATTTGCCTTTTCATTTCTTTCAATGTTGCAGTGCCTTGGGATCCAGATTAAGGATATGTTTGATCCTCTTTTTAAATCGTTTATTTTGAATGATGTAAGTAGTTTTTAATATGTAAAATGAATAATAATAATATTTATTTATTTATATATTTATTTTTTGTGCACTATTTTTAGGATTAGGTTAGGTAGGATTAAAGAATGGAAAAAATATCCATAGTATTGTACACATTTAATAAAAGTTTTGAGTAGATAAGAAATTGAACACACATCATACGTTATTTGAAAATTGAATATAATTAAATCTAAAAAAATATTACCAAACATTTAAAAACAATGTTTTCAATTACAACATGCTTATAATAATACCAGCAGTGTAGCAAATGTGATATAACATGTGTACGTTTAGTGTGCTTAAATAAATTATGTATAACATATTATGTGTGTTTGGATTTAACCCAAAAGTTTAATAAACGTTCGCTTATATTACATAATATGTAGATTGTAGGTATATAGTTCGTGTTAAAATATGAGTTATATACACGTATAATCCGAACTTCCGTGTATAATATGACGGTAGCGACGCTGTGGTTTGCTTCAAAGGGCCGTCCCGCAAACAGATGTACAGAACTATAATTTGTGCGATGTATTAGAGCTTCGTTATGTAATTTATTTAGGTGTAAATCAGCCTACATAAACAGTATACACATACAGTGTATGGCTACAGTGAGTGGTCAGATAGACATTTTTATTTGTTTAAAAAAATATCTAAACATTTAATATAATAAAATAATATAAAATGTTGATGTCTACTCCCAAAAGCAATGGTGTAGTTGTGGTAGTAATAAGGATTCTAATAATTTTAAAATTTCAAATAAATTTATAATTAAAATTAAACAAGAAATACTAACTACAAAATAAATGTACAGTAAATGTAATATCATATTTATATATTATAGGTAATAATTAGTCTTTTACTCTTATATTATAAATTTGATTATTAAAATCATATTGTCTAAATCCAACAATCTGCAATCTGTAATTTATAATATTTTTTGAATGATCGACCGTAATACATTTTTTTTTTTCATAATAATTAATTATTGTTAACATAATTACTATTATTATATAAAAAATAAAACCAATTTTTTAAATAAGAAAAAAAAGTAAAAATTATAATACAATATATACGTTTAATTTAATATTTCTTTACTAAATTTGATTAGAATACGCGATGTCGATGGAATAATGAATCGAATCTAGTATTAACTTGATATGCTACGATGCATTATTATTGAACTTATTCTACCATTCATTCCGTAATTTTATTGTAAGAAAATAAGCTATTTTTATTAATTTACCGTAAAATTAAGAACTTTCAACTCATTTTTTATATTTTAGCTTAATGTCTTATATTTAGTAGTTTTTGATAGTTATTTGACTTTATTCTAACGGGAATATTCACTTCAGATAAGACATTATTCGTTCGGATAAAACATTGCATTTATAGTAACCATTGGTTTATATAAGTTATTATATTTGTTTAAAGAATAATTTCTACAAACCACATATTTTTATATATATTCAAAACTGATTACTTATAAAAAAAAGCAATATTCGCATGAAAACATCGGAAAAATAAAAGTTTAATAAGTGAAATATTAGATTGATAGAAAAATTAAAATCAATAATAGGGTTTGCTATAGTTTTTACGATTTAAATTATTCGGAAAATTACAACATTTTACGGGTAAAATGTATTGTTATATCTTTTATTATTTTACATTTTTACCTCTAAAATAATGGAATATTTTAAAATCGTGTTTTGAATACTAAAGTATACATATAAATATTATAGGATTCGGCGTTTCTAAACTTAAATTTATTAAAACAAAAGCTAAACTAAATTTTTAAAAAATAGTTTATTTTTCATTTTGTTTTATTACTTTTAAATTGTATTTGAATTGTGCTGTTGAATTATTAAGTATATATAATCGTTAGAATCCTTTTTAACGGTTATTTTATAATTTTTTGTAATATTTTCTATTATGTCCATTTTTAAGATTATTGCTAGGATGTGGAAAACAACAAAACATAAATTATAAAACATTGAAACACATTTGGGACATAGAGATACTATTTTACTCACTGTATCCAAAATATCGAGGCTTAGATTTGTCAATTATTGGCAAATTCCTGTTGTGGTAATGGAAACTAATGGTCCGAGATCGATGTGAATTATGGGCATCTATATCACATAGACTATTCATCAACATTGACAAAGGCCTGTGGACAGAGCCGTTACTGACAAGATGCTATCAGAACGGTTTTTTTTTTCATTTAATTCCACTTCTAATATACAAGTCCTTCTAGGTCTTCCCAGCCTGCAAACTAATTAAACTCAATATATGTGCGCTCACGTAAAACGCCAACCAGAATTTCTCCTGGCATTATACCAAACCACTGTTCAATTATTAGATATTGGCTAAAGATTTGGCTCGATTATTTGAGTTCTAACATTTTTTGAACGTGTGATGGTGTGTGTGCGTGCGAAAAGAGAAATCATTGACATTAAAATATTTTTATTTTTTAATACAAATCTATAAATAATAATCAAAATTACTGAGTTATGTTTAACGTTACATTTTATAAAATTATTGTTTATGTATTATGACTTATGGTTATGGATGTAAAATTAATTATTATTCATTTAACAGAGTAAAATAATACTTATATTTTATAAAATTATAACTGATTTTGTTTATTAAACTATTAAATAGTTTGCTATAGAAATTTGAATTTAATGATATTGGATTTTGCAGGATTTCCATTTAAAATTTTTATCAAAACAACATAATTATATTTTCGAAGACGTGGTTGTGTAATATTTACTTTTTGTATTTGAACATTTTTATTCCAACAAACGTTGATTTGTTTATTCACGTTTAATCCATTAACATAATTTTAGAACTAGGTAATTTAATGTTCAACATTTTAATGAAATACCTGCATACTATTTATAATTTTATTTTATTTATTTAGTGAATATATTATGCAGTATTATTATTTTTTTTACAAAATATTAATGACCATGTATAATGTTTAAATATACTATATTAAAAAATGTACATAAAATAGTTGAGGATACTAAATATATCCTACAACCCACTCTAAATGATATCAATTATTTTGTTATGATTATTATAATTAAATTCTGATCGAAGTATTATTAATGAATAATAATGAATAATAATGTTTCATCAATAAAGTAGGTATAATAAATATTTGTATGTGAAAGATGGCTAATAAGGTATCTTATTGTGTGTCATAACTTAAATATTTATAATTAATCTCAATCGTTTATGATTAAAAAAAAAAAACAAAAAAGAAAGGAAATTATTAATAAATTAATAATAACTACTGATTCATGAAAATTAGTATAAACGACTCTAGGTAAGGTGAGGTATATTCATAATTGTAAAAAAATGTCTATTTAGATGTTCAATTTTGGAAATTAAACTTATGTATTACACACACCTTATAGAAAAAATGTTTCAGAATTACCTATATTATGAACATAGTTTACTTAGTTAAATAAAATAATAAATATATTTTTGTATTTAAGATTCTAATTAGAAGAGATGAATATGTTGATTTTACAATGGCGTGTTTAATTTGTGTGTATCTGTGTATCTGATAAATTGTCGAGAGTTTGGTTTGATTTTCAATTTAGTGGATGGTTTTGGATAGTAAATTGAACTTCAAAGACGTTAAATATCAGTGTTTTCCAAAATAATTGGAAGAGCAAACCAAAAAGTTTAGAAAAATCAGGAATTTTTACATATCTACATCTAGTTTTTGACAAAATCAATTTTTTTTTTGTTTTTTTTTTTTTTTTTTTTGGTGTAACTCAAAAACGAATAATTGTAGGTACTTAAAATTTTCACCAAATGTTTAAATTATAATAATTTTCTATACAATGATATTTTAATCAATGTTTTCGATAAAAACGATTTCAACCTACCTACTATATTATTAATAGTGAAATGAATTGCTTTACCTAATAATATATATATAAAAACAAGAAATATACTTAAGAATATTGGTTGATAGATCGCATTGTTCAGAATTTTTTTTTTATACAATAGTATAACATCGAATTCAAATTTAACACTTTCATCGCAGTGATCCACTTTATATCTACCATACAGCAGAGCAATATCAACTTTTCTCTTTTTTATACACAATTTTGTATACTGTATATTAAATTGATGTTAAAGTGAGTCTTAAAACAAATTAGCAAAAGTGAACAACTATTATAAAAAAAAAAATAGTTTTCTGGAAATTTCTACAGAATGTATATATTTTGATTATGTGGAATTGATGAAACCAAATAAGTTGAGGTTTATATAAATTATATCCAATCAATTACGGTTATCAAATGTCTGCAAGTAAAATAAATGATTTATTATATCTTCAGATGAGAATTTTCATAAGCAGTGTTTCATATAAGATTGAAAATATGAAATGGAAAAATTATATCTACTATATAGGTTTAAAATAAAATATACTGTTATAATTTGTTGATGATAGATTCTAAATATTAAAGATTTTGTTTAATTAAAGCATAAAAGTTATTTATAAGTTTAAATATTATAGAAAATATTTGAACAAATTGTCATCCAAATTAAAAATATTATTTTTTCATTTATGCTTAATAATAATAAAATGTAATATTCATATTATAGACGTGTATTTTAATTTAAAGAGCACTGCAATATTATAATGCTCAATGTCAAAATTATTAAAAACTTTAAAAAAAAACTTTACTTATGAAGCATTTTTAAAAATTAAAATGTAAAGTTTTAACTTATAATTTTAAATGTAAACTAAATAAAATAAACTTTCATACAATACGCGTGGATCAAAAGAAAAAAAAACACTAGATAAGTAAAATAACTAAATTAGTTTAGTAATCACTACCTACGTTTGAAATTTAAAAAAAATATATATTCATACTTTATCATTTATTTATAACCTTTAATACCTTTTAAATCAACTATTAATTTACCATAAGTATAATTAATAAATATTAGGAAAAAAAGTTTAAAAAATGTAGTTTAAAAAAACCAAAAAAAAAAAAAATTATAAAGAACTTAAATCAATTTTATTTACTTATAATGTATCCACGTTTCGTAATAAAATTCTTAGTTGATATTTAAAAAATGTATTATTTCTTAACCGTAATTAACGATCATATAAGTTATATAAAATATTATACCTATTATAAATTATAATAGTCAATAATGATTTTAGTATTATCACTAGGCACTATAGGTGTACTTATTAAAGTATAGTCTAAATAAAATAACTATTCATAATAAATTATATTTACGCTGCATCAGTTTTATAATTCACAATTGCAATTTATATTATTCTAAGTTTTAAATGGATCAGACGTTTAGGTAAAAATCGTAAAATTACAATAACATACTAAAATCTTTAAATAAGAAAATATTAATAAAATGACTACTATTACTATTTCAGTCGAGTATATAAATAAGGAACTTAATTTCAAGACTGATATTTTATTTGCTACCCGTGAATATGGTTAAGTGTTAAGCACCAAAGAATATGTATATTTATTTAGAATGTATACATTGGATTATAATTGACTTATTTTATAAACTATATATGTATAGATAAACTATACCTTAGAATTAATTAAGTAACATTTTTATCTTATCCTGGTGCACTTTTACAAAGCCGTATACGTAAAGAATTGAATTTTTTTTTTTTAATTTACGATGTAAAGAAAATTATGTGAGTTAGTGTCTTATGAAATAATCATCATTGATGGGTAAAGCGCTAGTTAAAAGAACTGAACTCAAGAAATTGATTATTTTCATAGAACAAAATAATAATTGTAAGACAATAATTAAATCACAAGACCAAGAAATTGCGTCTCATTCAATTACTTTTTATTAAAATCTAAAATAAATACTACTCAATATCCAGTAAGTATATAACCACATTATATTGAATTGTGTAAGCTTATGAACAATATTGTTGTTAAAATAAGATGTAAATAATACAGTAGTATATCGAAAAATGGTAACTAGAAAATTAATTTTTAATGAAAATGCGCGCAAAGTGTGATTACTTGTTTCATATAATGTAAATGTAAAATCTAACCATATTAAAACAAATGAAAGAATTTAATCAAAAAAACAGAAAATATAATTCTTAGCAACACTCTATAGATTTTATGTATATACATATAGTTTACAGTTATCAACTTACAGTATTTTATAAGACGTTTCATCTAATGTATTTTAAATTTATAAGCTGTACTTTATTAGTTCATGATTTTTAATCAAAATGAAAACATTTTAATTTACCAGCCATTTTACCAATATTTGTATTCTAGAAGCAGTAACTTGCGTATACCAAAATTATATTTCGAAATCGAAGTATACACGATAGTATTTAATAAATATCCAAATAACAACGATTTAATTGTTATTATACGTGTAACAACAATATTTTATTAATGTTCATACAATGTATAAATTTCGTATTTTCACATTGATCGATGAAAATATTTTTATTTATTATTTGTTATAGTGTTTAGTTCAATTTATGCCGAAAAACTTTAGATAACTAGAAACTCACTCTCGCCTCTTGTCCTTTTTTTTGACATATACAAAAATCAAACAAGCATTGGTAAATCGTTTCCAATCCACTACAGTCGGATTAAGTAATCATGTATAATTTTCATCTTGAAAATGTTATAAAAAATGTATTTAATCACGCGTCTTCTGCAATAATGTCTATTATCATTTTAGCTTTCAGCTGTAAATTTCGAAACGATATAATCGAGTCAATTATCATAAATAACAAAATAAACCTAGATTTTGTTTTCCACGATTCATATACCAATTTTAGATTTAGTTTTTATGGTGAAATCGTTTATTTTTTACGTAAAATAACAATTTATCCAGACGATGATTAAAAAATTATTTTTATTAATTATGAATTTTTATACACATTGGTATTATAATATTATGATTCAATGTAAACCAATTAGAATTGATTATTTTTATTATTTATATTTTCGAAGTTCTACAGTCATAATATGTTTATCGTGTATTTAATATCGTGCACTTGTTAAACATAAGTCAGTGTTACTTGGGAATTTTAGTAGTTTATTATTTATGATAAAACGGCGATTTATAAAGATACCCAAATTTAAAATTAAATACTCGATGCATTAGTGGTATTACATTACATAAACACGACGGCGTATGATAACATCTGTTTAAAATGGTTATGTGTACATTTACGAATAGTATTATCATTATTAGTATATTATTATCTTATATTATTCGCATCATCGTTTATATTGTTTGTTATACCATCGTATCAATAAATTTAACACCAAAATGGCAAATATATAAAATATTAATTACTCAATGGTTAAGAATATTAATACAATTTCGAATTTTTTTTAGAGCCATTTTTTTTTTTTTTTTTTAATTGTATATAATATGGGCGGAGAAGTTAGTATTAGAATGATGTATTATTTTGTGCTTTACATATACTTTTAAATAGTTTAATATTTGAGAGCAGTTTTGCAAGAAAATTTGATATAGTTGGTACTTCAGCCTTCAGGTATTAAAAGTATAAATTTCTAGTACTTTTCAAAATAATAGACAATGCATTTTTACTTAAAACTAATTTTCAATAAAATCGATTTTATTTTTTTGTTATTATAAAAATCGAATTAGTATAGAGACATAAAATGTTCACGAAATATCCATATTAAGCCATGATATAATTTTAAAAATGTTATGGTTCTTTTTGAGCTATTTATAGATTTAGACTCTTTTGATTTATTTTTTATTTATGTACGGTAAAATTTTTGTTTATAAGTAAAAGTAAGTTTGAAAATCTAATAAAAAGTTCTTCCTAAATGTTTTTATAGAAACCTATAATCTAAAAATATTCATGCACAATTTAATTTTTTTTTCTTGTTATCTAAACGATTACAAGTATTTAAAGTAGTTTTAAGTTATTTATTCACACTATTCTACAGTATACCTAATTATTTGAAATAAATAATAACCAATAGTGTAAATTTAATACTATTCACTCATTGGCCGCTACTTTTCAAAACTGATAAAAACGTATAATCGTGAAATTTGGATCAGTGTTTAAGTAGTTATTTTAATGCTCTATAAGTGTGCAGTATGGTAGGCTTATAAAAGGTACATGATAATTATTGACAGACACAGTCATTTTGTTTTTGGTAAATAAAACTTAAATATTTTTTGTGTATAGTTTAAATTTAAGGACATTTAGAAAGGGTAAGTCCACAGGAATTTAATTTGTTACATGATAAGTTAATATTATAAAAATGTCTATACAATATAATATATGCAATTTATTTTTGTCAACAATTAGTTACACCAACCTTATAATTATTAAAAACATAATTTACTAATAGCTATACAAAGAAATATTTTTATATTTTATAAGTATATTCATAATTATATATTATTATTAGAAGTTTTTTTCACAATATCCACTCAGAATCGTGTGTCATCGTATACCTACTATGATATTTGATTAAATTTAAATTGTACATACTTTGCGCATAATGAGTAATAGTGATAATTATAGTAATCTACTCAATTACTTTATATAATCGACACCTATACTAGAATGATTATTTTTTTTATTTTTTTGTTTTTCTAATAATTTTCAAAGTTACTGAGAATTTTGTGAAATTAAGTCTATAATTTATTATGTATACAAATTTCATGAAAATACTTACGTAAGACATGAGTAATAACGTAACTATGTTGAAAAAGTTACATTTTTAGAATCTAAGAGCAATCATCAATTTATTTGAAGCTAGGTTATTGCAGTTAGTACTGTGTGTTTACTTATATAAAAAATAAATGAATAGATTATCAATACTATCTCTGCTTATCCGAATAGGTTTATTTTACACGCTGTATATTACAGGCACAATTAGTTAATGTGAGAACTATTAAACAAAATTACTAAACATTTAATTATTTTTCATTTTGTACTTGCATTTTGTAGGAAATTTTGTTAAACATATTCTAAAAAATAAATATGCAAGTCTTTTAAAAATACAGTTTTTATAATTTATTTCCATTCGATAGTATTAAATTACATTTATTAATTATATTAAATTTTACTAATAATTTAGTTCACTGTGTAAAAGCAATAATTTAATACTGGAATTAATAACATATAATTTTACATCAATGATTAAAGATAAAAATACTATTTTTATACGTCTGGGCATTTAGTTATAATGAAATTTCTTAATACCACACCTTCTCGGTTGTTAAAATTATGTCCGCTATTTGGAGGCATTCTTTAAATAGAAGAATCTGTTTGTAATTTATTAGTATTTTTCAGGTATTCGCTATTTAGAAGTGTCCGTTTGGGAAGATTTCAATTTTATTTTATTTTTTAAGTGCATTTTATAGAGAATCGTATAAAACATTTCCAAAAAGGCTAGTAAAATTACAGTTTTGGTTATAAATATTTTAAATTATTAAATTGAAATACTCAAATAAAAACATATAGTAATGGAAATACATTGAATAAAAATGGAAGGTAGCTGAGAAAATTAAAATTTGTTTTAAACGACAGGATTTAAATAAAACGTATCTAATCCATTCGCGCTCGACAGCGTAATTTCAAAAATAAATTGAACGCTGTTTTTATGTGATAAAATGAAACCGTTTTTTTTTCACAAGACTGTTTTATTTGAAGTATTTTCTACTTTCATGTTATATTATTATAAATTGACAAGCTAATATTTTGTTTCACTTTATTCTCATGACTAAATCTTAACCCAAAAATGAATTCAAATAATTAAAAATATTATGAAGTTAAGAAAAAAACTGTTCAGAAAGATAAATAAATAAATATAAATAATAACAATTTATACATAGAATAATTAATACTAAATCAGTTTCACAGTATATTTAAAAGGGGCCAACATACCGACTTATTAAACTTCATCCTTAATATAACCCGTCAAACGTGTCTAGCTTAATTTATTATAACTATCATAAGTTACATTAAATTAGAATCCATTCAAATTTAAACGTACCAACTTTCTGATACAAACTTTCAAATATTTAGCAAAACTTTAAGCATTTACTTTCTTTAAGAAGTGCTTTAATTTTCAATATCGTTTATCTAAAAATAACTTATAACTTTTTAATTATATATTCATATCGAAGAGAGTTTATCTATTAGTCAGTTAGCAATAAATTACCTTCAGAAAAATTACAATAACAGGTTTCTCTAGCCATTCATTATAATTATAATTTATCAATTTTTTTAACTGAGATTGTTTACAAAAGTAATATCTTAATGGAAATATATTTAATCATAAAAAACGAGTTTAGTTGAAAAAAAAAAAAAAAAGAAAAATATTTGTTTTCTTTTTTTTTTGTGTGTGTGTATTTTTGTATTCAAAAAGTGAAAAAAATGTTTAAACTAAAAAAATGCCTCAAAAATTTTCAGTATTTAAGGTGATTTTTTACAAAAATTGGATAGTATCAATAAAAATAAAAGTATCAAATTAAAAGATAAATAACTTTTAAAAATTATTAGGAAAAATATGGAAAAACGTAAATATTTTCACGAACACCATAAATTATTGTATAGTTATATTTATATATATTAATCAACTCTGTTACTTTAAATATTTATATCAGTATATATTTTTTTATCATATATTTTTCAAAATAGTTTGACTATTATGGATTTTTTTCATTTAGGTTCAAATAATAAGATGACGTATAATTTTTATTAAACGCATGTATTTACTATTTAAAATGTTTATATAATCAAACGTTTAACTATACGCTATATTATACCTACTAATAAAAAATTATTAACTTATTATAGGTACTTAAGAATTTTATAAATAAATAAAAAAAAATCTTTAAAAATTTAAAAATAAATGACAATAATTTATAGTATTAAAATTAAATATAGTTTTTTAATTGAATACTAAATTATTAGCAAGCTAATTAATACAATATATAATGTAATACACATAACTCATGTTAAGTTACTAAATTTATATTATACTCAAATCTCGTTTATTTGGTAAGTGTTAACAGACATGATTAAATTATGAAACAAAAGTAAATAATAAATAATTAGTTATATTTAATTTATGACATTTACATCTATATCAACTGATAGAATTTTACGTTTTCTTTCCTGGCTATTTCTTTCGATGTTGTATCTTTCTAAACTTTCTATTAAGTTTATTTTATAAACAGTTTTGAGTCAGTTTGATTAAAAGTCAGTTTATGTTGCATTTGTATGTATACTAAGACAAATACGTAAGCAAGTTTTGGTGTAGTACATATATGTATTATTTTACATTGAATTACGGATATAGGTGTATACGAGGAAGTTTTCTCGTCATACCTCAACAATAGGCTATATCTATTGTTTGTAGGCATTTCGCCTAACTTTACAGATCTATATATCAACTCTTTTACTGTGTTGACATATTAGAAATTGTAGTTGTGCGACAAGTGTAAAAATCGATGTGTTCGACTCAACGATGGGATGTAGTCTGTAACGAATAAATGTTCAAAACCTCAAAAGGGATTTTGTACGTCATTTTATATAGTATTTTATCAGTAATAATGTTTATGAGATAAATATTGATTTAAAAGGAAATAATTAGATGTCACTATTGTATTAAATTATAAACCGAATTTTTTCATTTTTTGATTTGAACCAAAGTTATGATTTATTTATTTTATTAACGTATAATTTTACTTTTAATTGTTGATTTATCAAATATTTATTAAACGATTAATAATTTTATAATTTGGTACTTTTTATATTTAATACATACAAACAAATAAAACCAAATATATTAGCTGCAAGACGTCTTATTCCATAATTTGCTATGTGGTAAATTACTTGTATCAACGTATAGTTAATTATTTTGTATAAACTGATATAATTCATAAACAATATAAGATGAAGGATTCAGTAATCAATGTTTTAAGATGATATTTTATTGAATGAAAATAAATTTATAGAAAAAAAACAAGCAAAAACTTGTTAAAAATCATAGTTAACTATTATATTTTTTAATAAATACATATATTTTAATTCTTAAATTTCAATCATTATTTTAACAAATTTTAAGAATATACATAAATAAAGATAAATTATTTAGTTAATGCCTTTTTAGGAAGTAATTATTCCTATAGCCAGGAAAAACAAACAAAATATTAAGCAGATTTTTGTCAAAATAGATTTTGTTTTTTTATGTAATTAAAAAGCGAATAACCACAAAATCTTGATTATTTTTAGTTTTTTTTATTTTAATGTTAATAAAAAAAATTATAAATGGGTAAAAAAATAACTGCAAATTTAAGACCCAGTTTCTAATAAGTAGTTAATTCCCCAATTAAAGAATATCGAAAATTATAGTTTTAATATTTTTTTATAATCATTTAATTTTAGAATTTTGACAAAGTTTGCAAAAATCTAGAAAATTCAAAATACTATGTAGTTAAAAATACATAAAAAATGTTCTGTTCATACCTATGATATGAAAATTAAGTACAAGATTTTTCATTAGTTTTTTAACTTATAAAAAAAAAAAAACTATTGGAAAACTAAATTAATTTTTATGAACATTTGATTTTAAAATGTTTTACAATATCATTCACCCATTTAATAACTATTTATTTCTAAACGATTTTTGTTTTAATTAAAATACAAATAATTGTAGATTAAATATATTATTTAATACAAGATCCCGTATTATAAAATATGCTTAAATCTGTATAAAAATATTAAAAATATTTATGCATAATTTTTCTTATATGTACCTAATTAAAGCTATAATTTTAACGAAATTTATCAAAATCGCAAAATAAAATACTAATAATTTTGTATTTATAACTATTAAGTAATTTATACTGAAACTACCAAAATTTAAAAAATATACAAAGGAAATTATTTTTTGTTAGACATTATAAATTATAATAATTTGGTTGAAATTAAAAATTTAATGATATATAGGTATATCGTTGTTGTAAATTTTATTATACACAATGAAATTGATGATTTATTTTAAGATAGTATCTATTTGTATTATGAATCTAAGTTTTATGTTTTATAGAATATTTACGTAGAGAAAAAATTAAATTTCGAGTTGTATACATTTTTTTAATTAGGTATAAATGTATATTACTATAATTAAGTAACACATTATCCAAAAATGTCTTCCGCTCAGAATCGTTTTTCGTTTATAATGATTAATGATAAATCATTGAATTAAAATTTTATACACCCATAATAATAACTTATTTAACACCTAACATACAACAGTGATTATAATTTTAGTTCACTAAATGGTTAACATTATAATATATTAATTATTTATAAATAAGATATCACATAATATTTTTTTAAAATAGCACTGATATTAGAACTGCTAACATTGTTATAATGATAAGATAAAATATTGTCATCGGTTGACGATTAATATTTTTAATTGATAATCGGCATATACTTTTCATTTAACAATATAATATTATTAATGAAATTATATAGATAAAAAAGTACAATATTATTATCATGCTAAAATACAAAATCAACATAGTTTGTTGACAATACGAAAAAGAATTTTTCCGTGCATTTCAAAAATATCAACGATCTGCCAACTTTTTAATTATTTACTGTTGTTCTAACCACGTTTTTTTTATCATGACACCAAGCTAGAGAACATAATGAGTTATTGGTGAGATATTACCTTAGGTATTAATGACTAAAGTACACGATAATTTCAACAGTTATCAAAATAACTAATAACCAGCATCTCAATCCGTAAAGTACCGACATCCCTCTTCCAAATTCTTATTTTTATAATAATATATAACCCCCACAATAAACCATACTTTTTTTATTTTATTATATACACAGTTTTCTGTTTGAATTTCTATTTCTTCTACCTCGAAATACATTCAAAAAACAACAAATAAAAATAACTTAAAACCTAAATATTTATTTTACATTGTATTATTATTATATCATTACAATCATTACTATCATAGCATGGTTAGTAACCCGAGGCGAAGCCGCAGACAAAGAATCAAATTTAAAATTGTTTCTAAAAAAATTCTCCTATTATCCTTTATATCTAAACAGAATCGCGTTTAAAATATAAGTACCTATTATATATACTCAATTTATTTCTGCAAAACATTCACAGAAAATTACTTATATTCTTATAATTTACTATATATTTAATGTAAGTCATTATTATTATTATTATTTTACGAATATTTAAAATATGACTTTACTCATTTTTTTAAAACTATTTGTTTTACTTTATTTAGTTCATAATATACTTATTTTTTATTTGTCCATCGACTTAAAATCATTAGTTTATAGGTTACCAGTCAGGGTTCTTCCTTTACGGGGGAAAGATCAAAATTAGATAATTTTATAACTATACAATGTTTGATTATTATTTTATTAATGCAAATATTATTCAGTCTTAAAAACCACTTTGGCATATAAATATATATAAAAGATTAAGAAATTATTTTTGTAAAAACATATTTATTTTTACAATAAGTTCATAAACTTTTTTTTGTATTGAACAAGCTTAGTCGTTTATAATAATTGGTTCTAATATTCAAACATTTTACACCCGCACTAGCTACTATTATTATATTTTATAAGTTTAAAAATGTATATAATTATTTAGACATGATAATTTAAGTAGTTAATAGTCATTATAATTTGGAATTTAATCTCATTTTCTAATATTTTTAGATACCTGTATATTAAAAACTTATAATTTATTATATAATATGTTATTTGTAGTTTATATCTCAGTTTATGCGAATAAAAATGTACAAAAAAAAAAAAAAAAAAAATTAAAAAAACATTATGTATTAAGTTTATTTTATAGTATATAACATAGTATAGTACATATTATGGCCTATACACACAGTTCATTCAGAAATATGTACAGGCATATAAGTATTTTATTTGTAATTGAACATTTATTTAATGGTTATTTATCAGTATAATCCATTTTGATATAGGTACTGATAAATGCTCGGAACATGATATTTATTGGTAATAGGTTACACATTTTCTTATTCATTAATGTATTATATTTCTATAGTGACCTATCATTTATATTTATTACAAGTAAAATGATCAAGTAAACATTTTGAAAAAAAAAAATAGAACTTCATTATTTAAACAAATAAAATAGGAAACGATAAATGCCATTTTAACATCTTTGCTCTGTACTTTATCATACTGTAGAGTGTAACATAATATTTATTACAGAATTTATATATATAATTAATAAGCGTGTAATATAATAATAATAATTACACATTTAATAAAATTAATTATTTGTTATAAAAATAATAATAGTTATAACGAAGTAATTGGTTTATTATTTTATATTTGTACAATTAACTTGCAGCAAAATTAGCTTATTACGATATATTCAATAAAATTCATAAAAGTAATTCTATTCGCTTTAATAAACTTATTAACAACACATTTTTTATTAATATTAAATCCTTAGGAAAAAGGGATATTATGATGATCTGCGATTTTTACAATTTTGAAGCTATTTCATATCAGAAAATATTTATTTAGGAATGTAATCGCCAATTATATCACGTTGGTGTACGAGTATTATTTTATTCTTATGATATAGTATATTGTAAGAGCTTATATTTTATAGTCATTAATAATTTTGTCTCGTTATCGTAAATTAGATTCGGATAGATTCATGTAATATAAAAAAATAAATAAATTGAAAACGATTTACATGGAAATTATTTCATTTTTTTTCGAGTTATCATATTTATATAGAAATTAAAAAAACGCCGACCTATTGGAAAAATAGCTAACTTGAGTTCAATAATTATTTAGGAATAGTTAATTTTTTACAAACGAGTTTATACTACATAATAGGTATTTGAACTTAATGTTATTTTAAATTACAAACATATATTGTATAGGTAAAATGTTTTGATATCTAATTAATACAATTACGCAAGAAAATGTCTTGGGTTAGGATAATCTGCAATCTTTATTACATTACAGAGTGCCTACGCTCAATATATTATTATTATAAAATGGGTGGTGATTAGCTGACGATATAATATGGATTTACGGGGTTAGCGTAAGATATACTCACTATTTCACAAAACATTAATGTTATTTTAAAATATTTGTTTTACCAAACTTAAAAACGTTAAAAATAACATTTTCGTAAAATTAAAATATAATGTTCTTAAGTTTTCTATTTTTTTTCTTTTAATAACAACATACCTATATTTTTTATATGTCAATTAATAATAATAAATTGCACGAATAAAAAGTCTATACGGATGACTTAAAGTTATACGAAAATAATTACATTTTAAAATTTATGCAAATAATAATTATTAGTGTGTCTCACTACGTTAAACGAATCGCTCAACACAACACCGATTTATAACCATATCGATAATACATATTATATATTTAAAATGTCACACTATCTACATTTCGATACCAGCACAAATATCGCGGTTTATTCAATACAAAAATAATGTGTACGTTATTATACATACGCCGAGGGTTGCGCAGAATCCGCGAGTGGCAACGCCGTCGCCGCCACCGTCGTCGCAGATGAACCTTACGTACACAGAGACACACGAGTGTGTGCGTGCGGCGCGAGCGGACCGGAGCGACGGCAGTCGGTACGCGGACACTAGACACGTTGCGCGCTCGATCCACCACCGGCCACCACCCCGGCGTCGAGCCAGACATCGTGTCGCAGGGTCGAAACGATAAATTAACGTCGCGTTGACAATTTATACATTCACGGCCGTTGTCGCGTCTGGTTAGTATAGTATACAGATAATATCATGTACGTATATTGTTATGGTTTTTGTGCGACACGATTTCGTCCCGCAAAATAATAATAATAATAATAATAATAACAGTAATAATAATGATTACGGTGTAATCGATGTAATTAAAAAAAAAAAAAATTATATCATCATACAAAAATAATATATATCGTTGTAGTTAACACAGTTCGTTTTAATGTAATACTACACCGTCATTGAACACGGGACGTAGGCATTGATATTGAGAGCTGGTGGCTACCGGATAAGCCGAAGACCATAAGACATGATATGATATTTTTAATATATTTTTCTTATAGCGGTCTAAAAAGTCGACTAATGCGAACTGTTATTATAATTTAGTTATTAGATCTATATAAATATAGAGAGAGAGTGATATGTTTTTGATTATTTTTGGCTATTTCTTTCTTTCTCTATCATATTCGCTTTAATATATACCTGTTTGTGTACCTATATCAATCACTATTGCCTTTTATACTTCGTTTCTTTTTTTCTACATAATGTATTTATAATATAATATTCATATGCATGTTCGTTTTGATATTTAAAACGTCCATTTTACCGAACAAATCACGCGATAACAGCAATGCTGCATAAAAACAGCCATCCGTATTGTCACCGAACGTCATGTCGCGGCCAGCGGGTTGCATGTATATGGTTTTAAAATCGAATAGCTGACGGTGAGTGTTCCTGTTATATTATTTTTTGTTATTTCGTTTATTTTTAGTCATGGGCATATATATTATGTAGCTCATATGCAGGTATGCTCGCTTGCGAATCACATTTACGTAGTTTGCCTAACATCATCGAACAAGATTCTCTATTTAACTTTTGTCTTAAACAAAATTCAATAATCATTAGGTATAGCTAAAATAAAAGTTTTAAACTGTGTTCACTTATACTCAGAATCAAAACAAAACAGACTATGGAAACATCTATGTTTTTACATCATATAAAAATCCATCATCTCATTACTTAACACTAGTAAACCCTCGTGGGACATTTTATATTTATTTTATAATATATTTTACGTAGTATAATAAAGTGTAATAAAGCATAATCGGCGGTGTTTATCTTTGATTTGCTTTTAAACTTAACTTAAAATTATATGCTATCTCTATAGGTAATAACAAAAATTAAATTTAAAAAAAATTAAATCCAACAGTATTGTTTTATATTGAATTTTATTAATATCATAACTTTTTATCTGATTTAATTTTGAATTAATAAATAAATAATTAAAATTTACTAAATTATATTAAATTATAAATAAATTATTAAAAATCGTGAATCTATAATATCCCTTTACATTATCGATAATAGTCAATAATGATAAATTATAGAACTAGGATTTAAAAAAATATTTATACAATACAATATAGTTCAATAAGATTTAACTTTGTTAAAATATACTAAAATATACAATACAAGTATGAATTAATATGCAATGATATTAATATAAATTGTTTTTACAAGCTATCCTTAAGTGAAAATGAAGTAAAAATAAATTGAGTAAGAAAATCAATGTTATTCTTTATATAAGCTAATTAGTTTTGTAAGACTTGATATAAAATAAATTAATATCATCTTTAATAAATTAAAATTGTTTTTTTGTTAAAGATAAAATATTTAGTTTTATGTAATTAGATTTATTTGTGTAATACTAGATAAGTAGCTAACCGGTCTCTGTAAAATAAGTGTCAAATATACCTCATAATTGAGTAGGTTATTGTAATATATGTGTTAAATTTGAATTTAATGATAAATCATTTCATGCAAAAAATGGAAAATGGTTCCGAGCAGAGAGTATCGGAAGGAAATTATCTGTCATATATTTATTAAATATGAATTTAATTAAATTAATAAATTAATTTTAATTTAACCTATTATAGTTATACATTTTCATATTAATAATGTGGTAGGTCGAATCAACTGTCACCGAAAACATAATATTTATTGTGTTATAAGGTATTTGAATAGTACCTATCTATTTGAATCAATAGCAATTATAATGTAAATAAGTTAGTCGTATGCAGTGGCCTAAAATATATAAAAATATTTTGAAAATTTCATTGAATATAATAAAATATAATAATTTAAAAAAAATATCAAGTCATTAAAAATAAGTTTGAATAATAACAAAATAACTATAATCGTTATTCTTTAATTAATATTATACATCAATTTTATCAGAATTTCAACTAATATATATATATTAAATTGTGACAAAATATTTTTTTAGATATTTAGATTAAAAAAAAAAAAAAAAACTTCTCATGACTTTATGGGAAATCTATTATTACATTTTCAAGCTTCATCTGTAACAATTAAACAAATAATAATTATTTAACTGCAAAATAATTTTCAAATGTTTGTGATATTGATATTTTTTTTTGTAAAATTTTGAAGTTCAAAAATTTACAAAAAAGTCTTGGTTATTGTTTGTTTTATACTTATATAACAAGCTATATAGGATATTTTATTACATTAATTGTAAATTTTTTTATCAATGGTACTTAAAACTCTATAAAATTGCAAATTTTCATAAATACCAAAAGAGAGTCCAAATATTATGAAAATTATGTGTATATTATACATGTATGAAAAATCTTAGATTATTCGTTTTTCAATTACAAAAAAAAGACAAAATTTATTATTTTAAAAATCGTTATTTTTTTATGGATCCCTTGCTATGCTCAGGATCTAAAATAATAACTGCAATTAATTTTCTATGTATTGGGTAATATTAAAAATAAATAGAAATATTTAAATGATATTTGTATTCGACATGTTAAAATAAAAAAAAAAACTAATTGTTTAACTGCTTAAAATACCATTAAATTAAAAAAAAAAAAAAATTAGTGAATAAATAATTACCATATTCTTGTGGTTTATTTTACTTCATTGAGAAGGTAAAAGACGATGTAATTACATTATAATTTAATATAAGAAAACTGACGGTTTTGAGAAAGGAATGTTTACAGGAAAAAGCTGTTTTCTCGACCATTATTATTTCATAACGTATTTCCCTAGTGGCATGGAAATTCCTGAACGAATTTCATTAACAAAGACCTCGCAAGGTTCATAACAGGAAAAAAATTGTGGGTCAATTTTTGCTCGACTATAATGCAACAAAAAACTCTAGCATAATTTTCTTAATTATATTTTTCTTATACTTTCAGATGAAAATTGCATCAGTTTATGTTAGAAGAGTTTAAAAAAAAAAAAATAACGTTAGTAGTGGTCATATTTTTACTCATTATAAGTATAGTATTTTTATAAGAAAAAACCTTTGAACGTTAAAGTACGCAATAGACTTTTAAAAATTCTTCCGTGTGAGTCATATATTTACATAATATAATACATTTTCTGTCGCATCAGCCAGTCATACAATTGCACTGTCGCCACTCAAGTTACTAGTTTGCATTCCTAATAATTTATAGCCACCTTTTTAGTGCGTTATTCATTAAGTTTATTTTTAAAATTTTTAAGCTTAAAGCTATTTTCGATCATAAGTTATAACTTATAACTCTTAACACTATTTGAATTTTTTTTTTTTTTATACGTTTTCATTAAAACTTAACTTACAGTTTATTACTAGCTATGACTAAAGTTTAGACAAGACGGGAAATGTTGAAGAATTAATTTTATCTTTAAGCAAATTTTCTATTTCTTTTTCTTCATATTAAAATTTTAAGTGGTTTTAACTACTATAACTTTTTATTTAACATATAATGGCAGTTTTTAAAAATAATCCTATACCTTTCTTAGTATTGAAATTAAAATCAGTGATCTTACCTAAAATTATAAGCAAAAATAATTATATTGTTTTCTTATATTTTTTTAATACTACCTATACTCTGTGAAGTGTAAATTAAATTATAAATATCTTTGAACATTTTATAGATGCGACAAGACATTTTTTAATAAAATATTTATTTTGTACACCTTCTATTAGTCTATAACTTTATAACGAACATTTGTGATATTTACGTTAATTTATAGTTCAATAATAAACTCTGAATAGTTTTTTTTTAAATTATTTAGGTATTCACATTTTTTTTTTTTCCATAAAACAATTGTTTTTTAATTACATAATATTATGTATTATGAACAAGTAAAATTTATTTCCAATTTATATTCAGAAAACAAAGCAAAGTTTATATGTGTGGAATGTGAACTAAAAAAGGTATAAAATAACCGATCACGTATCAAAGCTCCTTCGATACATGAACAATACAAAGTAAACTTGGCACCATCTATGTTTTTTGTAGTTTTTTAACGCCCAGTTTCTATAAAAACTTATTCATTTATTCACATGAAGTTTGAAATAAAAATCGTAAAAGCGTAAACTTTTGATCTCACTTTATTGAATAATTGTGATACAATAACATTTGTGGTAAATATTGAGACATTTAGAATATAATCCATTAAATTATTTATTTTCTAAATAATTTCGAATAAATTAAATATATCTTATAGAAAAGAGATTTAATGAATAAAAAATCTATAAACATTATGGGTAAGTAGCAGAAATCATATAAATAGTTATAATTGAGAAGTACAGACAGGGCCGTACTCAGACCGATTTTTTAGGCCATAATTCTAAGTCTATTTTTAAAGTGCCACTGTTTACAAAAACATTGGAAATCTTGAGAGGTCCGGCTGTAGCTTAGGTAACGAGCCCCAACCACTTTTTATAACTTATTCATTTATTAACATTGTATTATTGTGTATGAATTAACTATTAATTTTTGTGTATAATATGACAGATTTGTCTTTTAAAATTGAACCTAACTTTAAGGAAAATAAAAATGCCCTGAAGATTTAGTTTGCCTGATGTCCGCCAAAGCTGAGAATATATATATATATATATTTATAAACCATTATATTTTGTTTGAATTGGTTTTTATAACTTTGTATTTTGTATTGCATTCATTTTTTTTTTTAATAAAATTTTGGTAAAATTAAAAGCTAGTGTTTAGTTTAATTTTAAAATGAACAAAATTCTTATATTTGTTTTCCATACTTTTAATTACTTATTGCTGTCAATTCCGTAATATTATCTGTAATATGTAAACATAACACAATTTAGTTTTAAAATTGGATAGCTATATGTTGTAAATCAGAGTTTTAATCGTATTAAATTTTTCTTTTTTTTTAGTTAATACTATTAAAATATTTCGAAACCCAGGGGATCACTAACAGTAAAATATAGAAAGCGTTATACAGGTAGACATTTTTGTCAATAGTGAACATTTGAATAAATAAAAAAAAAGTTTGCTGAAAGGATTTAAAATTAAATTATTACTGCGCTGAGTCTTCACTAGAAAGTTTTATCTCACAAGCAAACTTTTATGATCACATTTTCCAATCGCTATGCTTTAAACTTTGGTGTAATGCAGATGAATTCGTATGAAATTTTGAAAGTTATGAAAGCATTCAGAGGAATAGAAAAAAACATTGTTTATCGAGCACATATTATTTTATTAAGCACCATATTCGTTATTTTTTAATAATCAAAATATATTTAATTTAATTTTGTTTTTCTAGTTTTCAAATATAATATTTATTCGATTTAAATTATTACTGACTGAAATATGCATGTGATAGATGTGAGATGTATAGTTAGTGCGTGTTTATTTGTGTGTGTAGTGTGTGTGTGTGTGTGTGTGTGTGTGTGTGTGTGTGTGTGTGTGTG
>NW_020271152.1:3227176-3438799 GCF_002803265.2 Melanaphis sacchari | reverse complement strand
TGTGTGTGTGTGTGTGTGTGTGTGTGTGTGTGTGTGTGTGTGTGTGTTAATGTGTTCATTTTATGACTAATCCTGAAATGTCCTCTGGGATCCGATTAATTTTATTCTTTATTTCCACCACTCTCTGACGTCTTTTATATAAATAACGCTTTTAGTTTCGAGTCTCCATTTATCTATCGCTCTTTGGATTACGTGCACTGCAAACGATGCTTTGCTGTTACAAGCGGGTGACATTCTATGTTAACGTAATTAATTATAGCAAACAATATCTATGTGTATAATAATAGTGGTAGCAACAATAATAATAATAATTGAAAGAAGCCACCTGCAAACCGTGTTCTGCAAACACATTTTCTGAAGATCTTAAGGTTATAATAGTATAAATTATTTACAATACTTGTACTAGTTATACTAGAACTATTAAAATGTTTAATCAATCGAATAAGGACAGAGTACCGATATTATAGTATACCTATGTAATAATGCTTAATAAATTCTCTTTATTAATAATATAATATATAAATAATCTTTGATCTTTAAAATACTTTATATTTTAAATAGTTTTATTAAAATTAAAAATTAAAAACGTTTCCATATCGATGTATTAACTCAAATTAATTTTATTTAAATAGAGAAATTAAAAACCAGAGATGGTTATTTAATTTCATCTTGATATCAAATAATAATAATAATAATAATATTTTTCACTTTCTTTTTATTTTATTTAAAGATACAACTATCTAATCTCAATTTGTTGTAATATTTTGTTCGTATTATTTATCTTCAAAGGACTAATAATACATAATTTATTTTATTTTTTAAGTAAATTATTATTTAATTATTATTTACGAATTCAGTATCAATTTTGAAAATTATTTAGCATATAAATATTAATATTTTAATTTTTTATCAAGGAATAAAATAGACATTGATTTTATCGTTGAAATTTTGTTCTATATTACTTTTTTCATCTATGAGTAAGATTGAATATGTTTCTTTTATATATAAAATTATAATCATGAAAACCAATAAAAAATACTTTTTCTCACTAAAAATGTGTAACATTCCAAGATTTAACACAATAATAATATTATCCATAAAAAAAAAATAAAAAAACACTGAACGATTCAATATTAATGTTTATTTTATTTGAAAACAATTCATATTATTGTATGGACAATAAACGTGTTTAATAGTTGATTACAATAATTACATTTTAGTATATTGGATGACGAGAGAGAACTGCATAATTAAATGAAACAACGGCCAATGGGTTAAACTCTTAGTAGTGTTTACAACTAAATTTTAGTTGAATATAAACATACATGTATGTTGTGTGTGTGTATGATTTTAAACATATACAACATTTTACTAAGCCTTTAGGGGTTGTGTCTGTAAGGTTTAGCAAGTTCCCTGTACCATATAAAAGATATACATATAATAAAGCTCATATAAGCTTAGGTTACAACTTTGATTTACCGGTTTTAAACATAGAAACGTGTATTGACTAAATATGCCAAACACATTAAAACTATCTATTTAATCATAATTATCATAGAAATAGTCGATTCAAATAATTTAAAATTACTGTTTTTGTTATAAACAGTTTCTATAAACATAATATCTGATTTGTATGATGTAAAATATAAATATTCATATAAACTTAAAACCATATAGTCGTTCATTAATATATATCATATTATGTATGTATAAACTATAGAATTAATCAAAAATCTGATCAGTAATTATTAAAAATAGGATACAGAACAATTGTTTAAAAATAAAAAAATAACAGTTTCAAATAATAAAATTGTGACATAATAATATGAACTATTTTTCTGAAATCTAAATAAAACAATATCATCTTCTGTTATTATGGATATTTGTTTAATTTAAATATTATCACGCTTTATTAAATGATTATAACGTAATATAAATATTTTATAGTATTATAATTCTGAGTAGAATAATGTTAATTTTTTGACTTTACAATAATAAGTATTTAATAATTTTTTGTGTTTTTTATTACATTTTGTAATAGAAAAATTCCCTAAATTTTTAACTTTAATATATTGTCTGATAAGAAAAAAATCTAGTTAGCACTTTTAGAAATCAAAAGTTAAAATTTCTCAATATTTATTTTATATTTGAAAAGAACAAAAAAAAAAAAAAAAAATAGGGAATTTAACTTGAATTTTTACGTAAAACGAATTTTTGACAGTCAGACAAAATAGTTAACAAATAGTTAATTGAAATATTCACAAAATGTTGAATAATTATTTTTTTTACAAATGATTCAAAAATTTATAAAATATTTTTTTCTTTTTAAGGCCTAATTACAAACATGATAAGTATGATAAATGTTTAATTTTTTTTTTTCAGTAATAACTAATAAACAATATTTTGTTTAATAAAAAAACTTGAAATTGTAATATAGGTTTCATTATAGGTAGATAATAATTATTATTGTTAAACTAAAAAAAAAAAAAATTGAATATTGATCCACATTATTTTTTTATGGCAAATAAAAATTTATCATAATCATAAAATATACTTAATAATATAGGCAGCCAAAATAGCAAAATATGTTTAAGCCTCGCTCAGAAAATAAATGTAAAATAATTAGTTATAACTCATAATTTATAATTTAAAACTAAAAATACAATATAATATGTTATACTCGTAGTATAACTTTTAGAACTAATAAGTAATAACATCCATACATTATAGGTATAGTTTTATAACTCAGGAAGTAAATTTAAATTACTTTTAATTAACTAATTTTGACAGTGCTATAAAACATTAGGTTTATAATCCATTATAACTGTTGTCATCATTAGAGAAAAAGGTAGCTTTCTTTGACGGCAGAAAATGTATTAGGGTGAAAGTTACCATTTTCTTATTTTGCGCAAATGTACAAAATGCACAAAAACCAATGGTCACAAAAAGGTTTTTGGTTACATTATTTTTATTGTTCACCATTTCTTATTCAACGTAATAGAAGATTTTAGTGAAATTAAATATCCTTAGTACTTAAAATATTATTGAGTATAAAGATTAAAAATGACCCAAAGAAATCGTTTACTCATTGTACAGGTGTAGATCTCACCTCTTTATTTGATTCATTCGATTTGAACTCAATTAAATTATAAGTATATAAGTACATCATAATTTTATTCAAAAAAGTAAAGAAACGTTGTTAATGTATCAGTCTTAATTTCTAATGATATCTTATAGTTTATTTATATAACTACTATTATTTTATTATTAATAATAATAATATGGTAACTGGTAGGTTAATTTACTAAAAGTTAATAGATACTATAACAATAATGACATTCTTAACAATATATTTATATTGAAAATTGATTTATATTTTTTTATTTAACAAAAAATTTCACATTGTACCTTGGTGCTGTTATAGAAATATAAAGCAGCTACATAGTTTAATTTACTCAGTAATTTAAATAATATATTTTTATAATTATTTCCATGGCTTATAATATAATATCTATATGAATGGATCATATACTAATTATAACTATGACGAAAGACAGTCATACGGATGAGAAATTACATGTCATAGACTTATAATAGATTTACGTTCTGAAAGTATTCAATCATTTTTCGTCAATCATTTCACCAAATCTCAAATGCACTTTAAGTTTAACAATTTTTCTTTTATTTTTTTTTTATAGGTACATATAATTTAAAATCATTTTTATTTTACAAGTATTTGTTTGAAAAGTATCGAAAGTTAAAATTTCTTATTTCACACTCTTATACAATATCTACGAATATTTAAATAACTTGAATATTATTTATTAACTTATAATAATAATTTAGGATATGTGTTGAAAGAAATGTCTTCAATCGGTGAATGTCGACATTCATCAATCAATGTTGACATTTACCATCACTATTTATTCACTAAATACTAGTAACATTCAGTAACATTACTGTTGTGATCAGAAATGTTCACTAACATTTTTCATATTTAAATACAAACACAGTAAATTATAAATATTGTTATATACTTTATAATGTTATTTATTACAACATGACAAACTGTTGTGGCATTTTGAGTAGCGCAGTAATCAAGCGCTTTTGCAACTACACTCTTTTAATGTACAGTTAGATTTGCAATTACATCTCAGGAAACTTGACCACCATTAATTGTATTTCTTTTGTATAAATTGTTGACCATGTGTGTCCGTCCTCCATAACTTATTTTGACATGAGTATTTCGTAAAATGTCATACATCTCATCATTTTTCATGTAATAGATAGTTTTAGACTCATTTCTTTCCAACGAGACTATGAGTTTGTTGTAAGACATTATTTTTATGACGTTATACTGTTTCAATAAAGTACGTATATAACTTACTGTTTGGATTTTTAACTTTGAACTTTAACACTTCACTCACAAATTTAATATATATATTTTCTTTTAAAAAACAGGAACTGTCTTCTCGTTTTTTTGTTTATTATTTCATTAAATTTATTATAAAATACTTCTTTTATATTTCCAATTTAACTGGTATTTTTATGAAGTTAATAATATTATACTATACAAACATTGACTGAGTAATATACATTGACAAAACATGTCTGTGTCATGGGATAGAAACAATCAGAACATAATCTGTGTATGTTAATTGTTTAAATTCACCAAAACATGATAGTCAATGTTATCATTGACTAGTCATTATCAAAATTCACTGGTGAATGACGGCATATTTTTATTTTTTTTTTTTGAGGAAACGTAAACATTTACCAAAGTTACCGATGAACGCTGGCATTAATAATTGTAATCATTCACCTCAATATATATATATATATATATAATACATAAATATATAAGTATTACATTTATAAAATTGTTTCTTTTTTTACGATTTTCAATAATTTTTTTTTTTTTTAATGAATTTCAATTTTTTTTTTTGTAACTACATCATAAAAACTCTAATTAGGTACAGTAAATATTTTTGTCTATTATGTTTTGATTAAATAGAGTTTAAATTGTCATGTAAAGTGTATGGCAAACAGTGGTTATCGTCTTGTCTTTCTCAATGATAACGGCTGTGGTGGCATTATGGCTGGCGCACGATGATACATATATCTAATTTTATAAATCACAAATCTCAGAATAATAATAATAATAATAATAATAATAAAAAAATAAATAAATATTCATTTAGATAATACTTCGCAGAAGTCCCCCTGCAAAAATTTACTAATAGTGATGTGAGCTTTGGATGAGTAAATATTAATGTAATAATGATTAAATGATTCAGAAACATGGTAATTGGCAAAAGGTAGTAAACATGAATAAAAATAGAGGAACAAAAAAAAAAAAGGTATATAATATCTTTTCATCTATAGTTCTCCATAATTTATTCATGGTGACTTCTGCAGTTTGCCAGTGTACAAATCGTTTCATGGTATGAGTAAAAATGAATCTCGTTAAAAGTGACTTGTGTTTATTTGGTTTCTGAATATCAGTTACTGCGTAAGCCTTGTTACTAGAGTGGCCGTTGATGAATAATAACGTATAATCCTTTGTACAATTAAAATAATTTATGAATGCATTTTTTGACAGGTGAGCTGAGGTGGTGGGTTTTTTCTAGGACAAGCAAGACATTCGACAAATTATGTTGGATTGTCTTGTTTATCATGACGTCACTTATTTTGTTTAAAATGGTCAAATTGCATTTCTTAAACTATAATTAGCTTGATTCTTTATAAGTAAATGATGAGGTGGAGATGAAACAAAAATAAATTGTTAAAATATTTAACCATATTATTGGATAAAAATGTTCTTATGGAGTGTGGTCCGTAAAATCGTGAATAGTTATACTTAAAATCCCTTAAAGTATGACATAGACCATGAACACTCCGTGCGATTATCATGAAAACATATGGCTAAGTTTTGTCTAATAATTATCATAATAATAATAATAATATAATATAAACCCCGTCAAAAACCTAAACGTTAAAAAAAGTTCGCTTTTTAAAGCACTTAACATTAAAAGTCAGCCTATAAAAGAAGTGATATCTACATTGTAGTCAAGTCTACTCTTTTTTTAGTCAATAATATCACTAAACTCCTACTCTCATGAGCAACAACGATCTTTTATTTTTACTTAAAACTTGGCAATGTTCTGAATTGGTCTCTTGTACATTGTCAACACCTGCCACGGATACCCTAGTATGAATTTAATTTATACAACAAACTTGGTCATGATACAAATATTATTATTTTGTTAGCTTGACTTTTTTAGTTAAGTAGTCTTTAAATTGGCTCTTTTATAACAGTTAGGTTTTTTTATTTTTTAAGTTATTATTATTTATTATTATTAAAGGAAACTCAATATTAATTTTGAAAAAATTGCAATTTTAAGATTTCTGTCTAGTGTTTACCCATATAGTTAATCTTGGTACTAAATTTTACTTTTTTACCTATACCGGAAGTATCTTACAAATTTAATTATAAGCAAGTTGATTCAGTAATAAAAATGAAAACATTGAAAGTGTCATTGTCTTTTTGTTGAGTAGCTTAATATTATGGACTAATTTTTTACATTATTTTAAGCTATTTTGGTTTAATCAATGTTTTGAAAATGCAGAAGTATAAAGGTGCAAAAAATAGTGTTTCCACCAATACGAATAAAATAAATTTATAATATATGTGTATCTAATTGAAAATTAAATAAGTAGGTCACGAGCATAGGGAGATGCAGCTGGTAACACACACATACACATACATACACATTAACACTCTGTTATATTTGTGTATTTATTTTTGTATAACAATAATTATTGTCATTGCGAATTATATAATATACTAATATGTTATTAACATGAAGACGCGTTATCGTCTGTCTCTTAATTAATTCAAAAAAGCTTGGCGTCGTCGAACTGTTTTCCATGACGAATGTATGCACATTATAGGTATACAATATTGATCATTTTTTATTTAATGAGTGCTTTTCATGTTCGTATGTGCGTTAATCTTCACATACATTTTAATATATTTTTTTTATTGGCACGAATCACCACAGTTTTTTTTATATTGTATAGGCACTAATCGCCACTATTTTATACCATATTTTTATATTTAATATAATTTGCGCTAATCGCTACTATTTTATCATATTTATTTTTTATATTGGCGTGAATTTTCACTGTTTTTGCTAAATTGTATAGGTACTAATCGTCACTATTTTTTGTATATCATGTGTGCATGTGAATCACCACATTTTTGTATTAATCTATTTTAATTATAAATTTTTATCCTGAGGACTTTTCTGTTTTATCCTTGATGAGTTTTATATTTTTATTTAAGCATAAGTAGCAACTGATCAATCTGAGATTCACAAATTGAGAATTTTTGTTATTATTTTTATTTATTAATTATTATTTATTACATATATTTTATACACATATTTGTACTTTGTTGAGTCGAATGAGCCGTAATTATTTATACTATTTTATACTATATTTAACATTGAGTCACCTTTTTAGTTTTTTCATCCAAATTACCTATCTGTTGCTAAATACAACAAGCATTATTTAACTCGACGGAATTTTCTCGGCGATCCCAACTAGCTATTACAACACTACATGCCCAGCTATTTCTACATATTTTTAAGTTTTAGGTATTAGTACGCAAAGTTAAGTTTTGGTGTCCGGACACGTGTATTGTTATTCTATGCTCCCGGCCCGTATAAATAATGTGGATTGGTTTATGTAAAAATACATAGTTTTTGCTAAACCTTAGCCTAGCATAATGCTTTTATGTGCTCAAATAATACTACTTATTTGTATTTAATGTAAAAATACTCAAAACTAAAAAATTAAAAAATTTGAAGTGTATAAAAGAGATCTCAAAAAATGTCAAAATATTTTAAAAGCAATATCCTACCTACAAAAATATGCTAACATTACTATGTGATGAACTTTTGAAATTTTCTTGATTATTTATTTTTAAAACATCAAGAATTTAGTTAAATCAAAAACTAGTGTTTCGTAATAGTTTATGCGTTATGTTTCTTAGATTTCCTAATTATTTTGAAAATTAATATTTTACTTTTAAGCTTTAATCTCCAAAGTTAAGATTAAATCCAATTAGTTACTAAAAATCTGTTTTCAATATTAAAGATTAAAGCAATTTTATGATAAATATAAATTCCAAAATAAGTTATTTGGTACTTAGAGAATATAGTAAAACAAATAAATCAGTATTCGAAAAATGTTATTAACACTAAACAAATACAAGCGTTAATATCGTAATAAATAAAATTCAGATTCAGGTTTCGTTAAATAATAAATAATTATTATTTTGTAATACTCTTCTTAAATTATTTTATTTAAATTAAACTTTAATTTGCATATTAGTATTTTTTTTAAACATTTTATGTAAGTAGAATGCTATACAGTTGTATGCACTAATAGTAATATATATTTAATTTTCTTCTAAAAATAAAGGAAAACAATAATTAAACATGAAATATCTTAAATATTTTAGCTTATATTTGAGATATCCATTTTATTCAACTTAAAAATAAAGCTACAAGCAAACATTGTAACGTATAAAATCAAAGTGATTTTTAATACAAATTCGTCCTTTATCCCCTTTTTTAAAATTTTATACCATTGTTTTCATTTATATATAAATAACAAATATTTTTTTGTACTATACCTAATGTATTTTTAAATTAAAAAATTAAATTAAATACTATTTGGATTTAACGAGTGTCACGTTGGTTAGGTTATATTAGGTATTTTTTCTTTTAAAGTAAGTTCACGTCTTTATATACACCCAAACAATAATAAAAAGGTAGGTAAATGGGGGGGGGGGGGGTACCACTCTGCTATATATGAGTGTCAAGTGGGTCTTATTATAGATCTATTAAATTTGAATTCAATGATATATCATTGTATACGAAAAACGATTCTGAGAAAACATAGTCTGTCAGAGTGTCAGCATTGTCACTAAGTATGATGTATTAAAGAAATTTATTTTACTTATATTATTATAGTAGGTTGAAATAATTTTTACCGAAAATATTGAATTTATAATACTATATAGTATTTAATTATCAAGGTAATATGCATTTTACCTACTATATTATAATATAATTTAATATAACTTGGAATGTAATAATTTCTGTCAATACCATAAATTGTACCGTGTATTGTAAAAATTATAGTAATATAAGATAAATAATAGTTCAAATTCCTACGAAAAATGTTTTTAAAATATAACAAAATAATTAACAAAAAAGTTATTTATTTTTAAATAAGTAATTTAGACCAAATTAGAACTTAAAATGTTTATAAAAATTAATTTTTTTTATACATTTTTTAGATTTTATTGTTTCAGTATATATGAAGAATCTTATAATACATAAAAAAATAAAAGTTTATGTACATTTTAACTACAAAATAGTTTGACATTTTTTTTTACAATTTTGACGAATTTTGTAAAAATTTTAACTTCAATCATATATAAAAAAAATTGCATGTACCTACATTTTTAATTTGTATACTGTTTTAAGAATAACTCATGTGACATGTATTACATTTTCAACAATTTTGACTCTGTGAATAATTGTCTATCAACGTTTATAAAATAAACGTTTTCGAAAATGTTATCATAGAATGAAAATAATAATATAAAAAATATTGAGAAATTTTAAGTATCTCTTGTTTTTATTATTTTTTTTTTTTTTTAAATACAATAAAATATCAAAATTATTGTTTAAAAAGAAATGATTATTTTACGGATGAATATCAAATGTTATAAACATTTTAACATAAGTTACTCATAGAAAATTTACTTGATTTTCTAATAGAATATTATTTTCATACATAAATTTAAAATCTAATTAAGTACTTTGTATTTAATTTTTAAAACTTAGGTATAGACACAAACATTTTATGAATAGCTAATTACAAAGTTATTTGTTTATGTTTGAGTTTTGTCAAAATTTAAATTTAAAATGTTTTTTTAATTAAAAATTGATAGTATAAAAATTTTATAAAAATTTTAAATATTTACGGTTATTAAAAAAAAAAAAAAAAACCAAAATCAATTTTGTTAAAAAATAAATTTACGTAAAAATCCTTATTTTTTCCTTAATTTTTAAGTTTTGCCCTTTCCAAAGTACACCTAACATATATTTTTATAACAAAAACCTTTCTCATTTTTGAAAAAAGAAGCATTTTATTAACAACTCATCCGCAAAAAAAAAAAAAAAACTTATATTTTTGTAAAATAAATACATTCATTACACCACTCAAAATCTAAAATATAAAAATACAAGATATAAAATACTTAGATTATTATATAAATATACGTCATATTATATATTATTTATTTATTAATGTATCTGTTTGGAAATTGTTTAATGAAATAATATCATTCTAATAAAATTATTTAATTAATTTTAAAAGTAACGTTTTAAAATATTTTTTCAAATATGCCCGTTTAATATAACATTTTATTGCTCTATTCTATATTAATTGTTGTATCATTCAGTTCAATGACGATTATATTTGAAATGATTTATTTTATAAGGTTGACAGTTAAAGAGAGAAAATCCAATGTCAAATATATTGAGCACATTTTGATTTGACATATTTATCAGTTCGCTCGGAAATGAAAGGGACTTTAGGGTAAGTTTTGAAGTTGAGTATTTCTTCAATAAATTGAATAACAAATGTAGTTATAGTTGAAAATGTCATAAAGGTTATTAAAAGTAAATATTAATTATGATTCTGAACAAATAAAATTAAAATATAATTCACTGTACTATTTGTATGGTGAATTGATCATAATTATTAATGGAAAATATATATTTAATTACAATAATTACCATAACATAAATTTATCTAAATAAATTATTCAACCACAAAATTAGATTTTTTTATCTGTGGTATTTAATTGTATTTACACTTCTTACTGTATATGTACGTCTTACTAATATATATTTTATTATTTTTTTTTTTAACTAAGTATTTATTTTTTAAATTATTCTGAAAAAATTGTCATTTGTTATGGAAATCAAAAATTAAAAGAAAAATAACCTGAAAACTTTTGAAAACTGTACATTTAATTACTATTGACTTTTGAAGTAATTAAAATTTGAATGGCAGCGTTTTATTGTGTGGTTAAAGAACTTTCGTTAAAAAAAAAAATAAGAATCAATTTTTACTTTTTGATTAATATACTGAAAATTACTACTGAAAAAAATATTTATGCATTTATACAGCTTGTCAAGTAAGTTTCGTTAATTTAACTCAAAGTACACAAATATACTTTATTTCAACTATTTAATTCATTAGTTATTCATGAATTTTTATTTGATTTAAAAATGGAATGTACAATTCGTATTTTAAGATCTCTGTTAATATTAGTTATACTAAAATTTTATACTCTACCAGTCTAATATTTACGTACATTCAAATTAAAAAATAAAATATTATTTTCAAGAAATAAAATTATGTTATTTTTAGAAATAGTCACTTAATATATTTTTATTTAGTCTGGTTTTGGGCCAACTAATAATAGTAGTATTTTACAAAATCATAAAATTCTATATCTATTATAATTCCAATTACAAATAAACCCATTTAATTTAGTTCTAGTTTATTTGATTTGATTTAATTGATATATAAATAATAGGAGGTGGTCGAATAATATAGTTAACTTATATTATTCAATAAATAACAAATTGGTATTTATGATTTAGAAAAATTAAAATTAAAATAAAAAATATAAATATAATTAATAAATTAAACTTAACATATAGTTTTTATCATACTGCAACATAATCCAATAACTAACAATAATAAAAGTAATTCAAATATGTGGGTTCCTATCGTTATTCAAACGGATCCTACGGTCAGGTTATTGGTTTCTTCCATAGCTGGTATTATGAACAGGAAGAACAAATTATAGTCGAGACCTTGTAAAACGAGAAAGATTTTTAAAATTCACATAAGAGAGCAAAGAAGGAGCATCAATTAACTTGCGTAAGAATACTAAATTAGCAATAACATACCTGTCAGCTAAGAAGGTAAAACTGAGCGTTCGTATAGCTGGATAGTAATCATGCAGAGGATGGTTTATTTTCAGCATTTAAGTTGCGGATGACAAAAAGCATCTTTGAACTTACTTTAAATGGTAAGAATCTATTACCAAACATGGATCCCAAAGTACAGACACGTATTAAAAATAAATAATAAAATAATATTAAAACTGAAATTATAATTAGTAAATGGGACAATTGTTTTAGAAACTAGTATTGTAAATATACTAAAATGCCATCTTCTGTGAAATTATTTTTAATATTTAATCAAAAACCTAATATACATTTTTATAAAATCAACGAATGCCAGTGATTAAAGTGATTTAATCTTGGAGATTTTTAACATATTCTTAATAATATATTATAACGTTGATATATTCAATTCAATTAAGTTTTTATTTTTAATAGTGTATATTTATTTTTATTAATTTTTAATAATACTACAACAATATGCTAATTACTAATTTTATTCAATAAATACAAATAATTAAAACAATCCTCGTTATCAATATTATATTTTTTCATTATTTCAAAACATTATACTTTAAGGTATACAATAAAAATATGTAAGTGAAAATGTAATTCAATACAATTTATATATTTAAAATTACAACTCTATAAAAAATATCGTTTTTAAATTCTCAAGAATCATTCTATCGTTTTTATTTTAATTTCAAATATTATGATAAAAGAAATTTTATTGACGCGGTTTTGGCGGTTGTCGTGGTTTTGGTCCGCAGAAAGCCGGTCGCATGATTGTGGATGTTCGTACACCTGTGCGAACATAAACAATTGTTCCCACATAAACAAGTTGGTAGGACGAATACGGCGAGGACGTTCTTAACTTTCTGTGGTTAGACGCAACTTGGTGAATTCAATGTAGTAGAGTCTTTATAGAACCGTTGTAGAGTTCCTCGAACAACAGTCGGAACATGAGATGCTATATTTAGACTTGCGACAGTCGTGACACCAAAGAGTAATCGCCGGCGGCCGATGTTCGTCTGGTGCGACTTATCTTATTTATCTTCTCGTCCCGCCTTGGCCTTTACGGTGTTGGTTGGAGAGTTGACGATATCGTGTCTTTATTGTGGTGGTAATGGTGGTGACAGTGTAAACAGGTCGCTGCGGTGCCTGTACTTTGTACTGGCGACCGTTGCGTACCATGTCATTGTAATATTTTAAAAATCAATTTAAATACTTTCAACAATCAAATTTTAAAACTAATATTATATTTTTGAAATAAATTGTGGGTTAGTATCCTTTCAGAAAAAAATCATTTCTTAATAACTCTATCAAGTTTTCACACATATTATTGTTATGGATATAACTATATACACAATGAAAACGGTTATTTTCAGGATCGTTGAAGTATAAGATAATTTAAATTTAGTAGAAGGCTGTCTACTTTAACAACTATATTGCACCTATATTTTACCTTAAAAGTCGAACACATTACAGGAAAAACTTACAACTAATTTCAAATAATATTGGAAAAGAAAATTCATTTGAAATGATAAAGCAAAATGCCACAAAAGAAAACGACCAGCGAATGAGAGGATTCTCATCGTAAGCTCTGACTATCATTATAGTTACTGCCTACTAGTGTTCATTCAAACCAATAACCACCGTTAGTCGATAACCCATAATCGGTAACATATGAAAATAGTTTACTTCGAAAACTATTTATTCAAATTCCTTCAACCAAAACACTTCAGCTTATAAGACTAAAAAAAAATTAAGAACCGAATACCTACAGAATACCAATTACTAAAAAATGAAACCTCCGGTATTGCTAAAAAAACTCTCATCCACAAAAATATAGCACACTTTCAACATAGCTACAAAAGCTCTCATTAAAATCAATTCAGCAATCTTCCAAAATACCTTCGGTGCTGCATTTGATAATTCTTCAGCAGTGACGTCACTTGCCATAGACAAAACCTCGTAAAATGATCGGATTTACCAAATAAACGCATATCGACATTCAAATCCTTGTACTCCAATCGCCAAGGCATAATATCATCACAATAACTTGATGATCAGTCTCTTTTAAGAGATATTACCTAACTTCTATACCAACTTGCTAATTTAAGTTTATTGTACGGGTCAACAGTGTAGGGAATTGTCACATATTTAACTAGTTACTTTTACAATGTTTGTCCCAAATACAATAATAGTAAGCTTCACAGTATTGTATTAACTTCGGCAGATTATTTTTGGATCATTACCTATTGAGATTTCGTCAGCTGATTTCGTCAGCTTATTTGTTTATTGTATATGTGGTTAAATCAATAGAGCATCGACATTCAGCACATAATGGAAAACAGTACTCCGTTTCAACAAATTTATAATTGTTCAAAGCAATGGATGAATTTGAATTGTAAATCTGTATTAACTATTGAGTATTTATCTTACTTTAAACATTCAACATCAATTTTTAATAGGTACGACTTTATTTTAAGAGTGCACTATTAACGCATTGGGGTGACAATCCCATAGAAATTAACGTATACAGTTGAATTACTTAATATTTAAAAAAGTTGTCTTCTGAGTATTTTTTTTTTTTTTTTTGATTACTTTTAAGCCTGGGCTATTTAACTACTAATATAAAATAAAAAGCTTAAAATTATCTTTATTGTACAATTAATTTAAACAAATATTACGTAAATTCTTGAAAAAAAAGCTCAGTGAGTATTTATATCTAATTTGATATATTTCATCAAATATTAAAGAAAATTAATTAATGCACACTCATATAACAATATATCCTATATGTATATATATTACAAAGAATGTTATATTATTTTATAACTTATAACATAAACTAAAGTATATTATATCACACCATATAAATATGTATTAGAATACGTTCGAATTTGAAAATGGCAATTTTACATAATATATGGTACTCGTATATTGTACTCAATACAAAAATGTGTATACATATTATGCGTCTCATGATGCGCGTTCTATAATGTAGGTGTGGTAATATATGAAATGATACATTTATGATAAACTTCTAAAAAATATTTTATTTTAATAATAATTAAAAAAAATTTACTCTTTTTTGAATGACAACATCTAGTTTCAATTGCGTATTCAGGAGTGAAATGTTTTATGCATAAAACTGAATTTCGATTTATATAAAATCGCACCTATATAAAAATTAGATTAGTGGAGTTTTACTTCAAAAAATTTTGTTTTACAATGACAATAATTATATAAAAATAATATTTTCAAAAAAAGTCAATACTTTTAGAAATAATATGGGTGTGCCTGCATACTAAACTAGATTATCTTGTATAACTCACGTTGCAAAGTATGAAAATTTTTTTTTTCAACAACATTTTTAAACAATACATAGGTTACAATGTTACGCAGTAGTACAAATTTTAAGTCTACTAATGTTTACATATTATGCTATTAGTATTTCAAATCCATTAAAAAATCATTAAATACATGAAAAAATGTGTGTTTAATGTGTTGATTGTGCGATTTGTTGTACACATAAACTAAACGAGTCGAAGCACGTACGCGAAATACGACAAAAGTTACATTATTATAGTTACATTATTTTTTATTTAAGTTACATTATTATAATTTTTCGTCTTGCAAACAAAAGCATATAAATTATAGAAAATTTCTTATATTTTCGAGGTTTTCCATATATTGTTAACTGACCTTTGGATTTGGTCTTATCCAGCAAAAACTTTTATATTTATTTATTTTTTTTTTACTCTCCCACGGTCTCTTTTGCTCTTTAATACTTTTTCTCGTTCTCTCTCTCTCTCTCTCTTTCTCTCTCTTGCACCCTCTTCCTTTATCATTATATCTCTCACTTGCATACCCTTCCCTATCTACGTATTCTTATTTTTCTCTTTTTATCTATGTCAGATTGGTTTTTAAATATTACAACAATACTTTGTTAAAAACTAATAATTTTTCTACAAACCAATTTGTCATATTTACCGGGTGCCTTACAGGTTTTCTGTTATCTTTTATCTATCAATAATTTCTTCAAGATAACCGACTCATGATTTACATTTAAATAAACTTAGTTTTCAGAATTTAAATCATTTCTGTTACTCATTTGGTACTATTTTCTACATTCTAATAAATTGTTAAAAATAAAAATGATTAAAAAACTATATCACATATCGGAGGATTCCTATTTAAATTTTATGAAATATATAGTGCAATTAAAGTTAATATATTATTAGTAGACCGTAAGTGTAAATTTGTGATTCATATTTTTGAAAATCAATTTTATTGCAATTTATATTTAATGGTGATACAATTTTTTTTAAATTATAATTAAAAATCTATCTTATAAAGACTAAAACTTTTTCAAACATAAATAAATAAGATTCATAGCACTATTATGAAAAAATGGTTAAACAATTGGTACCAAATTCAATCCACACTAAGAGAAATTAAAAACTCAATACATGGCACAACCCCAAATTAAGAAGGAAAGAAAATACTACTCTAAAATGAATATATATTAGATATACTAGCTGAATAACACACGATTTTCTAATACCCAAAGATGTCCTACCCATATGTGAAACCTGTGGAGTCAGAATGACAATTAAAGATTTTTAACAGATTTTCGCAAATACTCAAAAGAACTTTAAGAAAATAATATACCCAACTCCTTATAGATGAAGCCTACAAGACCAAACCCAGAAACTAACCAAAACCTATTATTTTTCAAAAACCAAACTTATTGAAACATAATAAAAACTTAGGCTAAGAAAATATTTTTTATAGATATAATGGTTGTTTTAGCCGAAATGTACTATAATTAGAGTGCGGATTTATATGTATATATAAATTTGTGATGATTGATGATAATCGAACAATTCCTCTATAGAAATACGTTTCAGGACCATCTGAATGCTTTAAGTTATCGTTGATACTACATATTTTTACATATTTTAACATAATTTACTTATATTATATATTTTGTTAAATATTTCCCTATATTGAAAAAGTCACGTAAAAAGTCTGTAAATCCAATTAAAAATATACTACGCTAGTTGTACGTTGCTTGACTATCAAATCTATGCACCACATGCTTTTATGTTCTATATATGTATTTAAGTCAGGTCTAATATATATTAATGACCAAGTTATTATTTGTTAAATTTGCATCTATAACTTCCATAGACATGGAAAAGTCCTTTAGTTGCTACAAGAATATTTTGCGCCCCAATCAACGTTGATTTACATAAGAAAACTTAAAAAAATACATAGTTGCACATTGTTTTGCTGACAACGAGGATTCTAATATTAACTAAATAGTAATATAAACAGTTATATATTAATACATAATTATAATTACAGTATTATTTTTTTTTTATATATATTATATTTTTAATTAAATGTACACATTTTTGAGTTTTAAATACATATGAATCCGCACCCTAACTATGACCAACAAAAAAAATTATCATTTCATACTTAAAAAAATTTAACTAATTAGTGATTACCTATCAATTTGAAATATTAAAATGTATTCAACATATCGTACATAAAATGTAAAGTTTATATACATAAATAGTTAATTTTTATACGTAAAAATATGAGTTGTAATAAAAATACGGTAAAATTAACATCCATTTAACCAATATAGTAAAATGTAATTTTAATTACAAAAATTACTCATAGTATAGGTACTTATATTTTAAAAAAAAATGTAGAATGTTTAAAACTAAAAACTATTGATTAAAGATATTTACAATTATGAAACAATATATTACAAGATAAATAAAGCAAAAAGGGTATATTTGAATATTATTTTAAGGTAAAAGGAAATTCCATTTCATATTTTATGTATATTTTTCATTGTATGAAATAATAATAAATTTGTTATTATTGTTTAGTTGAAAATATAAAAAACAGATAGAAAATAAAATGTTTTTTTTTCTTTTCTATAGGATCTAAAGATGAGATCCATTCTGGATACTACAAGAACGAACTAAGAGAAAATCCTTAGTAAGTATTGATTTATTGAATTATTATTTTTTTATAACTATTAACTACAAATTTGTATCATGTTAAAATAATCAACAATATGACATAATTCACGTATATTTATACATGTAAATAGCTTAGACTAGGAATATTTTATTGTATATTTATATCTATAAAAATAGTAGGTACAAATTAAAATATAAATGAAACATATTTAATGATGTTTTTAAAAGTCCATTACCTAGAAAATTTTTGTAACATAAAACAAATACGTATATACAACGTTTATATTTAAATATTTTGGTGTAATATTATTACACATAGCAATAATTTTAAAATGTTTGTATGTTTTATAATCCGGAAAATAGAACTTTAATTTTGGTGTATACAATTTACATTTTTTTAAATTTAAAAACTTATTTACTACACAGATTTTACTGTAAGAAATTATAGTAAAATTAAATAGGTAAAATTAAAAATCAGCTTCACTGTTAAATACAAAACTGTTAATAAATAAAAAAATTGATTTATATTGTACCAATTAAATTAATATTTCACCAAAAATCAAAATAATATTTGGGTGCTTCATATAATTCAAAATGTTGCGAACTTAAGAATTTGGAATAATTAATTTTAATTCTTATTCTTAACTCTGAGTTTTACAATTTTCTATTTTAGTTTATATTGTGTACCATACTGAGAAATAATTTATACATAGATTATGATTTAAAAATTGTTGGCGTTAATGGTTCTATCTATAATAATATAAAATGTAGTTTTAAAAATTTTAATTTAAAATGAAACGCAATTTTATGTAAATACCTTGAAAATTTTTTAAAAATTTAAATTATATAAATTTATAATCTTCAAAAATTAACTATTTTACTTACTATTATGGAAGGTTAAGTATTTATCTTAGTACAAATAATAAACATGCAAGTTTCTTAAAAGCATAAAACCTGTATTTACGTAATATGTTTGAATAGTAAAACAATGAAAACAATTTTAATTTTAAACTTATTTATGTTTAACTTATTTTAAACCTTTTTTAGTTTATTCTTTTCAAAAACAGCTTAAATCTGTATACTATATTATTCGTACTTTCGTATTTATTAAAATTATAGTTCAAATTTTATGCAATAAGTATTAATTTAATAATTAAATCGCTTTGTTATTAAACTTCACTTAACTTAATAGTTTCTTTCTGTTCGTTATTAATAGTTATAGATGGATTGTGTGCTATATTTTAGTTTTTGTCTGTTATCAATTTATTTTTTAAAGGTATATTGTAAAACCATATAATATTATAACTGAGATTACAAAGTAAAGTATTTAAATTAAAATTATAAAGAAACAAAATAAAGTTTACATATTGAGTAGATACCTATGTATTGTTTAATTAATATAGAAATAATAAATTTTGTATAATAAAAAAACGTAGAATCGTGTGGACTATAAAAAAAAAAATTTACATAACTTATGAAAATATACAATATTATTAAACCTCAAGTTCACCGTACATTTGATTTATCTATTTGGAAAAAGTTTACTCTAGTTTGTATATAAATATTATGATGATAAAAATACTCAAGTAGTCTTTAATAATCTTTATACTTTCAGTAGAATGTTTTTTATAAGCTATCATCAAAAAATTTTGTAGCTTTAAAAATTATTAATATCCCTCTTTTTTTTTGATTTTTTTATCATGTTCTTTAGTTTCTTAAAATTTTTCTTTGAATTTATTAAATGGTTTTTATAATAATACACTCAGACAAACATATGTATACGGAAATACGTTTTATAAATGGTAATAATAATAAATTACTTTCAATCATAATAAGGCAACACTTAAATATCAAATAAGTTATCAAATTAAATTTATGTATTTTTGTTTACACGTGTTTCGTTTTATAATTTTATCTGATTGTTGGTTTGACATAAATTTTCTTTTTCATTGGGCATATTTTTATAGCATATATTAAAAATAATATAAAATATAACAATGCTTTATAGTGTAGTATAAAATAAGTAGGATATATAATATATATAATTAAATTAATTACGCCGTTTCTAGTGTAACACTTTTTTACTTCACAAAAGATCACAAAAATAAAATTAAGAAAATAATAATTATTTTGTACCATAAACTATCGTGAATAGTTCACGCAAAACTTACTTCATAAACAATTTGATTAATCATTAAATAATTATATTAAACAAAAAAAATATTTATCTAAATATTATAGACCAACAATTTTAATATGAAAAAATAAACATCTAAACACAAACATTTTTCCGTGTAATTGTAAACATAAACACGTAAAAATCGGTATTTGATGTTTAATGCAACATCTAAAAACATCTATAAATGTTAATACATTGATATTTAATGTCAATATTATACTGTTGTGTATGTATGTGGTATTGTGTTGTCTAATTTGTTTTAATATTTATTATAAAAATGTTTATATTTTTTAATAGAAATAATAGAGATGGGAAATTTGAAAATACTTTTAAATAAAAACCATATTAATTAAAAACTTGTAAAATTATTCGACTCAAAAAAAGAGAAACTATATAACTAGATTCAACATTGAAAAAATTTAAGATGTATCAATCATATTAGATAGTGATTATAAATTAGTTTTACCTGAAGGATATATAAATTTATTACCAAAAGAATATATAGATTTTTATATTAATAAACCACTACTAATCAAAAATAATATTTTTTTTATTTTTTTTTTAATATTTCGCTTAATTTTAAAATAAATCATTATTGGTTTAAATAAAAACAAAGTATTTTTCTATTATAAATAATGGAAATAAAAAATTTAAAACACTTTTAACTAATTATGATTTTCCTAAAATGAATTTTGTATTAGTTGATTAATTATCAACTAATATAATATATATTATAATATTATATTATGATGAATATTTATCAAGTTATTTAGAATTTAATTATATTGGAGATTTAAAACCTATAAAAAATATATTGCCTAAATTAAGTGAAAATGGACTAGATATTAAATATTTAGTAATAGGATCAAATAAACTAAATTTTTATTTGCAAGATTGAGTAAAAAATATTATATGTATTGTTTATAATGAAAATAATACTATTAAAAGGTAATTTATTTAATTAAACAATTAAATAGTTTATTAAAATCGAATATAAAAATAGAAAATACTAATAATTTTTATTCAGTTATGACAAAAAAGTATTATTTATTTGATCAAAATTTAAAATTAAGTTTAGGTATTGTTAATCATGTTGATTTTTTTTTTTTTTAATTTAAATTTTAGGTAAAATAAAAATAAATAATATTAAATAATAATAATGATATATTTGAATTACATTGTAATATAATTGAAAAATCTATTTCAATTGGTAATAAAATTACCCATCGTGAAGAGGAAGTTTTGTTTGTATTCAAATACAATTCCAAAGAACCTTCAATAAAAACTCTTATAATTATATATAGACTACTAAAAATAAAAAAATAAAATAAAAATAAAATTATAAAAACAAGTATCCACGATTACATAAGTGATATTGTTAGTTTTGATAAAGATTTTTATTGTTTATATTGATCTAATCGAAAAAATATAATAACTATTAAAATATTTTTTAATAAAAATATATTTACTGAAAACAAAACCCATCATTTTTAATCAATAATAGATTTCAATTGAACCTTTTTCATTATTAAATATAAATTATGCATTTCAAATTAAGCAAATAAAAAAAAATATATTAGTTGGTAAATCTTGATAAAATTCAACAGGTAAAATAACTTTTTTACCAGATATAGAAATATTTTTTGTTTTTCTATAAATATTAATAAAAAATATTGATTTAAGACATGTAAATTGTGTTAAATATTATTATACATCAATGGAAGTTATTGTTGTATTTTATAATAAATGTTTTTATACTTCATCTAACTCTCATAAGCTTCATAATACTTTTCAGTTTAAAATTCAGGTTTTGATTATCTTTGGAATACTTTTTTTCATTTAGTTTAATCCAAAAACTGTTCAAATTACAATGATCAAATTTTTTAGAATTATGATTTTGAGTGTTTAGTTTACTTATTTAAAATACTATAGTAGCAAAAAAATGGAGTGTTAACATTTTAATATTGATTCGATAAATTTAGTGCTCTACTTTTTCCTTTTATATTTCTTTCTTCAATATATTGCCACGATTTAAAAAAAAAACCCTTTTGTTTTGAGATAATGATGTTAACTTATTTATCAATTATATGACTTAATACAAATTTCGTTATGCTGTACAAATGATATTTTAATTAAAAATGTATTAATAATAATTTTTTCATTCTTCCAATAGTACTATTTTTAGTTTTTAGTAGAGCATCATCATCTGTATTTTCCGTTTTCGTAAAGAATATATTTCAAATTTACCTTTGTAAACAAGATATAATTTTTTTTTTTTAAATCTGAGCCGAAATTCGATAAATTACCTACAACAATAAAATATTCTCCACCTTGAAACTTGGTTAAAAATCCTGAATTTATAGTTGAACCATTTTTATCTACATAAACACTTTTTGTACCTTAAATAATTGTACTAGCTATTGCTACATTTTCAATTTTATCTATAACTTTACCATGTTTTCAACTAAATTACTACAAAATAAATATGGCATAAAATTATCAATTAATTTATGGATAATATTTGATATCTACCAGAAATATTAAATTTTGCATTTTTGATACTTAGATTACTTTTATTTAATGACTTAAAATATTTGTATTCAACTTGTTAATAAAACAAATTTAGTTTTATATTAATCGACCTGAAAAATAATTGTTTCTAAAATAAATTTTGATAAAATGATAAAGCAATTAAAATTAATGTTTTTTTTTGTAAAATAAATAAATACGTATTAATTATATAAGTTCGAAGAAATGTATAAGAAAATAAATATAATAATAAAGTTTCATTTGCAAAAAAAATTGAAACTCAAAACAATTTTAAGATATTTAGAAAACAATGCTTTATTATATTTTAAATTTGCAATTATTATTAAAGTTAAAGAGGTTCAAATTAAAACATTAAAACCAATACTGATATTCAAAAATTGATAATTTCTTCATATAAACTTAAAAATACAGAATTATTATAAATATTGAGTACATATGATAATATTCTAGCACCAAAAAAACTTCATAATCTTACATACGAATTTTCTTTTAACGTCAAAAAATAAATTTGGTAGCAAACAAATCCTTAAATTATTAAAAACTTTCTACGTTAAGAAAAAATATACAATTTGTTATGAAACTTTAAAATTAGATGAAATTCATAGTTTTAAAATTTAGTCAATATTCTTGGATGAAAATTTTTATTGATTTACTCATCTTAGAACAAAAGCTAAGAATTATTGAAATAGAGTATTTTTAATTAATGAACCATAGTGTTTATGGACGCACGATGATGAATGTTCAAAATTATGTTGATATAAAATTATATTTTAATGAAATAAGTAGATTAATTAATTTCCATACCAATTGTTATAGAAAGCCTAGCAGTAATCCATTTGAATAAAACACAAATACAATTCAAACGACTAATTTATATTGGAATGTGTGTCTTACATTTATGATTTTCATTATAATTTGATTAAGAAAAAATATGGGAATAAAAATTATGTTTTCATATACATGTATATTAGGTAATTATTTATTTTAATATTATATACCTCTAATAGCATTCAGTTAAACAAGTTTTCACTTAATATGTCTTGGCGTCTTGCTATAAATACTACTATTAAATATAATATATCTATTATCTATATAATCAATTTGAAATAAGTGAGAGAAGCTAAAAATTTACCAATTGGTTTATTTCGCATGATGAGTATTTTGATTACCTTAGGGAGGGAAAGAAATTGTAGTTAATCACGCCATTATTGTTTTATATTTTATACACCGCCTATTAGATTAGTATATCAATAATTTGTTTAAAATAGAAGGTTAAAACTAATGAATTTGATCGCAGAAAAACTTAATTTTGTTTTATAATTTTCGCCGTACGCTATCAGGTCATCGGTAAAATGAAATACATTTTTTTAAAAATCATACTTCAATTGTTAATTTGTATTTTAAATTGTTGCTATTCGATAAAACTAAGTATATTGCCTAAATAAATTAGCCTCATAATTATTTTATATTCCTTCATTTGATATTAATATTCTATCTCCGATTCACTGCATCGACATGGATAGCGTTCTACAGTTTCTACCTAATACCTACGTAGTACGTACTATTGTTATGCGACTAAATCTGCATCGTTACGCTGACCGCTCGCCACAGTAGGTTTACTGTTCATTATTTTTTCTTACATAATATAATTTATATTAGAGAATTTATTACGGCTTAAAATTTGCATATAGAATAGAACTAATACCACTAACGCACAATCCTAAAATAAAAGTATAGTTTCCTATTTTAATTGAAACTGAGGTTCTAAGCAATATTAGCAAACCCCTATCACAAACTTATTTTTGTTCAATAAAAGAAAATCTCAGTTTGATAAGAATATATTAAAGCTCATACTTCATTAAATTAATTTTAAATAAGTTTATTATTACTCCACTTCTCCTTTTCCTCAAAAAAAAAAAAAAAAATGGTACTGTTACATAAATATGATATCGAAACATCACCATCAAAAATATCGCAATTATAGCTGCAGCTAGTTTTTTGTGCACCGTCCATGGACGTTTGTGGTTGTGCTGCAGGTTGCGAATAGACGGTCGGAAATTCGTTTTTGCATATTTCATGTTCGTTCCGATTCCCTCGGCTGAGTAACCCGAATTTAATATTTTATCCCTCGTCCCGACTACGCCACCGTCATTGCACTGTCCACACACCAACTGTATAATACACCGTTGTTCCGTGAGCGCTGATAAAATATTCTCTCTCCACGTTTGCCTCACTCTCCCCCCGGTGGTTACGATACATCGGCCCACTGTTAATTCATGTACATATATACATTACACGAGTAGGTACACGCGTTCCTCGTATGCACATCAATTATTCACGTAAACCTCGAATTTTCACTATTAATATTCGTGACCTTTGATTCTCGACAACCGCAGCTATATATGTGTATATATATTATATTCCACCTCTCTCTCACTCTCGATCACCCGTTGTCCCGTCACAAATCCTAGTTTTAAGTCGCATTCCTATATAAAACGTGCACTAAACGGTCGCCGCTCGGAACGCTACAGTCGCATCGCCCAGACACCTGTATCAAGTCACAATCGTCGTAAAATATAAAGACCGCCGCACTGCAGTGCAGCGAATATAATATTAATATACACTTTTTCTATTAGGTACCTTTGTTATTTCAGCCATCGAAAATTATATAAGATTACTAAAACATGTAGGTACTACAGGATAATTTAATTATTTGATAAAATTCATTTTGAAATTTGAAAAAATGAATCTTATTTTTTACTTGTTCATACATTACTGAATTAAAGTAGATAATATTACTATATTTTACTTTTCAATTACGTTTTCAACTAATAAAAGATAGATGATATAATAATTTAAACGATATTTATATATATCATACAGTAATAATATGGCATTCGTTAAAAACTTACATATTATATACGGAGAAAATATAATATATAAGTAATATAAATAAAAGTACATAATACTATAAAATTACATAGTAAGGAATAAAGAGTAGAGAAATTTTATCGGAGGTACGATTTTAAATTTATCACAAAACACGAATAACGTTAAATGTGAATCATGTGTAGTGAGATGGAGAAAATTATTATATAGCTGAAGGGTAGAAATATCATCTTTGCACTTCGCAGAAATGGTAGTAACTACATACATATTATAGGCGTAATACTATTGCTGAATTGTGAGGTAGATATTAAATATTATTATAATATTTACCATGATGTTCAATTCGTATTCAGATTTTTATTTTTACGCACAAAACAAAATTTTATAATATTTTAAACGAATTATAAATTTATTTAAAATCTGTAAATTTTACTTCAAAAACACAAAATTAATGTCTCGCTAGAATCTAGATAAAAAAAAATATATATATCACACACTAATATAAACATAATATTTATTGTAACTATACTATTATGTTACATTAAGCAAATTATCGCTTTGACCATTTTTTACGGTATTCACGTATTTATAACAACAAATTTACTATTTAAACATAAACTCGAATCTTACCTAAGCAGATTAAATATTCATTCATATGGAAAATCCTCAACCACGGTAAACATTCGCATTCAAAGTATATATATTAATTTGAAAATTAAATTTTCCATTCGACTTTTTCATATGGTTTTATATTTTAAAACCATTAAGTTTTCATAAGACATATAATTTATATTTGATTTTTTATTTAAAACACTAGCTCAAGAGATAGATTAAGTTAACTTAGGTTATTAGATTAATTTAAAAATTCTCAGCACTATCGATTTAGTAGTTTTTTTACGATACAAATACTTAAGCAATAATTTTATAAAATACAGTTACGAGGAGCTTAATATTATAAATTTATAAATTTATAAACAAATAGTATACATATTAGTATAACTAAAAGTATTCGAAAAGCAATCAACAAGTATTTTTTAAATAGTTACTAATCATTTAAATGTTATATTTGACTCTGTATTGAAATCAAATGAAAATAAATAAATTATATTTAATAGGCATGTATTTTATTGCGACGTAACTTAATAGAACTCACATACAATAGAACCTAATAGTTATATCGGTAAACCATGAAATAACGAATAGCGACCATTTTGGAAAATAATATATTATTATTTTTATTATAATTATATATCTATAGCCATTTAGTACGATTGAAAACCCTAATTTTTATTTATATAATTAATATTTCAATAAAATAGTTCATATTGTTTTACGGAGTAGATTTTATAAAAAATATGAATATATTTTATTTAGTAAACTATATATCAGCAGTTATTATTTTTATTAAAATGTTGAAAAAGAAGCTCTTTTAAAAACTATAACTAATTAGCTATATTCAATTATACATTGTATATTTTTTACATAATGATAATTTTATATCATCATAAAAATGCTTTAGAAATTATTTTTAATAAAATATTTATGCATAAATGTTTACAAAAAAAAAAAAATCAGTAACATATGACGCTGCTGCATTTGTATTTTTAGCATGTAATAATGTAGTACTAAAAATATAAATAGTAATATGAATATAATATATTTATATATGTATAATTTTGTATTAGGTATATTTAACCTCAGTTGTATAAATAGTTCTAAAAATCATTTATAATTATAATTGAACAATTATTTAAAAATAAATAATAAACATTTAAATGTAATACGGTTTTAAATATAATATATATTTTTAGTGGGTATATAAAAGTTATTGTTTTGAGTTTTTATAACATAATATTTTAATCTTAATCTACAGCAATATGTTATTAACTTACAAGCGTTATTTCTTCGTAGACCATTTGTAGTTCCAACAAACATTAATTACAATGATTAGGGAACCGAATTAAGGATTTGTCTTAATTAGTATCCGAAACGTAACACAAGTGAAGTAACTTATTTATTTGTAAAACTTTAATACAATTAAAAACCTAAAATTTACTAATTCACTAGACTTAATGTTATTTAATTTTAACTTCGTAGTTACTCAATTAGTATAAGAATATGTAGTACAATAATGTTGTTTTTAATAAAAAAACATTACTGTGTGCATAAGTAAGTACCTACAACTTTTTGAGCAAGTTTGATTATCAATATATACTAAAATTTCACATTTTATTTTTTATTTTTATTATTCTTCATTTTATCAGAGACTTAAAACTATTATTAGCCTAAATTTAACGCAATCTGTAAATGCACGTCAATCGTTGTAAGCAGCTGGTTAAGGATATTTCTTTTTAGGTTATATGTGAGATGATTCCCATTTTTTTTTTTTTATTTTAGTATGGTCCTGAATTATTTTAGGTAATACACTAGTTGGTTCTTAAATATTTTAAAAAGCACTATACAGTACTACATTATTGGAGCCCTGGATTGTTGATGCTCATGTGTTATTTTGAAGTAAAATGTACACAAATGCATCATATATTATTATTTATTTATAAGACTTTTGCAATAAACATTTATTGATGATATGAATACCAATTAAGGGGATTGGGAGCGTTGATTTTCAGTATTTGTCTAAGACAAGTGTAATATAAGATTATAGAAGTATTCTATTTCTAATGTACTGATTGATATAATGAAGCGATAAGAATTATAAAAATAGATATGAATTTTTCGTTAAATTTACTTTAGATCAACTTCCTCACATTTTTGGTTTTTTGATTTAAACTTCTTTAAAAATTGAAGTATGTCAATTTTTTAATATATCATTTTTAGGATTTGGGAGGGGGGATAATATCAAATGAAAAAGTCGATCTAAAGAAGACAAATTCATGTCTATTTTCATAATTCTTATCACTTCATTATACCAATCGGTATATTGGAAATAGAATACGTCTATAATTCTATGTTACACGTGCGTTAGACAAAGATTGAAAATCATCGCTTTCAATCCCCTCAACAAACGAAATTAAATCGACATTTTTCAATGTCACATTTTTATATCACTTTATTATAATCTCTGGTCTAAAAAAATAAAAATAGATGCTTTAAATTTATATGTGTTTAAATTTTAGTTACACCAAACGCGTCCAAATGATGCGAAATCGTGTACAACTTTACGATAAATGTTTGGAGATAAACTAATGAAGTAATATTTTCAGGAACTCAATTATTATAATACATGCAAACATGTCTCTAGTATCAGCTATTACTACCAACAAATCTATTAACATTTATTATTGTAATTCAGTAACTATATAGTAAGACCATAATTATATTTTGTAAAGAGGAACACATCCATTATCCCTCTTAAAAAATTAGGCATTATGTACTGTATAATATAATAGTATACAACATATTACTTTTTTAATTAGATTATAAATATTCTTAAAATGATGTATTATTAAATTGAAATAATTTTCTGAAAAATGATTTAGGTAGTGTCTTATTTATTTGGAGTATTTTTTTTTTTTGAGGTGATAAGTCTTATACAAAAATTATTTTTATTTTTTTAGAACTAAAAAAAAAAATGTATACTTATAAATAATGCATAAAAAGATTATAATAATAGAACAGTAAGACATTACTAGCCAATACGATTTTAATACTTATAACAATATGAGTAGAAAAACTGTCTGCGAATAATGATATAACATATTATTTACAGCTTGTAATATACCTATTACACGTCTCTTTTACGAATTAAAATTATTTATTTATTCATTTATTCTTCCTTTTTGAACCGCGGTTTTTATATGGAATAATTTAAATGTTATCAAACATAAACGTAACTGTTTTGATGGATGGTGGAGATATAGAAATGGCAAAAGTATCATAGGTATGAAAACCCATAAAATCCTCAACATAATTCTTAAAATATTATATTCACGTTATCATTAAATTCGTATAATAAATATTTAAAACTATCCAAAAGTTTAGTAACATACTAACAACAATTAAAAGACGTTGAATAATTCATATTTTATTCACTATAGGTTTAGCAATTAAATAGTACGGTATTAGGTACAGTATTTAAGTCAAAATATAAATATATATATATATATATATATATATATTATATAAATAGCTGCTAGCTGATATGGTTCAAGTGTTTAATAATAATAATGCCTTTGCTTAAACAAATTGGGAATATTATTTATAAATTTTAAAATTAATTACAATAAAAAAAAAAAAAAAAAATGGTATTCGATTTTAATAAATATACAATCTTATTGCGAGTATATTAATAAATTACTTTATTCGCATATGTTTTTTAATAAATAATTCTAAAATAGTCAGTTGTAATTTAGTTAACTAAAAACTAAAACTATTAATTAAAGAATTTATGGAACATTTTTCAATGAAATTTATTATTTTATAAATTATATCATAAAGTTAAAACATAATATTATGCTAGAGAAGATCTTAGTGTACCATAATATTGTATAATATGCATTTAAATTAGTATTAGAAAAGTTACTACATTTTGTACGAATAATTATTTATACTAATTAAAATTTTATTTTTACATGGTTTTTATGAATCAGTCTCTTTGTTTTATATAATTTATACATTTTATGTTTTATTTTATTTTACTTATATTTACTCATATTATTTCTTATTATTTGTATGTTTAAAAACTATAACAAATAGCTAGAGTTGGACGTATCTGTACGAGTCTATTAAACTGACCAATTCTGAATTAAATAACCCCATAATTAGGAACGTATTCTTTTTATTATATATAAAAAAAAAAAAAAAAAATGGGTTGAAAAGCTATCAAATCACTTAATGAAGTTTACATTGTCTTTGTTATTCTAACAACTTTTACCACCAAATATCTATTAATAAACAATAAAAATAAATAATATTAAAAATTTGTGTGTTTTATGTAATTTATTTTAAATTTCAAAAAAATAATAAACTTTAATTCTTACACACGAATAAAAATTAAAATGGGTGATTCATTGGTTTCTACCGTCTTACCTATCCTATTTAAGATAAGTGTCAGACTACTAAAGTAAGTGTTTTATTTTATAAAAGTATTTTACAAGAGTGAATGTAGGATTAATTCAGATATTGAAAAGATAATAATTAATTACACCGCATTACTTTCTGTACAAAAATGATATAATATGTAGGTATATAAAAGTGTATTTACCTATTCCAACAATAACATTTTTTAAACATAAAATACCGTCTATTTTTCGACACTGATAAATCCGTTTTGTTTTACAGTTAAGTTCTCTCATAAAATCGAGTATTCTAAAGTACTTTTTTTGTTTACACACGTAAAATGGTAAGAACATTAATTTGAATACTCTCATTATTTGAAGAATACAAATAACTCGATGTTATTCAAGAGTAGCTTACACTAACAAGAGATGTCAAGGTAATTATTTTCAGTGAAACCTACATCAATTATGAATAGTGTGAATACTTGATAATTTTTAATTATGCAAGACCAAAATGTTTACTAATTTTAATTAAATTTTATCTACATGTATTATGATAATGTTAAAAATCTGATAATGTAAACATTAGCCAATTAAGAATACCCACGTATCATTAAACCAATATGATTGTAATATCATCCAGCTAAATATGTGGAAAAAATCAATATATCGTGAATATTATATTATAGTTATGAATTTCATACAGCTATGTTACTTTATTGTCTGCGATGTAATATTAATATGTCACTAACATTTAATAATAATTATAATATATGATGATTATTAAATAATCGAATAGTTAAATTAGTACAAATTTACGAATATTAAATAATAATGAATTTTAACTATATCCATGAGTTTCTCCAAGCAAATGTCAGAAACAGAATCAGAGTTACTGTATAAAAAAGGTCTCTAATTGATATTGAGATAAATCAACTTGATTCGATAATTATAATAATTAAAATTTGCTGTCGTGTCATTTAGGGAAAAAAAAATAATTCTATAATATTCTTGATTAAATATGATACTGTATCACAATTGTAAATCAGAAAGTAGCCACAAACTAGTTTGGTGTTTATTCATTATTTTAATATATTTTAATGAGGTATCACGTGTTTCCAAATTTTTGTTCTATATTAAGCCAGAATTGAAAGTTATAAAAAGTGTTCTAATAAAGGAAATATATTACTTTACGCTATTTATAGATAGGTATTTAAAATATTCTATTTTTTTTTAGATTTATGAATGATCAAACTTCATTTGTTAAGTAAAAAATTTTGAAAACAATAGGTGGCTTCTTATAAGTTAATAAGTTGTTCATATCCCAATTCAAAAAATTCAAAAATCCATAAGGAGGATACCTAGTCACAATTCTTTTTTTACAAGTTTTTAATTTCTAGAAATGTTTGTTGTTAAATTAAATTAATACGTATATATGTATATTATTACAACATTTTAAATTAAAAATGCAATGCAAGATTTTTACTGATTTTTCTTCACATAATTAAAAAAAAAAAATCAATCGTGAATTAATTGTTTATAAGTGTTTGTAGTATAAAATTGGATCATACCGGATATTCTAACGTCTACTCAATGTCGTTAATAATAAGGTATACTTGACATCTAATTTACAGTAGATTTAAGTAGATGATGAACCTATTTACCTGCTTTGAACTTTTCAATTATTAAAGTAAAATCAATTAACTTCAAATATTAAAAATCAAAAAAAATCACAATCATCAAAACAATAAAATCGAAATTGTTGGATTTCTACTCAGAAGTATAGTTTATATATTAAAATACAACGAATTTATTGTTTTTTTTTTTTTTATTATTATTTAAAACAGTGTAACTGGCTCTAAAAGTTGTATTAATCTTAGTTTAGAGTCTTTCTTGTTTGTGATTTATTCATTGTATCTTTCAATTTTATATTGAAACACCACAGGCTTATTATATCATATATATTCTTGAAGATCATTAAATGTCTATTCTTCCTGCCTTTAATTTATTTTTAATAATATTTTTAAATTTAAAAAAATTCTAAAATTTTTTTTAATTGAATACCTATAAAAAATATTCAATTATAACTTTATATTATTTATTTTTTATATGATATTATTATTATATTTATTTTATTTTATTCATATTATATCTAATATATTTATGATAATGACGCATGCATATTGATAGGTATACATTTTTTTTTTTTTTTTTTATTAGATATTGTAATATGGATTTTATTTCAACTAGGTATGGTTGTATTATAATATCAGATAATGAATTAAAACGCTAATGAATAAAAACAAAAATTACTTTCACAATATTATATAAAATACAATTACCGCCATAATAATCTTTATTAAAACTCTACAAATATTTGTTTTTATAGTTTAGAAGAACGAAATTGCAATATAAAATGTCTATCAATATTTATTCTGGTTACAAGCGTTTTTACTTTTTCCGTTGTAAAAATTATATAAATAGTATATTATGTGGTATTATAATAATATATGATGTTTTGAAATGTTTTATTAAACCTAGAACAATATTTATGAACGAGTTATGTTTCATATTATCGTAGTATGTATGTTGTTTATTTTATCATAAACTTATATTTTTACAGTATTATTTAATGGCAACAGAATATTTCTATAATATAAATACGTTTAGGTAGATATCACAATTTAAGATAAATTTCGCTATTTATCATTTATTACGGTTCACATTAAATAAGATACAATTTTAATGTTATATTATAATTTAATGAAATGTTATGGGCGTTATAATACATATCTATATAATTATTTTTTTTTTCATAAGTACATTAAATATGCGGAATTAAATGCTTTCTGTTTATGACTTAGATGTTCTAATTATATTATACATACGGTATAAATTATATCGTATAACTAACAAATTTGTTTTTTCCGGTATGTGAACTATATACTATGTAGAATATAATATCTCGTTGCTATATCACGAGTTACACTAACTTTCAAATCATATCGAAACATTCGTGTAAAGTAAACTAAATTATGTTAAATGTTTGGCATGTACAACTAAGACTCTGGTATTTATTTCTCTTAATTAAATAATTTAGTACACAGATAAAGCTGATAAAGTTCTTTGGTTTGATGTATTTTATCGTTTCCGTTAACATTTATTGATTATAGGATGAAATAATTTATCAGTGGACATAAATCAAGAAATGATCCTTAATATAACAATAAACAATTTATATTAACTATTATGTATTACATATTATAATAATTGTCAAACGATTTAATTTAAACTTATAATTGTTAATTAAATAATAATACAATTATGCGAAATATGTGACCTATACACACACACACACATATATATATACATGGTTATCCCTATAGAAATGAGCGATTAATTATTATTAATAATATGACATGTTTTAGATCCCAAATAAACTGTCATATACACTTCTAGGCTTAACATATTTTTTATTGTATTAGTTTAGTTTTGTGTTTAACATATTATCATAAATATCTACTTGTTTTAGAAAAAATGTAACAATATAAGATAAATATATTGTAGGTAAATTTAAACATAATATATGATTATTGATTAATAATAATAACAATTATTATTATTATATTAATAATACATTTGTTATTGTGGATACTATTTTGAAAAGTTAAAAACTAAAAATCACCAAATTTCTCCTAATAAGTACAATATTTATTAATTTTGAATTTATTTTTACTGTTTTATGGTATTTATAGAAAAAATGTTATTATATTTATAGTTATATAAATTTATACAATACAGAATAACTATATTATATATTATTATGATAATTAAATGTTATAATTATATAATAAATGCAATATTTTTGAAAAAAATTATGTTAACTTAATATAATACTAAAAGTAAAATAAATGAATTTAATAGCTATATCAGCCTATATAAAAAAAAAAAAAAACATATTAAGTGAAGTAGAACGATAAAATTCTTCCGCTCAGAATAGTTTTTCGTATACAATGATATATCTCTGAATTCAAATTTAATACATTTATAATAGTGACCTACTCGACATTTAATGTAAAGCAGATCAGTGCAACACGATTGCGTACTTTTTACCTTTAGGTTCTTGCCTCTGTTAAATGTTCAGTTACCCATAAAATCAGTGAAAAAGAGGCATAAAATGATAAATAATTTTTCAGTATATAATCAATAAACTCAAAATTATCAGTAGGGCTATTTTTAATTAAATAAGCAAAAACATCTTCTATATTATCTTCTGAGGGTAAAAATCTAAGGGCGAAAAATTGTTTCAACCAAATACCTAGTTCAGATTTTGAACTATAATTCTTTAAACTATAATCATTTGTATCGACTTACATACCTTTTTTTTTCTCTTAATATAATTCTAATAATAGTGTATAATAGTTAATTCGAGGGTTATACTTAATGAATAATAATCCGTGTTGTAGACATAGTGTTCTCAACAAAATATACTAACTGGAATATAATGATTTATTAGTTGTAACTTGTCAGAATAATATTGTATTATATTATACAAACAACAATTTATAATAACATTAACATCGCACTAAAATCATCCATTGAATTTTGAATAATTTAATTTCACTGAATAAAAATAAAATAAAGTCAAATAAAATTAATCAAATAACCCAGTACTTACGCAGACTTGGAGAAAAAAGAAAAAGCATTTAAAATTAATAATTGGACATTTTTGCAGTTGACCGATTTCGTGTATTTCTCAAAAGAAATCTGCAATGATTTATGCAAAGTAGTAAGTACCATTAACTATTAAAAATTGTGAAAAATAATAATATAGAGAATTTGCATAATCAATGATCATTATAGAACCAAAACGCATACAAAAATATAAATAGTTTTAAATATATTCGAATCATGTGTACATCAAATTTATTAGCTTAGTGAGTTATTATAAGTATAATAATATTTGAAACGAAAAAACTTCAAAGCTATTCTTTTTTGCTTTTAAAATAAAATAGACACCGAATATATTTTCAACTTGGAGCGTGGCTTATTCTCTATACATTGCATGCAAAAAAATATTTACTTAATCATAGAGTTATTTTTCAGCAAATATCAACAAAGTGACAACAAACTTTTATCCTCCGTTTATTTTATTTTAGTTTTTTATTGTACAACAATGATATTTATAATGTATTATCATATTGTCTGTATATGAATGCAAATGTTTTCAATTTATTTTCACTATGTTTTCTCAATATAACATCACTTTCAAAGAATAGAAAAGTCATTCAATGTGTCAAAGTTTTTAGATATAATATTAAATTGTTGTTATTAAATATATTAATATGAATTGAATTTAAAATAACTGTTAATAAAAATATACGTCACAGTGGTTGATTACGGTGTCTAAAATTGACTAGTAATTATTATTCGTGCATTGTGTTGCTGTCATAGTTTTTACTGTAGTGTTTAACATAAACTTTTGAAATACGCACTCGTATAAAATGTGAGAATAAAAACCGATTTTTTTTTTTATGGTTTAAATGTTTATTATAAAAAATTATTATACAATTTTAAAATGAGTTTAAAGGCTTATTACATTATATTTAAGAACTTCAACTATAAAAAAAAAAAAACAAATTTAAAATGTTATTTCAAATTAATTTATACAGGATAAAATACGAAGAATTCTTTGGTTTTAATTTATGAAAATCTAACAATATTTAAAGCATGACATTTAATATATAATACTGTACATAAATATAATTTGTAATAACAGTTTTATTTTGAGGTATATATATATATATATATATAGATTATAAGATTAATTTTTAAAGATACGCGTTTATATAAAATGTAAGCTACATTTAAATTAATTTTATAATCATCCATAACGTCCATAACTATTTAAAAAAAAAAAATTGATAATTTACACATCTGAACATATAGTTTTGTATAAACTGAGCAATATTACGAAGTTTGTAGATTTCATGAAAAGTACATGTTTCAAAAATTGAGTGATTAAAGAATGCCTAAATATGTTAATTAAAATAAAAAAAAAAGATTTACGAATAAATAAAAAAAAGTACTTGACTTAAACAAAAAATGTTCTATTTTATCATTTTTTAATTACAACTCCATCAACAATATTATTACGATAACATTAAATCGCTTTTAATACTATATTTCAATATATATATATAAAGTAAATGATTGAAAGTAGAAAAATTTCTTTTATCATTTTTCGTGTTATTATTATATTATAAATAAATATAATTCAATAAATACTTTTTGAACAATAATACTTACTATTAGGAATTAGGAATTACTTTTTATGTTAGTTGAATACTCTTTGAAATCACTACAACACTAAGTTAAACATAGATATTTAATAACATTAGTTTTCGTTACATTATTGTTTATACAATGATGTACCATGGTAAGTAAGTATTATATTAAATGCGTTTTGTTGTTTCGTTTAGCTTTTATTTTAACATATTAAATATTAATATATTATGTTATCTGAAATACGTTGTGTTGGTTCCAAATAATAATAAAACCGAGTTAGGTGCATAAGCATCTTGGTAACACTATTTACATATTTTGCTATCCAATTAATTTTTAACAAAATATTGTGAAAATACGGTTATCATATTTTATGTTCTCTACAAAGTTAAATTTATTTTATTTTATTTTTTAACCAACATCATAATATACATTTGAATGCATTTTTTTATATTATTAGTTACCAATGCAAAAAAATATTTATTTTTGCTGTATGACACAGTTAGTACCTAAAGTAAAAATATATAATAGTATGCAGACAAAAATAAAAAAAATATTTAAGTCTTATATTAATGTTTAGACTTAAGTCTGGCCGTCAGGTTATTATTGTTTATATTTTTGAAAATTTTAAATTTGAATTTGAATTTGGAGTTACATTGTAAGCTTTGATAAATAAATATATATTGTGTGATGTAGAGAAGAATTTTTCTCTATGATTAAATGTATTATTTAATGACTGAATATTTTTAATCAACTCTTTAAAGTTTTTATATTGTAAATGTATTATTTTATAGTAAGGTGCTTTAGCATATATTTTTGTGATAATAACTAATAAATTAACATACAATTTAGATAAAAAATCAATGATTAGAATAAAAAATTACTAATAATATTTTCTAGTTTTCTTGAATATTAGGCAGCTTTTTTAAATTATTTTACTCATTTTTATTCTTTTGGCATTCGCACATTAATATCATCTTGAATAAATTATAGAGAATATAGAATAATTGAAAAATTATTATAAATACAAATGTGATTTTTTTTTTAAGTTTATATTTGTATAATTAAAAAATTTAAAATATAAAAGTTAGACATATTTATATACTTTTTTTTTACAAAACTAAATAGACTTAGAAAAAAAAATTATTATCGAGTGAACTACGCATCAAAGTTCATACGATTTATAATTTTTCGTAAAGAAATATTTTTATCTTTGACTGACGATAACTTTCAAGAAAATACAAATATACACTTGATTTTATTGATTTTTAAAATATATAAATTTGAAATATTTATTGTTTTGTATTAATAAGAATATAATTGGATGAATTGTTCCAGAAATATAAATTCCACGAAAGACATAATTAGAATTTCAAATGTTTTTTTTTATTTAATAAAAATATAGAAAACCTGTGGTTTAAAATTGAATCCAACCATTTTATTGTGCCCACTCGACACGTATATAAAATACAGCAAAGCGGTATTTTCTTGCTCAAAAATATTGAGTTTTATAATTCTATAAATTATTTTGCCTACGAAAATCAATATAGTGATATTCGTTGACAGTATACAAAGAAAACATGTTCAGCAAAAATATATACAATTTTATTCTATAACTAATAAGTATTTTATATTTGTAAATGTTTGTGTTGCATATTTGTGGTAGTTTTCAAGTACTATTTAAATATATATATTTAATTTAAGACCCAATACCGAATAGTTTATCATTTTACCAAAAATAATGCAATTAATAATAGGCTGTAGATTTTTAATCAATAAAATAGAAATGTCTGTATTTAATGTCTAAAATTAATAGTATAAAGTTTTCAATAATTAGAGCTAAATAAAATTTCATAGATATATTATTTTAAATTCTAACTAGTAGGTAAATAAAAGTTATTAAATCAATTGTACAGAGTAAAAAAAGTTATCGATTGTTTCCCTTAGATTCAGATAATTTTTTACAAATTAAAATACCATGTAACCTTAATAATAATTTAAAATAAAATTATTAAATACCTGTAATATTAAATATTGAAGACGGACTAATCGTACTGAAAGTAAACTTATTAAAAATATAAAACCTACTAACATAAATATATAGTTAATTCATTAAATCTTACATAAAAAACTTGTTCAATGTGTATGTTATTACAGATTATTAATAAAAACTTAATTTTGAAATAAAAATAAAACATACGAACTACAACATCTATAAAATGCGTCTCCTAATGTTTATTTTGTTGATGTATTTTTTCGATCAATTCGCTAATAGAAATTCTTTAATTTTATTTAAAATCATATTTCTGAATAAATTTCACACTTCTGAAAAATATGGCAGATATTATGTCATATATTTCTGGAATATTTTAATTGCTTGTTGAGGTATACATACTCGTATATATTTAATAGTGATTTTTCCAGTATCCTTTGAATTTTACTTCCTGAACGTTTTAAACCCTAGGGATATGAAAAACAAAAAAAATATTTTCAGTTACCGGTAAATTTTGTTTGTTGTCAAACGTAACTTTTTCAATTTAATAGTAATAACTTATTTTTTTTTTACGGTTTTTAAGTTGCATATCGAATTATGTATATATTTCGTGTTATGAAAAGCGAGTAAAAAGCGCCCGTGGTATTCTGTGAATCGGCAATTGCTTCGACTTTTTATATATTATTCTGGTTGAAAATAACCGAAAAAATACAAAATTCAAGCACAAAAATTCTGTTACAAAACATAGTAAATTAAATATAATATCTTGGTAAAAATAATAATCATGAAAAAATAATTCTTAAAATTACTATACCTACTAGCACCTATAGTTTATGTAAATATTTACACGATACTATCATAGTTTTCTTGTATCTGATTTTTAGTGTTATCTATGATTTGGTAAATTTATACATCTATTTATTTAAGTGTATATAGATAAGCAATTTAAACATGCATGTTATGTTACAGTTTGTACATGCCTTAAGTCTGACTAGTAAAGTTTTCCGGTGCCTAGTATGATCTTATTAATTTATAAAAGTTTATAAAATACTTTAATATTTTTTCTTCATATTCAATATCAAAATTTATTGTGATCAAACGTTGATTAAATTTGGTTAACTTTAGAGAGGATTAACACCTAATTTGGCGTGTATATACTACTTGATAATTATGTATATATAGGAGAATTTAGAGTGGTAGGTTTATCACTACACGATATGTGTATATAAATATTGTAACTCCAATCCAAATATTTGAATTTTTATCTGTAATTTAAATATCTGATGATGTAAAATTGTACAATACTTATATTAAATAATAGTATAAAAATCTGTATTGTTATTTTTAGTTGATTCAAAAAAAGATTAATTATTAACGTATCTCTATACACAAATTACAAATGATATTGATTTATGAAATTATGTACTATGCATTGTACTATTATTATTATTATTTGTTTTTTTGTAGAAATTGAACATTAATAAATATTTCAATTATTTATAAAACTTATTAAAAATTCATTAAACTGGCGTTCAAAAGTAAAAATATTCAAGTATTGCCAAATACACTGATTTTCAAATTTAATATTATTAAATCTGGAGAAAAAAAACTTAACTGCTCTACTGTTGTATTTAAAGTAATTAAGTATCGAATAATTTGACAATATCTAGTTCTTGGCCATTTTTCTAAAACTTAATGATATTCTTCCATCTCGTGTTTACTATTGTACTTAATACGTATAGTCAACTATTACTTTGCCAACAAAGCTCGTTATGACATTTTTCCAATTTACTTAATAAACTTGGATTCCCCATCAAGAAATGAGTATCTAATCTTTTTTAATTTTAAAAATATATATCTCTGATCAACTAACGTCACCTTATTGTGATTAAAGATATTAAATATAATCATATATCTATTATCTATACATAGAAATCATCAAACAGCTTTTTTAAAACTATACATTCAAATATATCTGAACTCTAAATTTATTTGGTTTAATATTTAGTGAATAAATTAAAATACAAGCAAGTTTGTCATTTTTAATCTCCTAAAATTAAATACGAGTAGGATTTTCAGCAACTGCGTCTTTCATTAAGCTTATATATTCTAGTATATTACAATATAAATCGTTCACGCTAATTAATTTAATTATTATACCTTTTTATACAAATAATATATAATTATATTCAGATAAATTTAATAAAAAAAATAATTTCCACTAAAATTGTCTATAAATTCTATTAAAATGTACATTTATGATAATGTCTATATGTGTAAAAGATAATTAAAACTTTCCTTATAAACGTATATTGTATCTACGTAGGTACTACAACTAAAATAATAAACTTCTGTTGAACTGCTGTTACTTGTGAATGATGTATAAGCATGTCTAAAGTATCTAGAAAATTGTAAATAAGTGTTGAAGTTCAAAAGTAGAATGTTGAAAGTTCATACGTTAACTTCTTGTTGTAATTTATATTAAATTAATTATTATTGGTGGACTTTACATACATAAATTAGGTACACAACTAAACCACACAAAGTAGTACATTTTTCATGTATTTTTTTTTTTTTAATACATATGATTGACATTTTTTTAATAGCAATTTAAAAAAAATGTACTATCTCATAAACAATAAACAAATGTGTGTGGTATTTTGTATAATATATATTAATTAATTAAAACTTAATGGAATACAAAAATATTATAATGTATGTGGTATATCTATAATGTGCTAAAATTGAAAATAGTTAATAGTTTCTTGGAAATATTATACAACATATTAACATTATGATAATATTTATGAAACACGTCTTATTTTATATCGTGTTAATTGTTAATAAGATTAAAGTGGTGACATTATGTTTATGTATACATATAATATAAATTTTACAATACAAATTGCACTAAAAATATGATATGAATAAGTAATATTTTATAACATTCCCCGACGTCCTTTTTATCTCCAAGGAAAACAACCAACAAGTGTCACGTGAATTTTTATTTTTATTTTTAGCTAGGCATTTGTATTGTATCTTTTCTAAGCAAAATATAACTCTAACGTCAAAAAAAGAAGGAAATATTTCACAAAATAACCAATAACAGTAATTATTTTATATTATATTAATTTAAGTTTAAATATTTATAATTATTTACTCATTCTTGTTTATAATATGCAATTTTAAAAATATTCTCTATGTACCTTCATGTAAAAAAAAATTTTAAAAAATGATGATTTTTCAATATTAATTTGTATTTCATATTTGACATAATATAAATTTGAATTTGAATTTTATTATTATTATTTTTTTATAGAATTCAGTATTATAACAATTATACCTAAAAATAATTTTGATTATGTTAAAAGTAGAAAAATATTTCAAATGTATACAAGATTTATTACCTTACCTATGTAAACTCTTACTATTTAATTTTAGAATAGTATCTTTATTTTATAAAACTGTAATATAACATACTGTAAAATTTATCATTATCGTTAAATAAAATAAATATACCATACTATCTATCATAAACTAGTGGTTTTCAACTTTTTCTGTATGACAACACCCTAATTTCAATCTATAAAAATGACACACTCATACCCAAACTGGGAAGATACCACCCTACTAACCCAGACGGCCCATGAATACATTATAAAAAATATCTTTTTTTTACTCATTAATTGTTTAAAAAATTTTGTGCCATTTAATATTAGGACTTTACACAGCACATTTGGACTTACTCGGCAACCACCAGTGTGTCACGACATACTGGTTGAGAACCACGGGACTAGATAGTAACATTTAGAAAAAAAAATTGAAAATACTTGAAAAGTTTATAAGATATATTAACAAATGGTTTCCTATTTTACGCATATTTAGCATTATGATCCAAAAGTTTTTCTTGTGGAATATGTGTATAAAATATAATACATACGAAAGCGGTTTTTATTCTTCAAGTAAAAACTTTACTTATGACTATGTATTGAAATAAAAATATAACTATAGCGTTTTAGCTATATTTTTTTGGTAAAAATTACTCTTATAATATAAGATTCTAAATTAAAGCTTGACCAAATCTGATGCTTTAAGAACTTAAAATGAAGGATAGAAATGTTCTCGTGTAGTATAATACATGTATATATAATTTAAAGTCAATTATAATCTGTCGGTAAGATCGAAAACCTCAATTTTTCGAAATCGTTTATTTATACCAGAGATATTTATAAATCATTCACAACATTGTTTTTACCAGTCAATTTTGATTTGAAATTATATATTTGTTAAGGTTTGTAGTTGAAGTTTATGCAATTTGAATAGAATAATTAACAAATCGTTAAAGACAGAACAGATTTACGTACTCGTATAATATAAGAGACTAGAGTATCAGGTTTTCCAGAGAAAGGATATGTATTTTATTCTTATATATAAATAAAACACTAAAAATAAAGCAAAGTAAGTTAATTTTTTTTTTTTGTGAAATAAAGAATCGAGATTTAAGATGTTTTAAATTATGTTTTCATCTTAATTTCATTCTTTGACATATTTAGTTTTTATTACTCTTCTTGCCGTTTATTTACTATTATACAAAAAAACAACCATATTGTAGCTGCAGTAGAAGTTATTTTTAGAAAAGCATCGATATCATAATATTTTTACAATATAACAGCATAATTTTGTTATACTTATTTTTCTTATGAAGGCTCGCTATATATATTCATATAAGCACTTATCAACCAAGTATTAAGTTGAACAGTTACACCATAAATGGTTGACTGAAACGAACGAATCAAATTGTTCATTCACGTATTTCTAAAAGCTTTCCCTCGACTTTACTATGACGCAGTAATAGCGGTTTTTCCTTTTTTGATTTCACGGTAGGTAAAAATAGTAATTTTATATGTTATCGTACGTAACAGAGAAACGAAATGTTGAATTATTTATTTAAAAGTTTGATTGAATAGTGAGAAATATGTATTGTCTTATAGGAGTATATTTTTTTTGCTATTCAAATATATTTTTTTTAACACTTTTTTTTAGATAAAAGATGATATACTCAAAAAATATTGTATCATTTTTAAAGATTAGTTATCGAGTCTGAGAGGTAATTTCCGAATTTTTTGCTAGCTTTTCAGTTTCATTGGTTTTTTGGTACAATATGGTTTTTTGTTACTTTAAAAACCACTATACTATGTTTAAATTATTGAAGCGAGTAGAATTGTTGCCGACTTTTCTTTCCATATTGAAATTCTTAAACAGCCCTTTTCCAATTTCTTTATTTTTCTTTAAGTATTTTTCCTACATCTTATAGTCCTGAAAAAAATAATATATATATCAATAAAAAGGTACATAAAACATTAATATGATTTACTTCCCATAAGAATTTTAAGTCCATTTTATTATATTGAAAATAATTTAGATCACGTAATCTACGCTGTGATAGACATTTATTTATGGTCGAATTCTGAATTTTTATCTTAGGATAGTTCTATAAATATTGAATAATATTTCTAATTTAATTTATTATTTTTAAAATTTTTAAGAGCTAGGAAGAATAGAGATCTAGACGATGTTTAACTATAAACAGTTGAAAATTGTTATATATACCACTTTTTTTTCACATTGATGGTTTTATGCAAGCCTAACTGAGTTTATTAATATTGACTCTTAATGTCTGATAAAAACAATCAAAGAACGGTCTTTCTCTTTCCATTTTCTGTAGCCATACCAAAAACATAAGTTTTGGTACCTTTATACATCTACTTTTGGTGGTTTATTTTGTTACTCCGATTATCAATATCGTTGATTATTATTTGATAAATATATTGTTATTTTTATTTCGTGAAGGATCTCACTATTTTTATGTATAGTTTTAGAAAAATGTTTAATTCGAGAAAAAATATTTACAATTTGAGTAAAAGGATTGTTTAGGAAAGATAATTTCGGGAAATATTTCATTCAGCAAAAAAGCTATTAGGGAATTTCGACTCGGGATAAATACTAGTAACCACATTTTATACAGCAGGAAGTTGAAAAATATGTTCTTAAGATAGGATTACTGATAAATCTATGTTTAATAATAGTTCGTTATTTTTTACTGACGTACGACTAATGTGACACAATGCCATTTCCTTAAATTTTTGATTTATTTCTTTTTATAGCACTACTAGTATATTATTGTATACTTTATGTCTTGTCTCATGACAATAATGTAGTAAATAATATTATTTTATGTGTTTATTTTCAGTTATTTTTATTGACGTTTTTGTCTATTGATAAAATTTATTTTTAAAATCAAATATTTAGAATACAATTATGGATTGCGTGGTTAAACTTTAACTTTTGAGCTATTAAATAATATATTAAATTTATTACTGAGAATACTAAAATAGTATGAAACAGAACTTTATAGTAAAGATCGTAAGAAATCTTAACATTATTAATATGTACGAGTCTTGTCAATGCGTATGTTCATTATGTTCTATATATTGTATACAGTATACACATATATCAAAGAATAAAGTAATAGTATTTTAAACTATTTTTGTAATAATAATATATTCCTGTAATTTTATATTATTTTAAAAACGATTAAATACATTAAAAATACCTAAAATAACTACAATAAATCTAATCAAAATGTATACAATGTGTATTTTAAAATTAAATCAAAATCATTAATTAAATTTAAATTTAAACTAAATCTTTATGTTGCTAGAAAAATAATATGATATAGTTTCAATTTTATAGCCACGATATACTAAACATTTTAATATTTTCCAAGCTTTATTAAATACTTTATAATATAATATGCAAATTAAAGTAAATAATAAATTATGAACAATATGTACATTATCTATAATAATCTGCAATTTTTTAAATATATAATTGGAAGATAATAATGTATAGTAAATACTAAATACCCTCATAAGTTTTCTGATAACGAATCTTTATAATGTTTGATATTTTATATTATAGTAATTTATGTGAGGTGACAAGTGTGTTGATATATTTTTTATTATTAAGTACACCAGTAAACGTCCTATGATATTTTGGATTCAAAAAATAATATCGATAAAAATTAAAACAAATTTCAAACAACAAAAAAGGTGGGTATAATAAACAAGGCGATTCCATCATTCTCAAATAACTTTTAAAGTCTTATTTTATAAAAATTAATTTATTCAAAATTTTCGATTTTTAAACAATTAAAGAACCATTTTTTAAAACACTTGCTTATAGATTTATCAAATATTAAACAGTTATGATACAAACTTCATTTTTTCAAATTAAAACACTATTTGTTGTAATAAATTATAGTATTTAAAAAAATTAATTTAAAAAATATTTTAATAGGAAAATTGGATAATCTTGGTTAAAAAATAGAATATTTTTATCACAATAACACAAGTAAAGAACATTCATTAACTTAAATGAAAAATATTTAAATTATGGCCCACATTCGGAAAAAAAATGATCATTAGAAGAAAACAATATTATAGACAAGTACTGCTTGTTCATTTTCATTAAAACTACACAATATAAAATATACCAATATTGCGTAAACCATTATACTCATACAAATAAAACTGTTTTTCAGTATAAATTTTCTATTATATTCCAATAATACTGTATTACCACTGTTTAAACTATAGAAGCAATATTTAAAATTAAGAGAAAACTTGCCACGCTACTATAGTTCATCTGGAACATTACTTTCAAAACAAAGACTTTCATCAAATAGTAATAAATGTATATAATAGTGTACATCAGTAAATGCTATGAGCACGTTCTGCTCGAATAATAAATCCATTATCATATTATTGTTTTGATTTAAAACTTTACTATCATAATATAATTAAAATGATTTAATACAAATAATGATAATTTTAATATATTAACGATTAGTTAAGACAAACTATGCTGAATAAGACTTCAAAAAAGTTTAATGGTATTTTTTATACATTGTTTTCCGAACAGTGTAATCCGGTAATGTGCGTTTAAAATAATTATTTATCAGGCTTTTACGTATATTGCACAAAAAACCTCACAAAAACCTAAGAAAGTCGTTGTTACGGGTAGAAAAAAGGGTATGTGAGTGTAAATAATACTATATCCTTGTATGTGCACTTCGAAGCCAAATTTTTAAATTTTACGTTTTAAAGGCGAGCTTACATAAGGTTAAATTTGGTTATGTTAAGTAATTATGATTGAATATAATTATTTTTAGTACTATATTTTATATTTGATAAAAAAAAAACCAAAATATAGCTGTATTTATATATAGTTTACGTAAATATAGGGAAAATACACTTATTATTAACATTGTCATTAATTTAGGTTTAGCTACTATACGTATGTATATACCCATATTGATTACATAATAATAAATAGCAGTGTTGATAAATGAAATAACGTATATTGTGAGATTCTTATAGATAAAATTTAGAATGATCAAAAACTTATATTAAAATGCTACAAACCGCGACTTACAACTTCAAAATATTCATAGATGTATCATATTATACGAGTATGCATAAACGTCATAACGATTTCCGCACAGTCTCTACGCAAAATATAATGGTGGCTACGAAGACAATGATAGTCCGACGGTTATTGCAATATTTTCATATGATATTATATGCTAAACACAAACCTCAGTAAGCCGCAATATGTATACTATGTATTAAATAGTATACACGTATCAAAGTTATATATGCATTCCTTCATCCTATACTTACCACCTGTGCTCTAGAAATTTCGTGGACTCTGAAAGATTTAATAATAATAATATACCTACTGAGAATTGATTCGAAAGGTAAAACAAAAATGGTGATAATTACAATATTCAAGGTGACTCTCCAAGCATTCTCACTCAGTTTTTCTTCTTAAATAATGCAGATTATTTAAAATCGGATTTTTTGAGTTTTTCAATATATTTTGTTAAAGTTTATAATATTTTCATATTTTCGTGGTTTTTAATACTATTATAAAAGTGTCCTGGGAAAACACAAAATTTTGGTTTTTAAATGTAAACATTCCTTTTTGTAATGTAACGGATAATTTTTCTAAAAGTGTTGAACGAGTAAATTTGAATTATTTAATTTTGTAATTTGTATACTAAAATTATAGTTAGTCAATGGCAGTTTTAAAATGTTAGTAACTAACATTGATTTATCAATATTTAAGATTTATAACAATGGACCAAGTATAATAAATACTAGATTCGATATTATAAAATTTTATATTTTTGTAATATAATTTTTAATAGACTTTATACTTAGTCTAAATATTTTAATAATTGAAAAATTATTCATTCAAATTTTAAATTTGGTACATCTAAGTTTAAAAAAAATATATCTACTAAATAATTTACAGTAAAAACAGGAAGGGAGATCGTTTGGAAAATTATAGTTTATATCGCCGCAGGATACTCCTTAAGTAGTACAAACAAATCTCTATAATTTGAAAATATGGCTTTTACGTTTATTTTAGTAAATCAGAATTTAAATAAATGTAATATCAAATAAAAACACAGAGATGGGCATACTTGGTGAACTACACTGTACATAATATTAATTATCATTTAAAATCATTAAAATTATGTCTGTTTTATTATCATAAAAATAACAAAGCGGTAGCAGTCATGGCGTTTTAGACGACACTAAAGAAGAATTATCATAATATTATACTGTGACTACCCCGTAACAAAATGGGTGTACTATTCTACTATTCTCTGTTCACCGAGAAACCGGACCACTTCGCGCATCCCGACTGACGGAAAAACGGTCGCATTGTCAAAAATCCCTTTTCCGCCGACAAAAAATATTTTATATACAGAGTAAGTTCAAATAAACTATCATGTGGTGCGGAATATAATTGAGCACAACGTAATATAACGGATCGCAATCACTACAATAAAACGCGACACTGTACGCAACTTTCCACCACTCATCGACAGATGATAAGTTGACGAGTTTTAGGCTTCAAGTGTTTTAGTTGAGAAAAACGACGAGTGTTTGTCCATTACACGGGTCCGGTCTCTTGGCGAACAGAGTATAGACACTACTGCATATTATTACGCGTGTATAGGGTATAAAGTTAATTATCTATCCAGTGTACTTACTTAAATAAAATTATAGTATACAGGTATATTGCACGGTTAAAAAGAATCCAAACGATTGGAGTGCATACGGGTACCTTCAAAACCCCACGTAATACGATCATTAACTTGACCATAGTTATTACAATTAATGTAAGAATTGCTGAAACTCGTTCGAGTATTAGTCAAAATGTTACTGTCAAACACTGCGTACCTATATATTTTATTATTATAATATGATAACATAAATTATGAATAGAGCTTATAATATTCTGTTTAGCTGGTATTTAGATGATTTGACAAAATTGTGTCTAATTGATAACAATATATAACCGTATTGTATATTCCTTTGATAAATCACCAAAGTTAATATTGAACCAGCTATAATTGATATAGATATTTCTGATAATAGTATTATGTCTATCAATTATATACGATTATAATTTATAATAATAAGAATAGATTATAGTGAATACTCCATCAATTTGGAACAATTAAGGTATGCCACACCGAATTGATAACGTCAACAATTCGATAATATTTATTAATTTATCTATTTTAATTCATCACTCTCTCTCCACTGTGAAATTCGGTGTTTTAGAAATACTGTCTGTCATCAGATTAGTCATTTGTCTCATTTCGTATATAATACCCAACTTTTTTTATATATATTAACATAACTTTATATTAATTTATATTATTTTAAATGATGCATTATTTTTAATCAATTTTTAGGTATTATAATGAATGTTTGGCTATCTCCAAACAAATGTTTTATAAACGTATAAACTAAAATAATTTAAATTTAAATAGAGTTTAACAAAAAACATTACTAATTTAGCTAGTGTATATTTATACCAAGACGTTTAAAAATGATTTTTATTCCATAATTACAGTTTACCTGCTACATTATTAATGTGTCTTATTTAATTAGTGTGCCTCGATGTTTATAAAAATAGCTAATAACCAGACAATAAAAATATTTTTTCTCAAATTAAATATAATTTAAGGATTTTAGCCAAATATTCTTAACAATAATAAAAATTACAGTGTTAATAATTTTAAATTTGTGTACCTTTATAAAAAATATACTATACTTGTATATATTTTATATAGCACCCGAGATATAAATAATAATTTTGTGTTATTAATTGCAATATAGCCTACTAAATTAATAAATTCATAAAAACACTTATTATTTTTCTTAAAGTTTGACGCGAATCATAAGGTTCATATAAACATTACATTACTACAAAATGTATTTTTAAATGTACAATTTGTAAAATTTAAATTAAACTATGTATAATATAATTCTTGCAATATATTTAATATTAGCTCAAAAAATCTTTGATAATACTTCAGATTTTGCTAATTATATAAATGGATTATTTACAGGAGGAGGATCAGTGGTGATGATTGGTGCGCCTAACCTTCGGAATCCTGGATCAAACGGGACCTTGACCAATGGCAGTAGAGCGTTTCAATGCCACCCGGAAGGAGAATCCGAAGCTACCATAACACTCACACTTGTCGGTTTAGGCATAGTTGCAAATACGGTGCTTATGGCTCTCATAATATTCAACAAACATTTGCGAAGGTAAAAATATTTTATTCGAATTGTAAACACATAAAAAAAAAATATATGATTTAAAGTACATTTTTTATTTAATTAAAGTATTTATACCATATTAATTCTCTTAAAATATAAAATAAGTAGGTATAACCTGACTTAATATAATAAATGTTATTCACTTATGGTTGTCCATACCTCCATATATACGTGTCTGGTTATTATGTATACGCGTTAAATTCGAACGTAATAATAACGTATGATGCATAATATAAATTTAATGCACAGTCTGCAGCGTAGACTCTACACACGTCGTGATAAATTTTGAAAAGGATTTTTGGCAAGCACTCAGATACCCCGGCAGAGCATCGCGGTGTTGATCGTCGACATAAGGCCGTATTATTATAATATTCGATGCGAGACTAAATCACAGAAACACGCATGGTCTGAGTATATATATACATGAATAGTTAATTTATATTATAAATTATGGTATATATATACGCACTGAATAACAGAATAATGAGGTTTTTGAAGGATGTACGTTAACTTTTAACATACCGGTAACAACAGTTCAAGCTGCTAGTTATGCGACGACAATCAAATCTAGTGCTAATCACCGACCATATTATACAGAGATAGGATTAGGATAGATTAGGAATTTGCGTTTTTTAAATGTAAAGGATAGAATATTTCAGGTGAATTGAAGTAATTAAATTAATAAACAATTTTAGAACATTGAAATATTTGTTTTTTATTGTGTGATGAGTGAGGTAAGGAAAGCGCAGATGCGCAACTGCGCTCGATAAGAAGAAACATATGTATTAAATATACATGATTTTGGCTTTTACTGGAATATTCATAATGAATTTCGATTTATGGTTTAATCAACGTTATCTGGAATAGTCACAAATTACATAATATTTCAATATACTAGTAACACATAATATATACATGGCTATAGGTATTATAGTATAACCAACGTAAATATGTCTCTAGAAAAGTTTTAATGCTTAATTGCTTTGAATGAGGTTGGTTAAAAATGTCTGTATAGGTATATTACGTTAACACTGATGGTTTCGAAGATCGTGATATAATTAATTACATTATGGTTAAGCATTATCTATTAGTTGTAGAATTATATTTAAATTATATTTTTGATACACTGCTTATCATAGTTATCTGTTTCCTTGATACATTAATTTAAATTATAATTATTACACATATAATTTATTATTTATATATATATTGTTGTTTCTAAATCATTACATAATATATAAAAGTAACCCCCAAAGATTCCTCTGTTCATTCATAATCAACTGCCCAAGCCGTTGAGATTGTAGTTATGTGCATGTGATGTATTGTAATATGTATATAATATATATATATATGTGTGTGTGTGTGTGTGTGTGTGTGTGTGTGTGTGTTCTAGGCCTATTACATATTCTAAAATATCCCTACGAGTCTGTATAATATACTAATATTGTGGTGCAAAATGCAAACGGTATTTTAACTCGAGTAGAATAGTAACCAATTAATATACGTGTTTATACTTTCCTTTCTCGGTAGTGCGTAACTCTATAATACGATTTAAACGTTTCAAAAAAAATTTTTCATGAATTAAATCATCACAAAAATAGTTGCATTAATAACTACTATAAGAATGTTTTAAAATTATGTCCGATAATAATGTATTATTTATTACCATGCAACGTCTTATGAAAAAATTAATCCGTTTTAACCAACTAAACGTGTATGATAATATTAGACTGAAACACGTACATAATATATACATATACAATATGCATATATAAAAATTCTATATAAATATAATGTATAGAAAATGTATTACTTGTATATTATATATTTAGTAGTCTACAAACGTATTTTCGTTTAAGACCTTAATACACCGTAATCGCCGGTGATAAAAAAATCAGTCACGCTGTCAAATTCACTCGACCATCAGTCGCAACACATGTGGATAAACTATTATAATAATATAATATTATTAATATTATGCCTTTGCAGTTGTGGTGCTCAGTAATACGTATTAGTATATCTATCCCGCCCGAATCTGCGTCGTATATGTATGCATGACCGATATAATATTAGGTATGCACAATATACGTACTTTTATATATATTATATATTCATAAGTATACATTATACGATTTACCATCTCCACAGTGCGATGGTCTTGACACCACAGCTGTGTTTGGTTAATATTTATGATACAATATATCATAATAATTAATAACGATGGTATAATAAAATAATAACAAAACCGTGATCGTGAACACTATAGATATATTATACTAAATAATTTAAATATTTTTATATACTGGGTGATTCGTCAGCTCATCTCTTTTTTCATTAATAATGTAATTATTAAAAATCTGATTCTTAAAATTTTAGAATAATATACTAAAAAATTAAATATTTTCAAGTTCTTCAAATTTTTTTGTACTACTTAAGAAGTATCCTGTGGAGATACAAACTTCTGTTAACCAAGTTTTTACCTTCTTTTTATACTGTAAATTAGTAAGTGAAACATTTTTTGAATTTAAACATAGACAATTAATTTATTATTTAAATTACAATAAGAACAAATGAAACCGCTGAAAAATTATATTATTTATTAATTACATGCAATTAATAAGTACGCATTAATAGCTGTCAGAATAATATACCGATATTTTAAAATCTAAATGCCTAAACTTTATTTATTCCTCCAAAAAAAGAAATGAGATACTGAGTACGGTAGAAGCGATAGTAATGTGCCACTTCTTCACAGAGATATATCATTTTATGATTCTGTGTAAGCACTTGTGTTATAGGTGTACAGCAGGCATGTAAAAAAATAAAATAAATTCTATTTTTTATTTTTTTATTTTGTGTCACAACGATGTTAGAAAGAGATATATTTTGGCATATGTAAATATTATGTGCATAATAAATATATCGTACTTTTGCAATGAAAAACCTAATTCAATAATTTGAATAATATAGTAATATAATAATTAATAATATTATAGTTCGAGATCATATAAATAAATCACCAACTTCTTATCTAGTCTTTCAACAGCCACCATTTTTTCGTGAATCGTGTTAAAATGTTATGTCGTGCGTTTGCGTGCGTATTTTATCCACGATATTATTTTATTAATTTGATGAATAATTAGAGAACTCTTTATCTAGCTCACTTCGCTTACCAACTGTTTAAGTGGGTCAAGACTCGGTTATGCCATGTAATCCAAAAGTCACTCCCTTTACTTTTTTTAATTTAATGTCTGTAATTAAATATATACACAGTAAGTAGAGAGTTATAACAAATATTGAAATTTAACAACATATTTTAGGTAACTAAAATAATTTTTATTTACAAATACCAAAAATACAAAATCTAAACACAATTTTATGTGGGTCTACTCTAATATTAGTTTCAATGACAATTTTACAGTTTTTAAAAACTTTTTTGTTTAATAAAGAGATGTAAAAATTTTAATAGTGTTTTAAAGTTATTAAACATTTACTAACACCGTGAATAACGTAAATTAAAATACGACTTGTTTGAAGAATTAATAAGACCATAAAGCTAAAAAATGTAATTAATGAGTAGAATTTAGAAAAAATTTTAAAGCATTTAATTTTTACTAACATTTTTTTTTTAAGCATCTCACATTCTCCTAATATTCTATTTAATATTTTTGTCCCGGTTGTTACTTTATTTGACGTTCCTGGTGTACGGCATATTAAAAGTAGGAAAAGGGCTGGGAAAATTAATTTTAATTTATCAACCAAACCTATAATACAATAAACCAATTAATCCAGTAAACCAAACCTATAATACGTATATTATTTATAAATTGATTACCAATATAGTGTATTTTTTTTATTTCGTGAACTTTGTTTGGTGGCTTGTACTTGAAATGCACTGAAAAAACATAACATTGACGGGAAATTGTGCTCGTTTTTACGGTTGTTGTGGAATAATAAAACATCATGGTGTCCTCTCGTGTGCAAATCTCGAGGTATAATAATAATGTTTTATGGTTTAGTTTCAACGTGCACAATTTACGAGTTTTTCTGATTTATTTTGTCCGTTAGTATTATACGAATCACAAATGAAAATTTTTTGAAAAAAAAGTACATAAATATATATTTATTAACATATTAAATGTTCATAGTACTTTTTCTGAATGACAGTAATAAGTGTACAACTTGCGTTTATCATTCTTTTTTATTTATTATTTTTGTTTAAAAATCATCTGTGAAATTAAAATATTAATATACAATTTCACTGTGGAAATAATAAAAATGGCTGTTATAGTGTTTAATTAAATGTATGTTTAAAATAAAAACTTTTTTTCAAATTAATTGTAAAATAAATGTAGATCATAAAAATTATATAATACAATGTAGTGTAAGTTTAATAAACAAAAATATAAATTTTATACACAAAAAATGTTATATTAATTGTATTTTTTATACAAAACAATACGAATACACTAGTTAAATTTTAGAGAGTAGATACATTGTTATTGCAATTTTTCTAAATTATAAGAATAATGGGTTTGATATTATATTTTCATGTTGATGCGCGATACTTGGATAATACACAAATAGTGTTTTAAATTAAGTAAAAACAATTGATCAACTATTTAAACCATAAATCATATGTCGAAAAATATGATTTAAATTTTAGAATATTCTTTAAAATAAATTGTTTTTCGTTTTACTAAAATATACCCGATCAAAATTCTTAACTTGAATATATTCAACATAAATACATATTTTTTTCTAATTGATTTTAATTATGCATCCATCAACAACGAGTACATTATAAGTGATTAATAAATATTTTAATAATAGATACATACTACCCCCATTCAATATACAATTAAATCAAATGTAAAAAAAACAAGGAACTTCGTTTGTTGTTTAAATTTTAGTTTTGTGTGTAACTCGTTGTCGAAAATGTATTTAATATGAATTTAGTGATAAATCATTGTACTCGTTAAACGATAAAAACGAATACTTACATAGTTACACATTAATAAATATTTTTAAAATTGGTTATATTTTATACACATTAAGGATTTGAAATAAAACAATTTAAGAACAGTAAAATTAGTTGCTCAGTTACTAAATAGAGCACAAAAAAAATAAAATAAATTAGGAATTAATAATATCAATACACTAATATTATTTGTTTTTTAAATTTTACTCAATAGTATTATTTTAAATAATTTAGTGATCTATGGTTTTATTTATTTTTCACTAGCAAAATTAAATTTAAATTATTTACGATCACTTAAGTAATACATCATACAAGAAAACAAGTTGTTAACAAATATCTTATAATTGTTTTTATTATATATACATATATAAAAGTTATCAAAATATTGGTAATTTAATCGATGTCACTAAAAAAGACTTACTAATTTATCGTTATTGTTTTTACTAGTAATATTTATCATTTATCAGTTTCATGGCGTTACAATTTTATAAATAACTACAGTGGAATATTAATAGAGAGCAAATAATTTATTTTGGGCTTATACATATTGTGCTCGTATTGTAAACAGCCAATAACTGTGATTGACATATTATTTTATAGGAAATAATATTATATTATAAAGACCAAGTTTTATGCATTCGAAAACATATTTCATATGTGCGTGTTTTATTTACGTATTTTACTGTTAACGAGACTGCGTGGAAAAAATGTAAATTTCCTATACTGCTGACAACGCTACTTATAACGCGCACACACGCGGGCATAGTACCTAGGTATATCACCTAACCTAAATACTAAAAATACTATACCACAGCAGTATTATTGTGTCTTGAACATGATATGTGTGATAGAAAATCCATTATTTAACAGCTCCCTCGTGTTCGTATCAAAACAGTAGGTATATTATATTACATGAGTGTGTGTGTATATGGAATTTGTCGCATTGTCATTACTAATACATGACTACAATCTTTCAAATAATGCACCAAAGTCGTAAAAAAATTCACTCTTTGTTTACTATGTTCTAAAAGCTTACGGATTAATAATAATTATTGTGTTGGTATATTATTATGTATAACTATTAAAAATTGTTTTTATTATTACGAAAAATCATGTGCGGATAGAGAGAATATTTTATGATAATATATTACTATGTTATAAGCTACCAAGAAATAAAAATAAAATTAACTGTAACGCGTTTCTTTTCTTTTTGTAATCTTTAATTTATGTACGTAAATAGTGTTTTTGTTTATATACGAAGTTATATTATTATAGAGAAAATGTTTAAAATATATACGTTATAATTTAAACATGAATTATTCACATCGTATAATAAAAAAGATAATTTTTTTTAAAAATCATTTTCAATACAAAATATAGAATATATTATTGATTGAAAAATGTCCATTTAAATTATACTTTATTAAATTATTCAAGCAACATTAACTATCATCTCCAAATTAGTTATTTTCCTAAAGTATAATTGTAATGTTATTGGAATGTCTGTTATTTAAAAATACTCGCATAACTAAAATAAAAACAATTTTCTTCATTACATATTACATTTAAATTTAAAAATAAACAATATGTTGTAAACTTATAAGTTATAACTAATGTGTTAAGAATACTTTTGTATAAAATATAAAAATGTCAATTTTCTAGATAGTTTTTAATAACAATTTTAAACTAAAATAAAATATTTAAATGAACAATTTACGAATTAACAACTAATGCATATAATTTTACTCAATTATCATAATATTATCAAATACTTACACTTTTTACACCATTTAATGAATGTACTGTAAAAATATAATAATTTATATTTCACAAAATGTATTTATAATCCTTAAAAATTATATAATATAATAAATTGTTTTTATTATTAACGTTTTATCTTTAAAAAATTTATTGAAATTTATTAAAAACTGAGCTTTTGATATATGTATGAAGAGAAGTAGGTTAATAAATACGAATGATTAATTTAATGTCAAAATTCTGATCCTCTGAATGTTATGCAATCGTAATGATTTAATATCGTTTTAATCTGTCGTGCGATTGAAACGATTGAATATTTTATAATATTATTATCTCTAGATTGTCAAATAATTTTCCGCACGAAACAACTGCTCAAATATGGTATTATGTATACATTATAATAATTGTTATGTAATCCTACAGATTTTCCAGAGTAATTTACAAAAGTTTCAGTAGTTATTTTTTATTAAAAACAATAAATATAATATTATATTGTTTAAAAAAAAAACAATAGCGAAAACGATTGACGAATGCTTAATATAATATGTGTAGTATCTATACATAAAATATGTATAATAGCAATATAAACAACGTTTATAAGTAATACAATTATTCAAACCCTTTTTGTTCCAACAAATGCATTACTTTTATACATTCTGGTCAAATGTTTAAATGAGTAGATACTACGAAAATGTAAGTTATATAAAGTAGCATAGAATAAATAGTTCCTCTGCTACAAATTTTCTCAGAAGATTAAAAAGGCTGTGTCCTAGAGACATGCTTAATGCATGAAATGAAAAAAAAATAAAAAATAATAAGCAAAATATAATACTAAATATCTAACATAATGTAATTTTTCTTGTCAGGTGTCACTAATGAAAATCTTCCTATATAAATAATTAAATGTTATTCCAACTAATTTTATCATCACATATACTTATTATTATAAAAATAGATTGTAAAATATATAGTTAGAATATTAGTCCTTAAAAATGGATTTGTAAAAATATAAAATAAATGTAATGTAAAATCGTATATCTATACAGTATTTATTATTATACCTAACTTAACTATTTTTAAAACTTATAAATAACTAAAATTGTTTAGTTACCAATTTTACCATAGCCCCATATCTTCCAAACCTTTTTTATGTACCTTTATTCTTATTACATATAGTTAAATAACTCGAAAAATTTTAATTTTGATACGTCAACATTTAAAAAAAAAATTATCCACTTAATGATTTATTGTATAAAATGGGATTCTTATTTTAAAAACAGAATAAGTGTAAATATCCCAAAGATTTTAAATTATGATCTTTAATTATATTTAAAAATTTCCTAAATCAAAGAAAAAAAAAGAAATAAACATGCTTAATAAATAATTCTGTAAATAAAATGTTATATTATACTTGATTAAAGGTGGATTTTCGAATTTCTCAGTATTTTAAACATCAATCGTTGCTACGAGTACTAAGAACCACCTCCCCAAACTGGTGTATTAATAATAATTGATCCACTGCTGCGGAAGAGTGGAAGAGTCTTTGGCACTACAGCCAAAGGATTTAATCAAGACATGAGCACGTATATTTACCAATTGAAATTGGGTGGCTAACCGGTGTAGGTCACTATTATTGAATTATATATACTAAGGTACTATTGTACCTATAGTTACACAAAGTCATCCAAAAGTTATATGTTACAATTTTGGAGTGTTTCCACAATAAAGTTGAAATATTATATAAAGTCCCATATCCTTTATAAATTGATTCGTCTAATGTCTACACATATTATTATAATATTATATAAAGTACATAACATTACAATTGAAAATAAATATAATTATAGTAAAGTGAAAATTCTGTCTTTTTGACAAACTTGTTAAGAACCCCTACTTTATGTACATGTATAATATTAAAAAAAAAAATGTCTTTATGTATAAACATTTTATAAATCGATAGCCTAGTGGGCGGACCGGATAACAAAGAATTTGCTGAGGTAATAATCTTTTTCGGTTGATTCCGAGTTAAGGCCACCGATGGACGATGGAGAGTAGTATTGTACCAGTCTTAGAAAAGTGTAATGTAATTTTATTCAAAGTAACATTTAATTGTTTACACATTATCTTTAATTAAAATAAAGAGCATCGATTTCAATGAAACAGTTATTTTCTTTTGTGTACCGTACTTTCTGAAATAAAACTAAGTATGAGTGCGGGATAAGTGTATGCGCACAGTTAATAATTTTAAAAAATAGAGCAATATACAAATACAATAAGCATAGTATGCCCCACTTCATCTTCTGCTGTTACGTACAAGATCAAATCTCTCTCTATATATAATCGTGTATACTTTGTACGTATACATCATCCGCAAATATTTCAATCACGAAGCCTTTTATCATCGTCAGAATTTTCAAATCATATTCATATTCCACAAAGCCAATATATTATAATTATCAAATTATTAACTCATGATTTATCGTTTATTATATAGATCAGTCGACTGATGCATTTCGAATATAGCTGAAAATATCAATCACAATGAATGTGTATGTGTGTGTGTATAAATAATATTTGTATTACCTTAATTTTTTCAGGTTAAAATGGATCTATTTTTTTATTATCATTCACCGTTTTACTTCAATTGAAATATGTAATGGTGCTATGCAACACAATCAAATAACAGCGATTAATTGAATGATCTTCCATTCCTTAATTCTGAATATAATTTTGTTATAAGTACAAAATACTGCAGAATGATATAATAAATGCGTAAAAACTGACTTAAATTCAATAGGTTCTTTTTATAACTTTTGTAACTTTAGGATAACTCACTTATGAATTTTGATTCAGCTTACTAAAAATAATTTTTTTTTTTTTGTTTATATTTAGATTTACCATTTGTTACAGAAATAAAATTTAAATAAAACAAAAATACGATATAGACTAGCCAAACTATGTATTGTTATGGGGTTTTATTTTAAATAAAATAATATTTAGGATATTATAATTTATTATTATCATAATAAATAAAATATTACAACTGAAAGGTTTGATGTGAAATATAATCGTATTGTGTTGTACTCAATAGACGCGAGTTGGCAAACGATGAAGTGTATGTTTTATACGAAACAAAACTCTAACATTCTACAGTAGTTGGTGTATTTGCTTGTGGTTAAATAGACTCCGTATTTATACAATATAAACGGAGTATGTATGTATACACGATGATAATATATATGTTTTTATAACAATAAACACTTATTATCTTAATAAATATTAGCATTTTTAAAAATTATATTCCTTAGTGTTATTGATTGATATGATTTTATAAGTTTTTACATACAAACAAATATCCATAATTTTATGCTTAAAATTAGTATATTTTATCTTTTATGAGAATTTCGATAGATACCTATATACAAATCAAATTTTGTACAGGTAATATATAATTCAGTCATACTAAACTTGCGACCCACTATTGTTTTTATTTGACCCAAAATAACTCATTGAATTGAAGAAAGAAAGAAAATTTTACAACTAATATATAAACTAATAACTTAACGAACAATTATAGTTTCAAGGTGTGTATTGTATATCATTACGATTAAAGATAATTATGTTTTTGGTTTTTTCACTATTTGTTTATTATAACATTATAATTGATTAATACGAACGACTAGTCATGTTTTAAATGTGTAAAAGCGTTGGTGTAAGGTACTTTTATTTATCTTATTTCAATCTTAAGTTACGTGAAACGCATATAATGGTTATTTTAATATTTGTTTTGTTATTATGGCAGAAATATTAATCAAAAATTAACGAAAAATAATTTTAAATCACATGAATTTAAAAAAATATTTCAGGGTCTAAGAGGTGAAAAAGTTGTTTTTTACTAATAAAACCCCCGTCACTAAGAAAAGTATTTTTTAGTGGGCTGCAACAATTGTAGGTATCTGATTATTCAAAGCTATTTAATGAATTTATTGAGTTAAACAATGATACAAATTTGCGAGTTATTTTTAAAAAAAAGAGAAAAAAAATATTTTTTTAATATAGGTAATGCCTAGAATAACAAAACAATACTAACATTTTCTAACTTATTGCTAACCACTTATTCACATCAATATATTTATGAGAAATTTCATATTCAAAGATTAAGCATGCAAATAATGCGTACAGAAATCGACTTACTGATATACATCTTAACGACTAGTTAAAAATAGCAAGCAGCAACTATACACTTGATAATATATCCAAAATAGTGAAATAAAATGTCATAATATTAAAAATTGGATTGATTTAAAATACATTTTTAATTGTTTTATAGTAAATTATCAAATGTTATGATAAATAAATTTATTTTTATTTTTTTTTTTATCTATCCATATTCATTAATTTTGACTTGCAATCCATGTAATATTTTCAAATATTTTGATTAACAGTTTATTACTCATCACTACTATAATATTTTATGGTATGTTTTTTTGTTTTAAAGGCCGTACCAATATTTATTTTTAATCGATCATGCTTTATTATTTAGTTTTTAGATTTCGAACAAGACTATTAATGTTTTGATTTTACTATAGTGTTTTTTTATATATTTTTTTTTTTTTTATGTTCTTTGATAGGTATGAATTTATGTAAAGAAAAAAATACTTTGATCTTTAATGTTGGGGGTTAGTTCTAGTTACAAATCGGTTTCAGTTGGTTTAAGTCTTTGGGTCATTATTTAACTTTTTACTATTTTAGTACATTATCATGAAAATCAAAAAATTATAAATTAAAAGTTACAATTTTAACAAAATTAGATATTTAAATGAAGAATAATGTCTATTACTCTAATTTAATCAATACAGAGATACACCCAAATAGTTACTCACTTATTCACTGTTTTTCTTTGGCGATATATATGTCACATACTGACATACAATAATAATAAAACTATAATATTATTTGTCTTGTTCCTCCCCTCTCCCAGTACATTTATAAATATATATTATTAAAATATAGAGATAGGAGTTGGCCAAAGAATATTCATATTTTTTTTTTTTAGTAATAATGATTGACGTTTTTAAAATGAGATGAAAAAAATGTACCAATATAATATTATACAAAATATTATTTACTTAGGTCAAATATTTATTCGATTCGATTTACATTACGTCCGTCTCGAAAATTGTGTGTGCCGGATATTGTTAATATAACTGGGTACAATATGTTTATGTACCGACTGACATTTTTTTTATAAAACAAGTGAATGCGAGTTAGGAAATATTATTGATAGTATATATTTTGCAGTGAATACTCACTGCTTTTCTACAATTGTAATACGCTCATCAGCACAGGGGTGTCTTTAAGAGAGAAAGAGTAAAAGAGATGGTAAATTAGGTAGATTCGCCCTCATTCTTTTTAGCTTTTTAAAAAAGTTATTAGTATTTTATAGTTGATTTTTCTTTAATTGAACTGTTTATATAAACATAAATATTAGTAACATTTTACATGAATTTTATACATACTAATCATACTAATAATAAATTACCTCTTTAAGAACGTCATTTCTGTAAATATTATCTCCATTTGACTAACGTATATAACAAAAAAATTGTACAATAAGAATATATCATTTTACTCTAAATAATATTAAAGAAATATTTAGCTTATTTTTAAATTTAAAGTTAAAAATATTTTATAGGGCTCCGCGCTGTTTCTATTTTAAAATAAGCTAAGAAGATTTTAAAATTGTAATTTTTTTATTAACTTATTTAAAATACTCATTATTTGATTTAATATTAAAATATCTTAAAATTCTTACGGAATATTAACTTTCAATTTTCAATTCACTGTAATAATTAAATAAAACAGAATAAAAGAGATTATTTTGAGTTTATAATTTACTGTATGTTTTATGGGTACATGCGGGTAAAATATTCTTAAACGTGCTCATAAAATCATTTATACAAGTACTTAACAATGAGTAATGTCAAATTATATGTAGATACTGAATTTTTTAAACTTTTGTTTTTGTCACTCCACTACAAACGTGTTCTTTTATAAACACTCCTGAATCAGCTCATATAAACAATCTTTCAGTTACAAATTTCTATATAAATTTATAATATTCATATTCTATACTTATGAATCAGTGAGATGTTTAAAAAATATTCCTTTTGAGAATAATATGAAATCCAAAAAATAATGGGTTACTGTTAAAAGTAAGAAGCTAACAAAATTGCCGTTGTGAATAAAGTGAAACATTCTTTTTTTTTTACAATTTCAGTTACAAAAATGTATAGGTATACTGTGACCCACTTGAAACTATAAAAAATACTGTATAATATACATACCTTAATTATTATCTATTTCAAAAAAACAAAAGTTGGTAGATAAAACTAAAATATTATTGTTTCAAAAAATATCACTTCGCGGTCATGCTCGTGCACTTATTTACTATTATATAATAGGTAATAGGTATTATTGATGTATTTACTACAGCCATACTACACTATACCATATCATAGTGGTGGTTATTATACTTTACCGAAACTCGGGACAGATACGCTAATGCATTTTAAGATAAAGGCGAAATATCAATCATAATAATATATTAAATGCACCTACAATCTACATCGTTGTTACTGTTATTGTTATAATAATAATAATAATAATACGTGCGTTTATTCTAATGGCGTATTAAATTATACCTACATAATATTATAATAATATTTCATACATAAATGCGTATTTGTAGAGTGCATGTATTCGAGCGAATATCTCACGTATGTGTGAGCTTTTCGACACTTTTTGAACCGTTATATTCGTAATAGTAAGTATTTATATAATATATTGTATCACCGGAGCAGTCGTCGTCGTTATTATAATATTGTATACGACTGGCAGCGGTGTCACCGACAAAAGCGTATCAGAATATTACTCCGGACACAATGGAACCAAGCCGGTACTTAAAATTCGATTTATCATATAGTTCCGCGCGCGCAATCGTCATTTATCACTAGCCCAACATGCTACGCTGCTGCAGTTCCGTCATCCAGCGACTCCACCGCCACCACCGCCATTGCCAATCACCTATATATCATTATAATATATATATAAATAGGTATATATAATTATTTATTATTGCAATAACATTCTATATACCATATTAATGTAAATATATACGTCGTATTACATTATAATATATTTTCGAAGTGTGCATAATTTGCGCGCAACCCTCTTGGAAAGAACGGACCGTTAGAGAGTGTTATAAAGTTTCCACCGCATTGCATACGCGATTATAATATTAACTATTACGATGTGCACGATTTCGAAAACTAATCCTGACCTAATCTATTGTATACACTCAAAGTCATCTCATGACTCATTTCTAAAAGGTCACCAACCAAAAATATGCGTAGGTACTAGATATATATATTATAAAATAGCTATTAGATATACTTAATTCTTACATTAAGCGCAGAGATTACTTACAAAAGCTTCATTGTAAAAGTAAATAAATACAAGTCTGCGAATATGATTGCACACAGGACTACATTATTTCACGTCGTCTAATGCAGATCCTACTCCATTCCCATTACAACAGACTGTAGAATTACATAGTGTAATAAATTGATTACAGCTGGATCAACTATATTATCATATTCGATGTGCGAAAGCTTTGTTACAGAATCGTGTATCCGTCCCTATTTGTGCGTAGAGATTTTTATTTATGTACATATTTATAATATTTCTATTATTTTTATTTTTTAATTAATTAATGTTTTAACATGGGTAATAAAGTTTTTGCAAATGTATAATTTAACAAAGTAATGTATAAATACAATATAAATGGAATAAACAAAGATCTCCTTTGTTAATGGTCTAGTTGATCTTCAAAGAAAATTCATTTTGATAGGCTAGGTTTAGATGTTTTTTTCCATTATATAATAAAGAGCTTTTTAGTTTATATATGGGTTATTGTTGAAGTTTTTTTATTGGTTAATTATCCATGTTGGTAGGTAGAAAAATATCGTATAATTTTGCAGTTATATATTTGACATGAATCAAGGGTCTTTTAATTGCTATTCTTGAGGAATTTTTTTTGAAAATTTTTAAATTTATTTCATTTTCACTAGAAAAGCGTCAAACCATACTAAATATGTGTAAGTTAAAAATAATCTTATTATTATATATACACAACAGTGGAGAACATTTCATATGCAGGACTGAAGTGTAGTTAGTAGAGGATATAGGTTTTTTCATTATATATATTATACTCTTTATATTATTATTGTACACGTTAAGTCCTAATAAACATAATATTGTGTAAGTTTTTGAACACATGTGTATCATACAATTATTGATATTTCAGTCCATGCCGAACATGAAAAATTTCTCATTAATATTCTTTTCTTCTCTGATTTTTTGTTCGTGTTCATTAAACTGTTTTTTTTTTTAAGTTGTTTCTTTGGAATTGAGAGTTTCTCCGTAAGTATTAGGTACTGAAGACAAGAATAATTGTTTTAAATATATTTTTTATACATTAAAAGTTACGTGATGTATAAAATACTTATTAGTTGACTGGTAACTGCAACAGTTATAAAATGATTACTGTAACACAAAAAAACTAAAATCCAGATTACTTGTCAACGTTTATGAAAGTAAACTTGTATGTGATATTTGTACATTGTGTTTGTTAATGATCTAAAATATTATTATAAAATGTCTAGGAAAACGTATTATACATATTATATACACATTATTACACATTATTATGAAGAATTTATTTTGTTTATACATTTGTGATATGCCTACGTTGTAATCGAGGTTTTATTATATAGGTATAGACTATAGAGTGATTCACCAAGCATGATCACCCCATTTTTTTCTTCAATAATTCAATTATCCAAAATAAGATTTTTTTTTAATTTTAATAAATATACTTGATTATGATATTTTCAAATTCTTGAGATTTTTTGTATTACTTATGAAGTGTCCTATAAAGATACAAGCTTTTATTTTTTTAAGTTGTGAGAACCTTCCTTTACTGTCAATTATTTTCCAGTTAATTTTTTCTAAACATTTTGACGTACCTATTGAAATCAAAATTCAAACGAATAATTTTTAAATTACTTTAATTTATATAATAAGGATAATAAATCCATGATAATGGGTTTCTCAAAAACCAAAAGCTTAGTGTATATCACCACCGAAGACTTGTTAAGTAGTAGAAAAACATCTAAGGAATTTCAATAAATGAATTATTCAAGTTAAGCATACTTGGTAAATCATTCTTCATTTATATACACATATATATATCACAATATTTCAGTAGGTGTGCTGAACGTGATATACTGTAAAAATGATAAACGTATTTATTTAAAGCATAAAAGTATATTTTCTATTGTACGCTCATCGACCGTGAGCATTTTCAAACCGCAGCCGCCACGTACAATAATAATAACAACGATAAATTATATATAATGCATATTATATATATATAAATGTATGTATTTGGTAATTCATCAATCATCGATAATATTTTTTTTTTCTTTCGTCTTAAGATTATGAAGTTGAGTTTGTATTAGACACGGTTTCAATATACTATACATGTAATACATTTTATATATATATATTATGTAGGTTTGAGGGTACACTTGAATTATTATCAAAATCGTTCTAGTCGAAGTAGTATTTTTGTTGAAAAAAAATGACCCATTTTCAATCCTCTTAATGTTTTTTCTGGTTAATGTTTCGAGCACTGCAATTTAATCAGCTAAAATATGTTGTTGTTTTGACGAAAGCCTTTTTTACTCCTACTCGGAAATGTGTTTAAAGCATTCTTATATAGACTCAATTACTTATTATGGTGTACTTGAGTTTTTCGTACCTCAACGTGATCAAAATGTCTTGGTAACTAATAAATATTGTGTTTTGTTCTTAGAAATAAAAAAATGGTAACCAATTTTAAAATCTCTCATCTCCATAACTTAAATTTTACACGATTTTAATATTTTTAACGTCTGATCGGGTTTTTATGCATTCAAAGAACATGGATTTTGAATTATTTCAGGTAGGATTTTATTTTAAAATACAAGTTTTGTAAAATAAAAATACTCTCAGTTATTCGGAGTCTAAGTATAGTAAAAATCCGTAATATCAGCAAAAAAAAAAAAAAATAAATCAATAAAAAAAAAAAAATGTGAAGAAGAAATATTGCAGTAAATTTTTGGGTCTAAAACTATTATAAAAAGGTTGGCTTATAAGTATTGTTCAAGTATTCCGCGTAAAACTGTTCACTTTTCTGAAACAATTACCAGGTATATACTTTAACGGATTATCTTAAATTAATTTTTTGACTTACACAATTGTAAACATAATGAAGACTCTCCAATGTTTAAATTGCAGAACAGGTTCGGAAGTAAATTAATTTGTTTCAATTCTGTACGGAATACATTTTTAAAGATACCTCGTTTAATAAATATACCATTCTGCAACTTTACAGTTGAGGAAGCGTCGTTGACTTTTAACATTATTTAATTTCATCCTTTTCATTTTAGTATGTATGAATATAATATGTTTTATTGTTATTTTCATTATGGTATGTTATATTGTGTAACACAAATAAAAAAGCTATTACAATGAAAATGTTAAAACATTTTTTTAATTTTATTTTTTATTTCAACAACGATATTAAATGCATTTATTATTTTAAAATATAACACACTTTACTACATTGCAATAATTATTAAATTGATTCTACATAAACGTATTGATATTAAACGAATTTAATGATTAAATAATAAAGACACAGTATACATTTAATTAAATATCCAATTCACTTTAAATGTTAGAAAATAGTGTAATAAGTCTTCTAAAGGATCTATTATATTTTTTTTTTTTTAGATATTTAGCAAGAATAGTTTTAAGTAATAAGTTTTAAATCGTCTCTAGAAACTTTAAAAGCCATGCCTATTGAAACGAAATAACGATTTAAAAATAATATACTAAATATTTACATAAATATTATGTTAACTAGATATAGAATCAATTGAAAATGGCTGTTCAGATATATTTTTCAATTTTCACCAAAATTAAGATTTTTTATAAAGTAAACTAGTTTACTGAGATGACTGAATAAGATGGTAATATGATATATTTAAACTTCTTTTACAATCACTTGTTTAGCGGACGTCACACAATACAAAGATTGAAAAGTATTATTTAATTTTTAAATGAACATCGTATATAATAATATAAAGTTAATTAATTATTTACAATTTATTTAATTTAATAATATTTATTTTATTGTTAACATGATTATAACGGGAGGTCAAAGCTATAAGCCATAAGGTTTACTTACTGATTTTGTCATTTCGATCTAATTTTTATTGATTAATCTGGTAAAATGTATAAAATAGATTATATATTGACTATAATATAGTATATAACGCAGTATAAATTATTATAGTAGTTTGTAGTAAAATACTGAAAAATTTTTAAACCTTAATTTATTTTTGTTATTTTAGTACGTAGTATATAGTTGTGTAAAAACATTAATATTATTATAATATATTATATTTTGATACCTAATTAACTGATAAAAAATGCTTGTTACATTGTAACCATGCCATCAATACAACATTAAACATAATTATACTTATTTTAATCATAAAATAGTTACCTCTTTTTAAGACACATTTAGCAATATAACTACAGAAACGTCTAACACGAAACAATGATGTTAAACTAAACAGAATATAGTATACTCGAACATATTTACTTCAACAGCTAAGTTTGATAAACAAATAATATATTATGTGCAGGACAAAGGTATCATATGTAAAATCAATGTACCTGTGTTAGAAAAATTAACTAAAACATACACACGTTATAATAATTACAGTATTATATATTTAATATAAATAAACTGCAGTATAAATGTATGAAATTAACATGAGACATCATCGTCTATTATAGATTTAAAAACTAATTTTTTCTATGCCTGTTTTACCAAGCTTATCTTAATAATCATTAAATATCTATGTCACTATTTTAATTTCTATGTAATATTACTTTAATAATTTATTATACACCACTGAGCCACAATAGTTTATAGGTATCACTACTTATTTTTTTATACGATACATCCATTACTAAACATAGATATTACAATATGCTGTCACATTTGAGATTTAGAACGGAGGGCTAACACAGCATACGAGGCTGAGAAGTGCATTATATATTTAAGTGACTATAAAAGTGATATAGCAACTAGAGGTATCAAAATATTAAATATTAAATACATTAATATTAGTTAAACTATATTTTAATAATATTATAAGCATATAAAATATTTACATAAAAGATAATTGATAATTGTATTTAACTACAAAATTATCTATTATACTCAAAATACCTAACTTTAATTATTAATTACCTAAAATGTTTTTTTAAAACATTTTGTTTAAAAATGTACAGTAAATTATGGTTGAAACATTTATATTTATTGCATTTTCAGTACCTATAATAATAATACACATTTTAGAAATACCATTTTGTTGACACTTTAATAATATACCTTCACTAGTCACTAACCATTTATAACTATAATATTGTTATGATAAGCTATAACACTAATTCATAATTAACTATTCTTGTTTTTTTTAGGTTTGGTATTTTATTGAAAAGTTTCAGTATGTCTATAAAAACATGAAAGCTCAGGTTTTAATTATTTTTCACATTTTTATTAAAGATTACTTCAGTATTGTATACATTTCTTGCATTTCATTATCACCTCAACTTTCACCAGTTTTATTTAAATTTAAACTTTATTCATTCAACAAACGTAACAATTGTAGTTTTAACTACCTAATAAAATATCTAGTATTTACTTTTCTGTTATTTCCTTCAAATTTCATCTATTGTTATAGTTTAAATTCATTAAGTTACTTTTATTTTACAAGTGAAAAATTACTACATATAATTACGTTAGTTGCAAATTAATTCCTATAAGAATATTAGGTTTGACAAATAAACGAGTTTGTTTTTAGTAATACGAGCTTAAAGATTTGAAGAACTCTGTACTTGTTTTGATCTTTAAAAGAGAAATTTAATCCAACTATAAATTAATTATTTATTAAATACTATAAATGATTATCTAAAAGAATGACAAAACACTAAAAACATTAACAAGCTACATAAAAATAACGAAGGAAAAAATGTAGGATACCAATTCACTTTACATTATAATATTTTTATATGAGTATCTAGCTCAAAACCCGAGGACTTTTATGCTATTTTTCATCCTTGCTTAATGTACCTTTGTACTCATACAGGATATTAGAAATATCGAAAAATATATTTACGATAGTGGCTTTTTTTTTCAATTCCATCAAAAGACTACAAAAGGCTATCGCGTATACATTCGGGAAGACATTCGCTATAAAACATCAATGAGATAACCATTTAGTGTATGGCGATAAAAAGAAAAAGAAAAAAAAGGAATTACCACGACGTCACTGAAAACGGATAGGTTTTAGTAGCCACTTTTATGGAGAGAAAAAAACATTTATTACCCTCTATTTTCTTATTCTACTTTTCTGACGGGTTTTAAAACATCTCTTCTATAAACGAAGATGTCTTTTTAAAAATGTTTTAACGTCTCCACCTGTTCTAAAGCTGCTTTAAAAATTATTACTTCGATTTTACGTTTTTTATTACAATTAGTTCAGTTTTAACAGTTTTGATGGGATTCTCACGTAAGTGCACTTTTATAAGTACCTACTATACTACATAGTTTATGTTTGTATTACAATTTTGAAAAAAAATTTGAACGAATTCATCATCATTAAAATGAAGTGCTCCTATAAAATAATACACAAATTTTCAATAATTCAATGTAATCAATATTCTTTTGTTATTTATAATTATTATTTTAAAAAAATCAATTTAAACATTTCATATACTTATTTAACTATAATTACCATAATATTTATCATAGCAGTAACTATAATTTTATAAAATAGTACTTTTCTCAAGTTATTTAACTATTTAAGAATTAAATACATTTTTACAAGTTTATGAAGTTTATGGAGAATACAATAGATTAAAATATTATTTTCATTACACGTATAATATTTATTAAATTTATTTGTATTGCTAATATTATCCCACTCAAAAAATAATACATGTACAATATATTCACAATCACTGTTCTAACCCGTAAATCTAAAATAAAATATAGCATGAGATCAGTTTGCTTTAAACTAAATTAATTTTTTTCGTCTACCTTTTACAGTTTAAACGAACATTAAACTTGATCGATATGACCACACAAAACGTTAAGCATCCTTTTTTTCGTTTCACCAAATTGTCTGGTCTTGTAATTTAATATAATTGCACCCGAGTTTTTAAAGACAAAAAGAAACATTATTGGTTCTGTTGGACTAAAAGAGTAATAATAATGACATTGTAATAGCGATAATGTGAAATATTTGACGATTTTCAGATGTGCTTGAGTGGTAGTAAACTTTAACAGTCAGCTCAGCAACACACGAATTAAGTCATACCGGTATGCGTATACGCAAAATAAAAAAAAAATTGGCGAGAATTAGATATACGTATTATAGTATTTAGTTCTATTATCGCACGATTTGTTTATTTCAAATTTTAATAGATTTCTTATATTAAAGAACTTAATTAAATTAATATAAAGGCGATATGAATATAAAATATCTATGCGTAGTAAAAAACAAATGTCATTATTAAAAAAATAAAAATGTATTGCTATATATAAAAGTGTTTAATAAACTTTCAGATGTATAATTTCCATATTTAAAAAAAAGTATTTATGTAATAATGAAAACATTTCGTAAATATGATATAACCTAATAATTTTGCATTATGAAGAAATAAATATCAAACTTTTCTTACTTTTTGGCATATAACTATTTATGATCATATTATGTTTAACATTAATATTAATATTAGATATATTTTCATATTATTTACTAATAAAAAAAAAATATATAAATATATTTATTACATTTTTGTTACAGAAATAAATTGTTTGAAGGTAAATTCTCTGAAAATGTTTTTTTCTGTTACGTTCATATGTTTTATTTTTATTTTGTGCAAGAATAAAATTTGTTTTTATGTTTATTGATTATCGCCTATCGGGTCGTTCTTGTAAATTCTTCATCTATTTTTAAAATTAATTTCATATATTGTATTTTATATTTGACTTTAATCGTTTTATTTTATTGTTTTAATTTTTGCCAAGAGTCACAACAAATATTCTACACAGAGTGTTCAATAAGTTTGAAAATGGTTATCAAACTAATTAGAATTGATAAACATCAATATAATAAAATTATATTAAATGTCTTATATGATAAATATACAACAGTATTATCTATTATTACTTCATACTCTATATAGATATTAAAATATGCAAACAATAATTAAGATCTTACAAACTTGTTGATAATTTGGTATAATGTATACTAATACTTTTTTTTTCAAAATTATCTATATATGGATGTTTTATAAAGTGAAAGACTGCTGTCGCCCAAATCTACTTTTTATAGTTTCGTTAGTAACAGCATTTTACGATAAATGTTTACATTACAAATCGTAACAACACTTTTGCTTACTTAGATTGAGAGTAAATAGATACAAAATTATTTTAAGACATCGATACAAATAACCAAAACTAAACATAATAATTTTTTCATTATTTCAATTATTAATTTATAACGCTTAAAGTTTAATTTAAAAGTTAATTATTATTTAAAAATTTTAAAAAAGTTTTATTTTTCAAACCTTATTTTTGAAAAATAGCTTAAAAGTGGGAAATATTATTTTCTTTAATTTTTATTATTTAAGTTAACCTTAAAATTAATTTGAATCTATTAATTTTTATTCTAAGTGAGTAACATAGGCGGAGCTAGAAGGGGGCTTGGGGGAGCTAAGCCCCCCTAAGTTTTCAATTAGCCCTCCCAAATATTTACCGTATTTATGTACCTAATATTTTGTATTATGATTCACAAATATACTATTTAAAGGGCATATCAACACTATTTTTTTTACGTTTATTGTTTTGATATTGTAACCAAAATAATGAAAAACGTTTATGTAAAAATCCGGAATTATGAAAAATAATTATTCAACTAGATAATGAGATATACTAGCGACGTAACGTCATAGATCTGACGAGTGAATAACTACCTGGTTAGTTGTGTGGAAAATTATCTTAATTTACACAATGATTTTAATAACATACAATAGTATTTAAATATATTACAGTATATATATGTGCTTAGTCTATGGTGTGATTTAAAATGTAATGTATCTTGTTATCTTGTTATGTTTATAATATTAATTAAAATTCGTAAGATTATTGAGTTGCGTCGTCTTACTCGTCTTGTCGCATGGTGCTACTCACTCATACACTATACACATCACACAACGACAGGGACGCAACGCAAGGCTATTTATAGTTGATGTTGATACGTACACATTACCCATAAGCTATTATTATTATTATTATTATTAAACATTGCTATAAATATTGCAGATAATCAATTTATAATTGTTTATGTTTACATAATATTATTATTTAGTTTTAACTTCAGTATTAGTGAATACGTGACTGCGTGAGTACATTTGTATTGTTTTTAACTTCAGTATTTCACTAGTTATAACTTATAACATGAAACGTTTTGGCGATATTAGAACATTTTTCACCAATACTTCAAAAAGTATTTCAACAAATAATCAAAATGATTCAATAGAAAATCCAGAAAACAATCCCGGTAACAGTTTTTTATATTTAAATAATTCTGAAAATGAAAGTAATTGTATTGAATTTAATAAGCAAATAAGTAGTAATCCAGTAATAGATTTAGGAAGTTTAGAATCTGGCCCAAAACAGCCAATTTTATCTTATCCATTAAAAAAAATAGGCAAACAGAATCGTTCATTTTCTTGTAAATATTATGAAAAATATTTTTGGGTTGAATATAGTGTTCACCAAGACTCTATATATTGTTTTGTATGTAGACAGTTTGATAACTTAAATACATCAGAAGATATTTTTAAAAAAATTGGTTTTAATAATTGGAAAAAAATTAAGTGAAAAATTAGAAAAACATTCTAACTGCAAAAGTCATTGTAGTAGCATAGAAAAATACAATCAATATAAACAATCAAAAATCCATGGTAATGTTCATACTCAACTTTCAGATCAATTTAAAACAGACATTTTAAATAATCAGTTATATATACAAAATATTATTGAAATTATTTTGTACTTAGCTAGACAGGGGCTGGCCTTTAGAGGTCACAATGAAAAACAAGAAAGTTCTAACAAAGGAAATTTTTTAGAATTATGTGAACTATTTTGTAAGTTTGACAGTAATTTTAGAATAAAATATCATACATACTTATCATATACAAGCCATGATATCCAAAATGAAATTCTCAATATTATATCCAATTCAACTATAAAAGTCATAACAAATGAAATTAGAAGATGTGGAAAGTATTCATTAATATGTGATGAGGCACGTTCATTTAAAGAAGAACAATTGAGTTTGTGTGTGAGATATTGTAATGGATTTGAAGTATGTGAACGTTTTATAAAATTTATTGATTGCTCTCAGTCAAGGGATGCAGAAAGTTTGAAAAATATTATTATAAATGAACTAAAACAATTAGAAATAGCTGACATACCCATTGTTGCACAAACATATGACGGTGCTAGCGTGATGTCAGGCGCTGTAGGAGGACTACAAGCTAAGATTAGAGAAAAATATCCAACTGCTGTATACTTTCATTGTGCAGCACATAAACTAGCCTTGGTGGTTACTGACACTTGTAAACATATAAGAAGTTCAATAACTTTTTTTAATTTATTAGAAATGCTTTATATTCATTTTTCTCAACCATCCAGCCACAGTACATTTATTCAAATGCAAAAAAAATTGGGGTTAAAACCACATGAACTTACACAGCTAAGTACTACTAGATGGGCATGTAGGTACAAAAATTGCCATAACGTTAAAATTAATTATCAATCAATAATAAATGCATTAGAAGAAGAAATAAATAATAATAAAAATAAATATGCTGTTGAAGCTGTTGGTATTTTAAAGGGAATAAAAAAAGCACAATTTATTTTTAATTTATTTGTATTTCATGACATTTTATTAACTATTGATCTATTAAGTCAAACATTACTAAAAAAAGATATAACATTAGGCCAAGCAACTTCAGCAATTAATGGTGTAATACAAACTTTACAAGAAAAAAGGTCTGATAAGAATTTTAAACTATTGTGGGATGATATCACTAACTTTTCAAGAAAGTTTGGTGTTTGTTTGAACTATGAAGAATTTTCAAAAAAAAGGAAACCTGTTGAGAATCAATATTTAAAAAGTTCTCTTGTAACTTCTACAATTGGAGCTCATGAAGAGAATTTAACAATTGAAAAATATTGGAAAATTGATGTTTATAATACAATTATTGATAATATCACTAATAGAATGAAAACTAGGTTTTCTGATGAAAGCCTAAAATTGGCAAAATCAATTGATAACTTTTTTATGCTTGATTTTGATGGTTCATTAGAATTCATTGAATATTATAGTGATAACTTAAAGATAAGAAAAGATATATTAAAAGCTGAAATGATGATTGTAAATAATTATTTAAATTCCAAAATCAAAAATTGGACTATTCAAGATTTGTTTTCAACAGTTACATTAGAACTATATCCTAATTTACATAATTTGTTACAAGTGGCACTAAGTATACCAGTAAGCTCAGCTTCATGTGAGCGATCCTTCTCAGCTATGAGAAGGATTAAAAATTGGTTAAGGACTACTATGATTCAAAATAGATTTAGCAATTTGGCAATAATACACATAGAAAATGAATTAGTAAAGACATCAATTGAATCAAAACAGATTCTTGAAGACTTTGCCAAATGTGGTTCAAGAAGAATTCAATTAACTATTTAACATTTTAAAGTAATTTATGGTCCATTACTCATTTATATTTATTTTTTAAATTCTTATTTTATCATGATCAAAATTGGAATCTTTTTTTTTTTAAATCTAAAATGTATAATATTATTTAATAAAACAGTTAGTTATTTCTTTTACATAAGTTATTTTTTTATTTTACTGTTTATTTTTGTATTTGTAGTAATGTTGAAATACTCTGCAATACATCAATAAATTGTAGTTTATTTGTTCATATTTATATTGATATATAATTAACTGCAACACACTGAACACTGAATGGTTTTTATTTTTAAAATTTATTTTTTTTGTTTTTAAAAACAAATACAAGGTATATTTAAGCAAATAGAAAGTTATTAATAATTATTTTCTTTAAATAATCTAGGGCTTGAGCCCCCTCAACTAAATTTATCAAGCTCCGCCTATGGTGAGTAAGTTTAAGAAACAAAAGACGCTAGAATAACATAATCTTAAAACTTTTTCATGACTAAACATCAGTTAATATATAGCATTTCTAATATCTAGTATGTATGTAAGACATGACATTTTATAACCCTGTGCAATATTACCTGTATATATTGCACCACAGTTTACACATTGATTATATAACAAAGGTTATTCTATCGTTTTACAGGTGGTCGCAAGGACTATTATTCCATCAGGCAATGGTGGATTGCGCAAGGGCGGCCATATTGATACCGTTGGCGCACAGTCTTCTCTATTGTGTGCCAGTGAAAAAATGTAGCTTGGTGGAGACCGCATTCCTATTACTGGTTACCGTATCCACGATAAATATGTTGACCATCGTCCTTAACGATTCGCCAGTGTTCCCGGAGGATGATGAAGAAGACGGCTATCAGGTGAGTTTAATCCAATCGAATATTACAAACAGTCTGCAGTGCAGCATACTATTGGTGACAATAGTACAAAAAAAAAATTTAGAAATTTAGAAAACGCCAATACCAACTATTCGTTGGACATAAGTGAAAAAAAGACGATGAGCATACAATAACTGTTAAATAAACGAATGTGCTGACTGATGATGCGGTTTACTAACCGAATTCCGACATTTGGATATCCTTAAATGAAAAATTAAAAAACCAGGGAAGTCGTTCTTTCGTATAGTAATTAGTAAGTTTTGATTTTACTTTCTTATGGATTACGTCAATAAATTTGTGTGTAAAATTTAAACTCATCAATAAATGATTTCCTTACGAAAAACGATTCTAAACAGATACATTGCATCAGCATCTTATTCTATACATAATATATATGTTATAATCAAGTATTACTTATTAGTATTTATTTTTATTGATAATACAGTAAGTTAAATAACTTTTTACATAAAAAACATCAAATATATTAAATTATATAATACTTGCTATAACAATTATAGGTATTACAAATTGTTATTCTTATTGAATTATAAGACAAATAAAAAATAAATCAATACTGCAGATAATGGCATAATATAATATAATAGTAGCATATTATAAAACAGTGTAAATAAATTCATAATAAATAATAATTATTGTAAATAGCTTAAAATTAGTTAAAATATTTTAAAAACCCATAATGTAAAGAATTAATGATAAGTAATTATAAACATAACGGCAGAAAATTTCAAAAAAATTAAGTACATAACTACATATTTTGTAAAAAGAAAATTGTAAGTTATTGTTATTTTGTATTATTTTTTTTTTTTTTTTATCTTTATCCAGTTTTGAAAACATTATTTGAACTTAAAATAGTCAAGTATTCAATGGTAACTAATTAGTTATAATGAAAATGTTTCCTTAATATATTTAAACTAGTGTGAAATAAATTTATAAGTTATCGTGTATATATTTTTCAAATTATTTTTAAAAAAGAGTAAGAATTTCAAGTTGGTATCAAACATAAAAAAATTAATATATTTTCTTATTTTTTTTTTCTCTAGTTTTTTTTCCATTATTTTAAAAATCACCGATAATTTTCTACTCTCAACTCTTTCTTTTCTAAAGTATTAACCATAATATTTACTACTAGCAATCACCATCAAAACTAATGAATCAAGTCATTTTTTATGATCCCAAATATGAAGACAGACACAATAAAATCATTAACATAACGTAGGTAATTAAAAAAAAAATAAAAAATAAAGTAAATACATTCATGACTTTGCTTATAATCTAAAATATAATAATCGAACTACAAAGTATCGAAAAATTGTCGATTGGATAATTTCATATATTTGTGTTTGTACAATTATTACATTATCCAAAGGGGAAATGATTTAAAACATAAAAGCTTCAACATTATATATTTATATACACATATATATCATGTATTCATATTGTCCGTTATTATGACCACTGAGGAGACTTACTCTATTTATAGCACCTATAATATTATAGTTAACTATATGATTTATGTTTACAAATCATTAATGATAAAATTTTATATTATACTATAATATTTGAAATAGATATTGCTAATAATATAATTTTCGTACAATAGATTTTTTCCTGTTTTAAATACTTGACTTATATTTTGAATTTAATAAACAAAAAATAATAAATAAATAAAAAGAGAAATACTTTAATGGGAAAAAATACATCACTAAAAATATGGTTTGCTGACTAAAAACATATAAAAAATAAATAAATAGCATAAAAACAGACCGGATACAGACGTCGGATGCTAGAAACTCGTCTCGCTTCGGTCAACTCGGTTTAGGATAGTATGGTGTGTTTTAGTATATAATTTCAATAAATTAACATTATATGCATTATTTTAGTAGAACATTAAACATATTCTTAATGAATTGTGATTCACATTCCTTCAATGGTTATCGATATGATCTATAGTTTTTCCTTATACGATTACTGCTTATTAAAGTAGAACTATTTGCGTAAAAGAATCTCTTTGAAATGCTATCTATTCCCGATTTTCTATTCACAGAGGTGCTCTACGTGGTTTTTTATTTTTTGAACACTTTTTCATCCCACAAAGTGCTAACAAAAGATTCAATAATAATAAAAGTGATTGTAAAATATATCCAATACCCTATCATAACCTCGTTTTGCTTATAGAATCAAAAATACTAATACGTGAGTTTCGATGAAAAAAAAAAAATAGGTACCTACGTAATACGTTTTTAGACTTATGGTAATTTAATTTTTATTAACTTAAGTGCATTAGTGTATAATATATTTAACGCGAGGTAATGTGTTTAATTGGCTACACTGATTTTCTATGTTAATTTTTATGATACAAGATTTCAAAAAAAAAAAATCTATATTTTTAATCAATTATTTATAACTATATATTATGTAATAATACATTTTCCTTGATGGAAAAGTAACCAATAAAATACAGGTAAAAAAAAAATACGAATAAAAATGCTGTATTTTTTAGCTTCTAATGAACTACACAGCCGGAAACTGTGAATTAAATGCTCACTATTACATTTTATACGCCAATTATTATAAAAAAAACCCTAAAAAACATGTGTCCAGTGTCAGCTGCTGCCATATTCCAAACCAAAAATTAAAATCTACAGAAAATATAAAATTAATTTCAAAGAATACTATAAAAGTATATGAGCCTTATCCCTGAGAAAAAAATCCACAATGACACTAACTACTATTCTTGTCATTTGGATTAAATACCAAGTCAAAAAATGTCATTCAAGATTCAACTTAACTAAAGAAGTATTATAATTAGAAAAAAAAAACAAAAAAAAAAAAAATCGATTAAAATCACGCCTCCCTAAATATGTTTCTTTCATGTCTTTATGGCAAATATACGTTTTTTTATAATTATGTATATTAACATATTTTATAATGTTCATAAAATTCATCATAATTATAAAAAAAAAAAAAAAAAAAATGTTTTTTTTTTAATTTTAAATTAATTAATACATTTAAAAAACTATTGTAAAACCTTAATTAAGTATAACAATTAAACAATTAAATGAATAATAAAAATAAATAATAAGGTTTCTTTATAGTTTTAATGAAAGACTACCATCATTGTATTTTTATTTTTACAGGTAAAATTTGATTTAGTATTAATTATTATAAAATATTTTTATTTTGTAGAAATCTATTATTAAAATTTATAAATGCATTAAAAATAATTGTTTAAAACCACAAACACGAACATTGAAAATGAGTGCGGCCAGTGAACCGGATCACTCCGTTGATATTTATAGATACGAGCTCTGCTAATATCATTATAAACAATATATTTTATTAATAACATAATAACATCAAACAAATACAGTAAGCTATATAGATACAATAGAGTTTTAGCCGAGTGCGCCTGTGTAACGAGCGGGTTCGTGTTAAGCCGGAAAGTTGTGTCGAGCAATATCTATCCCCAGGTGAATAATAATTATTATTCCAAACATTGTTATAACTTAACAACCCTTCGGGTCATCAAGTAATTAGAAATCTTATACGCTCAAAATAGACAATTTAAACTATGTATATACCATTGTTTCAATTAAAACATAATGCTGTTTTATACTTAATATAAACATCTTATACTATATATCTACCTTTATAACATAATATATGTGTGCAGGTAGCAGGTTTTAATCGAGCGCGTTTTTAATTTAATTTACATAAATTGTACGCAAATATTTTGAATTCGAACGAAATTTGATTTCCCGTATATATATATATATATTATACGCATACAACATTTACCCCTAATGACCTACAAAATTAGACGAGGTAACGAAGTATCTATTCCACAATTCCACACAATACATAAGTAATCATTAGCAGCTACTGTAGTTGTCGTAGATACCTATGCAAATATCTTATGGTCAAAGCCCTACTGTTGTTATATAATACGTGGATTGTTTAGTCAAAGGAGTCTTACACATAATATTATAAGATGCTTTTATTGTATGATTTTATTTTTTATTTGTTTTAATTTCTCGTTAAAAAATCAATCATTTAGTTAATTACAGTTTTATCATGTTTGAAATAGGCCCCCGAGTTGATTTAAAACACAACTTTTCATTTACAATTATGAAGTAACAAACATTGAGCGGATGTAACATTATTGTTCAAATCGAGTTTATCTAACTCGGTTATGTCACGGCTAGGGTTTTATTGTGATTGACAACGTAAATACGTCATGTATCGGTGTATCTATATTAGATAGAAGTAATATCTGCAAAAATGTAGTATAATAACAGCTCATAAATCAGTCTTGTAATATATTTGAGTTAATGTATTTAAATACTTTTTAAATTAAATATTTGGAAATTATTTTCATACTGTATTGAACATATTTGTATTTGAAAATAAAATAAATTTACGTAAGTAGTTTTCAAAATATTCAAGAAATTATCTGTCACATTTTTTATTAGTTTTTGATAATCATTACATAATGTTATTCTTAATTTTATTAAAACAAATCATTCATTAGTTATTTTATATTTAATTAACAACCGTTTATAATTTAACTAGGTAATATTAAAATATTACGAGTCTATATATAGTACAAGTATTACAAACTTCTAAATTATAATGTTACTTAATGTAACATTACAATTTTAAATTATTAATCACTATGCAGATAATTTTTTTTTCTGTCTTTTACAATCAAATAAGAACATTAAAAAAATATATATTTGATATAAATGTAAAGTATTTGTAATTGTGTTAAATACATTTTTTTTTTAACATTTGAGAAATTACATTTTAATTATTTTTTAAATGGATGTAATTGTATTTAAATACGATTATAAAAGTATTTTTTAAATGATTTTTTAAACTAATCCGAGTATTGGAATTAAGTAACTACATGAGAACGATATGTCGCTACTACACACATACCCATTTAAAATAATATACTCCATTACTACGGTCATATATTTTACGTTCCACATTTCGCTTTACAGTTTCGTCGATTTTAATATTAGATTAAACTTACCTTTAAAAAACTCGAATTCGATCAAATTCCCGTCTTCGATTCTATTCGTTATTCAAATCAATCAAATCTCAAATCGAATTTAAAAACCGTTCTAAATAATTGTCACGTTGTTATTGACTTACAAACGTGACGAGCTATAACCCATAGGCACTTATTAAAGTCGTAAGACCGACAACAAAAAATATCACGTCTTATTTGTATAGAAATCTGCGGAGAAGAAACCGACGGAATACGAGCGAGGATATCGTCCGTTAATAGTTGACGCGTTGCGTAGTCGTCGAGTTCGATTGGCGTGCACAACTCGTATGTAACGACGTGAAATTTTTCGCCGCAGGTGTCTTCGGTGCCGCTGTTGCTGGACTCGCCGCAGTGCGTCGTGTTCGGCACGTTCATGATATGGTTCGCGGCCATCACCATCAACCTGGGCCCGACGTTCATGAGCGGCGCACTGGCCGCCGGCGCCGAGGTGATCAGGGACAAGCCGGGCTGTCCGCTCGTGCACGGCCCGTTCCGGCACTACATACTCAACGCCCTGTGGATAATCATCAACCTGCTGTGCGTGCTGCTCACGCTGTTCCACTTGCGCAAGCTGCACAGGGACCTGACCAAGGCCAACGTGGAGGCCGTCAGGGTGGCCGGATTGGTCACCACGTTGGTGAACGTGACCGGCAACAATTACTCGGACCCGCGGCACGCCCCGAGGGTGAGTGACTGCAGCGTAATATTATCTGGGACCGGGGTACGCCATAATAAACGGATCTATAGTTGGTCATTACGTTACTCGTCGATTATTTCATGTTTTTAGACGACAAAGGGACGGGCTCGTCACCGCCGTCGTGTTGGGGACCGAAACATTTTCAGTTATCGTATCGTCGTACGCGTAATGCGTTCACAGTAGAGACATACGTTCGATACGTTTTTTTTTTTTTTGATTTAATCTCGCTTTTTAAAATCCATCCGTTTTTTATGATGCGCCTTATATTATTATTGTTAGTAAGTTTGTCTAATATAATATGTATATTATATTTAAATACTAATCAAAACAATAACTCAAAATAGTTATATACTATTATAACAGTACCGTAGCTAATGGTGTTGTGTTATTACGAAATTACAATGTAGAAAAACAATTTCGTACGCGGCAGAGTGTAACGACAAGAGAACTTCAATCGTTTTAATTTTTTTCGATCTACTGCGTATAAATAAAAAGTTATTTAAGTTTGAAAAACATGATTTACCTAAGTATATCGTGTTTTAACATAATTATATAACTTTTTTCGTATTATCTATAACGAAAAATAAAATAAAAACAATATATAGTATGGTCAAAGTTTTCCTCTTTTTATGGCGCAATTAAGTTTTTTCACTGTATGGTAATAATTGTTTCTCGCGTGAAATAATTTTTAACAAACAATTTATTTTATGAACATATGGTCTCCTCTTAATACTTGATTTTTTTTCTATGCATCAAGAAGTCTGAATAATAGCTTGGATACAATTAGGATTAGGACATTTCAGGAACGTCAAAATTGTTAAATAATTACTTTACAAATAACCACTGTTACACATATACAGCAAAACATTATTTAAACCTAACCTAATCCAACCTAATGTATTAGTTATAATTTTTAAAAATAAAAAAATGTATAGTTCCGCAAGTACATTGCATTGATTCCTGTATTATTTAGCATATTCGTTGGTGTTAAATAATGCTACAGGGTCGCAAACTAAGTCTTTACATGTTATTTTTAATTGTTTATTATAAGAGTATATACATTTATCTTTATAAATAGATAACCATAATCACATATGAAAACAATAAAACATTATTAACATTCATTAAATTGTAATCGTTACTTAATACTTATTAATAATATATTTTATTTTACTTAAATGTATTGAATAATGTAAGAGTATATCGAATAATATAATAAATATTAACCTTATAAAAATAATAATTATAAATTAATAATTAACCTTAAGAATATGTTACTATGCAAAAGTTACAATAAGCGACTTAACAACAAAAATACTAACAACAATTTTTAAAATACCACAAAGTGTGGGGGGAGGGGTAACTACTAGTTTCTTTACACATCTCCCGTGTAAAAAATCCTAGCAGGCCATTCTATGATAAATATTACGTATATTCTAATAGTATACACAGAAGTTAAATCATTTGATTTTTTTTTTTTTTAGGTCTGGGAAATCCTTTATCAAATAATATTTATTATGTTCACTCGTTATTATAATATATTTTATCCAATATTTATTTATATCCTACAACCGGATACACGTATAGTTATGTTTTTGTGGGATAACAATTTTTACAATACCACAGACTCTGATAAAAAAATAAATAATATTGTTATAATATATTTTATGTGTTCTTATTTTTTGTATTCTATCGTATTTCAGACGTTGCAGGACAAATATTTTTTAATTTTACGAGTATATCATACATCTTATTTTATCGGTATTTCTTTTGTATATATTAAATTGTTATATATTTCTAATTGTATTATTATTAAACAGCCAAATAAGTATCAATTTATTGAATCAAATTATTTACCCATTATTTAATTATTGTTATAGGTTTACTAAAAATAGTAAATTACTTATCTAAATAATATGTTCGATTAATAACAAAAAGACCCTATTTTTTCAGTCCTAACTAATATCTATAATTTTAGTTTTAATGAAAATAGTGTTGTTTATAAAAATGTTGAACAAATTATATGAAAAAAAAAAAAAAACAAAAACTAAATTCCGGTACCGGGAATCGAACCCGAGCCTCCTGGGTGAAAGCCAGGTATCCTAGCCACTAGACCATACCGGATGAATGAATGTCGAGTACAAAATAAGTATTTATAAAATATTTCAAGACAAAACCAACAGAGTGAATTTGAAATGTTATAAAATGCTTACATTAATATTTATTGGTATAGTCATACAATCTTTCTAGGTTCCTATATAATTACAATTACGGATCAATAATTTGGATATTAATCCTGCATAACTACACACAATCAAAATACAATTTTCTGACATTTTTAGAATTTATCATTTGATTTAGTAGATTACTAGTTAATTAAATATTAGGTTAAATAATCCTGTTGCAATACAACCAATGTTAATAAATTATGTGATTTTACCTATCCATCAACTATATTATGTTTATTGTGTTTTGTGTACTAAATAAAATAATTACGACTCTGCAGCTTTGCACACTAGTCGTCATCCGTGCGTACAGCACAATAATGAACTAACTTATGTAATATCTATGTAGGTAGGTGTTGTGTTTCTTATCTTTGAATATAATATACATATACACACACATGACATGACGTACATCTTAAATAAAATATTATGCAGGTAGTTCATTACAAAATGCATTACACCTACATTGGTTTCGATTTTATTAAAAATCGACGACAATAATCTTACTCTTTAAATTTTTTAATAATATATTTTAATATACATATTATATAAATTAAAAAAATTAACAATATGTATAATATAATAAAATTAAATTAAAAAAAGAGGAATAATATAATATGATATGATTTGTCAAGGAAGGTGAGTAAATTATAATATAGGTAACGTATTAAGCGTGCATTATATTTACAATTTCATACCCATACACTTAGTATAATATAATATGCAATTTACATTTTATATTCACTGTTATAAATAATTAATTGTAATCATTAAATTATAGAGAGATGCAACGTTCTCGTAAGACACAATTATACCTATGAAATACTCGAAAATAAATTCTTATAAATTATATAATAATTTATAGGAATATTATAAGCGAAAGTACGGAAAGATCTAATCATACATAACTATAAAATATAATTTTTATTTTCTTGCTATCCGTGATCCGCGTTATAGCAAAATTTCCAATTTAAACGCGTAGGGTTAGGTTGCATACAGCCGTATAGATGTATAGTATATATGAATATATAGCTTTACATAATCTAAGTTAAAGGTCAAACAAGGTAGAACTTTGTGTTTTAATGTCGACTACTTAAACTATATTTTGGTACATTTCACTTGGGTAAACTTAAGCAGCTGTATTACTAGTAAAGGTACATTTTATGTTTAAAATAAAAAATGCACACACGTTGTAATAACATAAAATATGACTTAAACATTTTCATGAATCAAAAAATAAAAATATTTTGCTGCATTATGTACACACTTTTCTGTACTCGCCCACTCCGATGCAGTTTATTAGGCAAAATAATATCGATTAATAACAAATCTTTTAATAAAAATCTCTGAACCTAAATACATGTATTATAAACTAAATCAACACTATCGTATACCTACCTACTATTTAACGATCTATATTATATTATAGTGATTAATATAATTTAGTATACAACACCGCCGGCAGTTACGTGTCATACATTATTCGTATACATTTTATGTGAACTGCAATTTATATTATATTTTAATATTATAATATAAAAGCATCTGTTATTGCAACGCACGACTTTTTCACGATAAAAATTCAAAACGTGTACTTTTATAATAAATCTCTATGCAAATATTTTGCGATTCACTATATTATATACATATACTTTTACTATAAAATATGTTTATGAGCTAAAGTTTTAATTTAGAGTATGACGTTTATTATTATTCAAATATAATATATTATAATGTAATTTGTGTGTGTGTGTGTGTGTGTGTATAATTACTTTAAATCATAACTTAATTAACCGTTATTAAATCGTTCCATTGTTCCATTGTTCAACAAAGTTTAATTTACATAATATTATTTAAATTGGAAAAATAATAATCATTAAAATTATATTGGTGTGTCTGTTTATATATTGTACAGCAATTATAATATTAATATAAGATTATGAGCATAAGCCGCGTGTATAAGAAAAACAACGTGCTTGAAGCTTAAACAAAATATAATTTTAAATACTAATTTCACCTTGTTATAATTATGTATGCATTTAATTAAAATCAATTATTGTACGTATTTCAATTATTCTAAGATATAGTTTGCTGCTATGTGAAGTTTGAGTGTTATATTTTGTTTTCATAATAATATATGTTAATTGTTAAACGAAAAATTAATAGTATTAATATTACATGCATGAATATGACACGCTTACATTGTTTATATATATTATTAATTATTCATACGTATTTTACTTAACGTTTCAAAAGCCAAAACATTTTTAAAACATTTTTACTTAACCTGATTTGTTTATTGCTATTATTTTTATTGGTTATTAGTTATAACCTATTGTATCATTTAAATTACCAATATTATTGTCTTAATACAAATTTTGTACGTTGAATTATTTTATATTTGTAAATTATTATTTTTCACGAGGAACGTTTAATTATTTCTTGTTTACTATTATTATTATTATTACAGTTTCTTTCAACATAATTATTTATATACGTTTTAATAGTATATCATTTTTAATTAAGTTTCAAGAAGACGGTAAAAGTATAATATCACACAATATAAAGAAACCTAAGTAAAAGTTACACAAGCACAGTTATATATTATATATAATAATCGCAAAATCTTAATAAAATAAATAAAATAAGTTTTAAACATTCATTTTTTAAAATTTTTTTTAATATATTATGTTTTATAATATGAGATGGACTTGCATTTTTCCTAGAGAATAGAAGTTTAGCATAAAGTGTATCGGTCTCACATATTATACTCGACCTATATTATAATCTCACAATTTGATTGACTATATGTACATAATTTAATTTTTAAACGTAAGGTATACATATTTGTATCCTATATAACGTTATGTAAATCTGATCCTTGCCCGCTTCGCTTGCCAACCCTTTTGTCATCATTTTAACCAAGTATTATTATTATTATTATTATTATCTCTCCATTATATAAAAATATACGGGAAAAATTATATTTATGTTTATTATTTATTTCTCATAATACTTATAACTTTTATTTATTTCGGTTTGGTTGCCATAATAATTATCTGACAATGAAATTATTTTTTTTAATTTTTTGTATTTAATAAAGATAAACTTGTCTCCATTTTTTTCTTATTTCAAAAATCCTATACTTTACATGTTAAAATGAAAGATTTCGATACGCGTATTTTTTATTATTTATTTTATACTGTAAGTATAAAAAGCATGCATTTTAAATATACCTAGGCTTATTTTTAAATACAGTTTTAAATTTACCTAAATTTATTTAAAAGAGGGTACGCGCAGCTTATATAAGTGTATATCTATAATATACACATTATAATAAATCATGTGAAGTGCATTTATATAGAGCATGCACAATGCACATTCATAATAACGTAGTAAACACTAATTTTATTTATTTATTTTTTTTTGTATGGAAAAAATAAAGATCGAGGCTAATAATTATGTATATAATTATCCATGTGTATAATTCTTAACACGTGCGCATTTTTTTACAAAACATCATGATAATATTCACGTAACAGATAAAATAATTCTGTTCATCGTTCATATAAATATTTTATTATAATTATAGAATATGCGTTAATCATCAAGTATAATCTATAGAATTCCGTTATGATAGAAATTATACATCTCGTCGCTTGTCTGCTGTTGCCTCTAGCGATTTGGACAATATTATATTATTATTTCCTATATGACAGTATGTCGGTATTATAATATTATACTATTTGTTATAAATTTCACATCTCATCGAATGACTCACAATTTCAAATAAATAAATATATATACAATTTGTATACACTTTTATAATACATTTCAAATTCATAAAAGAATACGATATTACATTATTTTAAAATACATAACAATAGTCATATTATCTATGAAATATACAAAAGCTAAGATATACGGGACCGTTGTGTAAATTATTTATTTAACTCAAACGCATATTGAATCGTTTTCGGTAATATCTTTATGGGTAAAGATATTTTATGATACGAAATCTCTAAAAACATACATCTTAATAATTTACAATATATTACGCATATTTCATTCGTACATCTGAGCCTGAAGGTACAACGGCTGTTTAAGACACGTGCCAGAATTACTACAGTTCGGTTTAACAAGAATATATTATGCATATCCAACAAGCACAATAATCGCATGTTACGAATTAAAATTAATTACATATAATCAATGAAAACTTGATAGTTTCTAATTTCTATAATATTATATTGTAAAATACTGAATCATTTATTTTAGTAAAAAATAATTTCTTGTACGATTTTAATGACTGTTTATATCACAAATTTAACGAATAAACAATGCATTATTATTCATTTTTTGACGAAAACAAAACGTTAAGCATTTTGCTATAGTATACTACCCATAATTAAAATAACACTACACGTATATTATTAAATACATAGTTTGAAATGACAATGCAATAATGTAAAGATATTTTTAAAGTTATTGATCATTTAAACATATTTCAAACAGAATAAGTCATCTTCAAAAGCAGTATTATAACTAAAATACATTATTGTTATTTTTTAAATTTTCTCAGATTATGATTTGCTAATAAATACATATAACAATAAATAAGTCTATGAGTATAATGTGTATATCATTATAGTTTAATATTTACTAATTTTTTTTTAATTACGTTCATTATCGTCTCCACGTGTTTGTATAAAAAACTAATTCATAGTTATTATAAATTAATGTAAATTAAAGTTTCTCAAATTCTATGTTATGTATTAAAAATTGAATGCCCTAACTTTGATAAATTTTATTAATTTATGATTTATATTTTCCTTGAATTATAATAATAGCTGACCAAGAGGTTTATAGTAATTATTTCAACATTTTTTTTTTTTTAAATAATTATTAATTCCTATATAAATACTTCCAATATTTTTGAAAACAATACAAAATATTTTGTCCCTCCCCAAAACTATCTCCTTTTCTATTGATTAACTAAATAATACCATATTTTATTCTATGTGATATTTGAAATACAATCCTTTATACGGAATACTAGCCAACAAAGAAGTCAACAAATGATTCCTTATCCGATTTATACGTAATAACATTTTTTAATGTTAATATTTAGTATTTAAACTATTTTATATAATTTTTATTCTCTTAAATGTTGAGCTTGCCTGTTATTAGGTTTGACAAATATTAATTAAAATCAATCCCTTTATATTTAATATATAATCAAAGTACATTTTTTAATTATTTTTATACATATTAAATAATATAATATAATTATACATATGTAAATAAATACATGTAATAACAACAAAACTTAATTCTCTACATTCCTTTTTCATTATAAACAAAATTTATTTAATGAACGAAAATTCTTGCAGGAAATATTTAAAATATCTATTGAATAAAAAAATACATGACATTTTATTATTCAATTGCTAGTTATCAAATAAAACGGGTATGATATTCACCTCATATTTACTTACATAATTGTATTTATCATATTTGATCAATTTTAAAGATTGTTATTAATATTTACAATTTCATGCGTATCAATGTCATCTTGTACAAAATAATATTAAAAATGTTTTATCGAATATAAAATTAAGAAATATTGTTTGTAATCTTCAAATGTACTCGATTATAGTGAGAGTAATGAGTATGTAAGTTTAACGTCGACGTGTTATTTTACGTGTAAGTTTCTAATTTCAGATATCCTACATTGAACAAATGACGTACCTATATGGAATTCAACAGACGATTCCATAATAATAATAATAATGTAGAGATTATACTAACTTTTTAGTAATTTAGTTCATATCGCTAATAATTTCTTAAAACAAAAACAGAATTAAACTCAACCGGCGCTCAGCATACAAAACTATTAACCAAACGTAATATAGTCATCGTGATTTTAACCTATACTACAGACTACAATAATAATTAAATTCTGATTTCGAGTATTTATTTTTTTAACAATAATCGTAAACATAATTAAAAATATATATTTTCAAATACTTTGATTATTTTTACCATTTAAGAATTGTCCTATAGCAATAAAAAATCTTCTTTTTTTTTAATTAATCACTAATTTTTTGCTAAAAACTGTTAAGTACTTGATTTTTTCAAAATTTAAATGAATAATATCTAAGTTTTTAAGTTTTATATAAATAGAATAATAGTTTGTAATGATAATTATATAAACAATATAAAATTTAGTAAGTAATATTTATTTTGGTACCTTTTTATTATACTCAAAAATGTTTTTGTAGTTGATTAATATTGATGACTTTAATTTCAAACAATTTATCATAGCCCTTATATCGTTAAGCCTATTGTTTTATCTTAAGTTCATGATAAAGTTTAATTACTTAGAAACTATTCATTCAAACTTTGATTAAGATACATCAACGTTTTCAAAAAAAATATTTATTTATTATGTACAAAGTAAAAAGAAGTTTGTATTACCATATGAAACACAAAAATCTAAATATTTTAAAGTTTAGTCTTTAAGTAAGATTAAAAATTTCAAAAATCACAATTTGAATAATACGATATAGTACTATATATTTATTATTAAAGGTTATGAAATATTTGAGCAGGTTAAGTTATTTTGCAGGTTAGAATCATTTTGCTACGTCGTGGTATATACGACTATAAACTTTGTGATATATAGGTCCACTTGTAATTTTAATTTAAAAATATATTATATAGCGTTTTCAAAAATGCTGTGATTTCCAATAGTGCCGTAGAATAGAGTGGACCACGCCCCTTAAGCACATATAGTAAATTTTCATAATCTATATAGATATACTATATACATAGGTATAAGTGTAGTTATTAACCTTACCCTATAAAATTATTTATATAAATCTGAAAAAACGTAAATCATATTGTGTGGCTCTCACGTAAGAAAATGTGGAAATCCATTTCGATAAATATCTTTGATCAGTTTATTACATATAGAAATGCATGTCAAGTATTAATTTATCAAGCCATAATTACTAACATCCCAAATGGTAGTTTCGATAAAGTGTATGAATCAATGTTTTCTACCCAAACAACGTTTATTATTTATAATAATTATTAATATTTTAATGTTCATAATTAAATAGATAAACTCGCCTACAATTATTATCAACTACTATTATACTAGTATGAATTCATAGCAATAAGTACGAATAATAAATTTACGAGTTCAGTTGAGTTTTTTTTTTTTTTTTTGTAATCGTTTGTTTTTAATATAATAATGTCGAGAGAATAAGTAAAAATAAAAATATGAAAACTATGATGTTATATTGTGATAAGAGAGAAAATGGAAAAATACGAGTATGTTGAAACATATGTACTGATTTTTAACAATACATTTTTGATATAAATATTGACAGTAGTAGAAACATCTTCTTTGAAATTTATAATATACAATTGGTATGTTCAAATCGTATTTGCATTAATACAATAATGACAACACGGCGTCCTGATTAGGCAATTTAGCTACACCACGATCGCTGGTCCATCATTCTAGCAAAAGTATTGATAGTTACGATTTGGTATTTTTGAATTTGTAGTTGATAAGTAATTTTAATTTTAATTTTAATTTCTTATGAAAAAACCCCGTTGCTCGTATAACACCCAACTCAGCTTCACTAGTGTACCGTACACTTATAGAGAGGTATACCATAACAAAAGTATATTATAGAGTACACCATAAATCATAATATAATAATAGTAATAACAAACAATATTCTATTCATTATCATAATAGATGTATTGTTGAATTGATCTTACGCAACATCATAATTATTGTACAAGAAAATTACACGTCACCAAAGCTGTTATATATCTATTTATCTATTATAATATTAGAATGGAAATATTATTATAGAAAATTGATTTGTCAAAACATATTGTCAATATAATTTATTATGTAATTCGAATAAGACAGATAGGCTGGATAAAAATAAAGTAGAACAATAACGCTTTATATTGGCGTCGGTGAGTGATAAATGGTAATTTATAAATGGACCTATTATTATTATATTATATTATCTGATTGTTTCGATTATATTATTTTGTCTTTTATCCAGTTACGTCATGAGAAAATTTAGCTAGATCAATCAAAGTATCCGCTGAATTATTTATTGTTTCCACGATTATATTTTTGGGTGAATCGCTAAAATTATAACCTACTTTTTGTACACCTTAAAATATTTAACTATAAACGAGACCCTGAAATTATTAGTAGTTATCTATAAACAAGTCATGAAAGAATATAATCTATACATAAATATACTACAAATGTATCTAAAACAGTATCTAGTCATATGACTAGACTATATCTAGTATTTTGAATAAATGGATTGTCGAGGTTTTTTATTCGTTATAACTTATAACTAATAGCCTTAGGATAGTTCGATAAAAAAAATACACATATTAAAACATAGATATTTAATATGTACTACATAATACTAACTAGTTGAAATAATATAATTTATATATTATTATCTATGTATAGAATTCACAATGATATAAAATGTAGATTAATAGTGGTAAAAAACACACATGTTTTAAATATTTTTATATTACTCGTAATATACACATTATAGCTAATGATATTACTAAATCACGTATTTCGATGATTTCTTTTAAGTACCTAGTATAATTTTTATCAATTTAGTACTTCGATAATTATAATAGGGATTTATAGTTATAATTGATATTATGATAATTATCAATATTAAGAAGAACAAAAATTAATTTACTTGTCAATTATATGTACTTGGGTACTACGCGTATATTGCATGATTTATTCTCAAATAATACTTTAACTTTTTTTTTTTATAATTATAGTTATTTTAATTCATAATGATATGTACTGTTATTTCACTGTTTTAACATGATACAAATACATTGTTGTAATAGACCAATTTTTGAATTGTAAATTATTAAAAGTTTCACTTATTTACAAATTCCTGATTGCATTGTCATTAAATATGTCTTGTTAATGTTTAAATATTTCTATTAACTATGTTAATTGTTAAGTAAAAATTAATTGGTTCGTTTTGAAATTTTCTAACATTTAACTATATTATTCTCAAAATATATTTTACTACAAAATTATTTGAGTGGATAATTTAAAGACTTTTATTAGTAAATTTACTTTAAAATCACATTTTTATACATTTTTTCTCTTATAACGAACTGAAGTGAAAAAAATATAATAACGAGTTTACTTTTCCAATTACAAGTTTCCAGACTGTGTATTTTCGTGCAGATGTATATTCAAAAGACAACAATGTAACAAATTAATAATCAACTTATTAAAAAAGTTTTTAAATAGACATTCGAACAACAGTAAAAAATAAATAAAAAAATAGATTATTTTATAAAGGTACGCTTTATATATTATTCTTAATGCTACTTATTTGTAAGATTAACAATTTTTAAAGTCAAGCAATCAACTTATTTTGTTAAGTTTTATATAAAATAAAATATTAATATATAACAGCTTAAACAATTTTACATTTTAAAGTTATTAAATAAAATTATAATAACTATTAATCATAATATCCGTATTAAAAACAGCTTCATACAATATTATGTATGGCGCTGATAATTAAATATATTCTGGCATTGATTTAATAAATTCAACACAATAATTTTGGTAAGGGATCTCAAAAAATTATTCATACTGTAATATATTATACGTCTAACTAACAAAAAATATTTTGTGTACTTTAAATTTATCTTCAGAAAGTATAAATAAAACAATATGAGAAAAGATAAATGTTACTTGATATTAAAGTATATGGTTTTTAAATGTATATATTTCTTAAAAATGTATATACTTTGTAGATTTATTGTTGGTAATTATAAGACTAAAAGTTTTTCACATTTTTAAAAAAAGGACTTAAATGGTGTCAAATTGCCAAAATTATTGAGATACATTTAAGCAATATTGCCCAAAAACTTGTTAAAACTCATGAATAACGATACAGTTTTATATTTTTAAAAAAAAATTTATTAACACACATTAATCAATAAAGACGCGTCTAATAATGACATTATTTTTTTAATACATATATGTTTATTTTTTTAATTATTATTATTGTAGTAAATGTAATATATCAAAAAAAACCTAGGCTTATATGAATATAAGTAAGTCAAAGTTTCACCAAAAGTTTGTTACAAATTCTTTACGTAAGTTCAATACAAGTAAATAAAATACACTCTCTAAAAACCTTTTAAAATGTGAAACTCTAACTTTGTTAAACTGTCAGCAAGTGATCATTTGAAATTTGTAGTATAAGGTTTTGTGTTGCTAATTATACCTATTGAAAGTATCTGTACTACGCAAGTCAAACAACAAATAGAAGCAATTACCTTAAACTTTAACTAAAGGTAAAACTTGTAGTATAGAAGCTGTTATCGTTATAGAATACTTAATAGATAATCACAAAATGTATGATTTCTCATAAACAATTTATTTTTATTTAGAAGTAAATAATAGTTTATAAATAAAATTAAATTGATTTATATATACATTTTTAATTTTTAACAATAAAAACAAACTATAGATTATTACGGTTTTAATATGAGTTGGGTTATTAAAACCAATTAATTCATTCAATTTATTTCATTTATAAAATGAGCTTTTTTCATGGCATGTATTTTACATAAATATAATCTAATATTGTAAAAAGGTAAAACTTAAAAATAACAGTACATTTTTGTGATACTTACCTATTTTACTGGTGAAACTATAGATTTATACATTAAGTTTAATATTGTATTTATGTTTTTTTTTTTGTATTTGCTTTTAAAGTATCTGAAAGTTATCTTATTATACATTGTCTCAAAAATATCGACAATTTATTTTTTGATTTGTTCACAGAGAAGTTTGGGTGCGGTAGAAGAGCATCAGAGGATGCGCAACTACCTGTTGCGCATTGAAAGAGAAGGAGTCCAAAAGGTTAAAATGTTCGTAGTCATCACTGCGGCGTATGTGATCTTCTGGGGACCACTATTTTTTGTTACGTTGGTACAACATCCACTATCCGGCAATCGTTCCGACTACGAGGTAAACCAATTTAAATATATATTTTTTTTAATATTGTGTCCGTGAATTTTGTGAGAAAGAAAACTAAAATGTAGACATTGAATCTCGTGCCGCAGAAAATGTTATGTATATTATTCTGGCAGAAAAAGATTGCTAATTTTATTTTATATCTCCAGACAATATACTGTATACTTGACATTGTATGAGTACAAGCTCAAATTATGTATAATTTAAATATATTTATTTTAAAACCAGTAATTCTGATAGTTATATAACTTGTATAAGCTATGCTGTACGACAATCAGACATTATATTATATTAAATACTTTATACTAATATGGTACTTTTTGTTAAGTTCGTTAAAAACTAATTTCATTCATCAGTTATTTCAAGTATGTGTACTCATGCTTAAGTAAAATAATGAAATTAGTATACTTGAGTATGTTAAATCAATTACTAATATCGAAATAATAATATAATACTTAGAAATCAAACAGTATTAAACATTTTGAGAATAATTAAAATAATGATTGTTATGCAAATTATATGAACGTTTTTTTAAATCTATAAATTTTTATACTTTAATAAATAATAACAACACATGGATTTGCATATGAAACTGCTGTAACTTAATTAATCACTTTGTATACCAATAATACAATAACTATGATGTAACTGTCTATATCATTTGTTCCAAATATTAATACTTGGAAAGGAACAGGTTACAGTTTACAACAGCTCTACTATGTTTTTATTTAATTAATATTATATTATGACATGCAGCTCAAATAAACCCTTTTTAAATATATAGATTGCGACTCGAATGACCCTTTTTATGGTCAACATACATTTTGGCATTTTTTTTTTCCTTACCCTAAATTTGCTTTATCCTTATTAAACAATAATAAATACGATGTTCCTACTATGTAATATAAAAATTAAAATAAATTGATGATATATTGTTTTACATATAACTATATATTCAATTTTTTTTTTTTTGATGGGCAGCAATTTCCCTCCCGAAAAATCCATCTCCACTACCCCTCTTTAGCAACTAAACAACATCGATGTGAGACTTTCTGCCGTATTATTATTACTATATAATTATCATCATATATATATTTCCCTACTCCTTCGTTTGAGAGATTCGTTTCTAGATGCAAACCGCACGGCACACTCCATAAAACAATATTAGATATTTACATACAATTTTAATATATATATATATATATATATATATTCGTAATATAATATATGGTACACAGTACTCATACATTGGTAGTTTTATATATTAGATGATATGTGAAATTTGATGAAATGGTATTAACACTAAAACTGTACCTGAAAACTGGAAATACTTAAAATTTGTTCTAAAACTATAAATTTGTATACAATTATAATACCATATCATAGATTTATAATCTAAAAACATTTTTGACAAAGGTAAATGATAATCTAAAATTTCCAAATAACAATTAATTAAAAATAAAATAGTGCTTTATTAAAATAAATGAATTCATATAATCTCCATAGATAATATTTTAGTTTTAATAATAGTACTATCTAATATTTTAGTTTTAAATACTGTAAGATATTCTATATACTGTCACGCTACGCATACAGTTGTATGTCATGAAAAATAATTCATTATTTCCGAAATGAAACGTTTGAGTTTATTGGAATTTATTTCATAATTAACCATGAACAAAATTCAGCTTCGGTGTCTGAAGCATTATTACTATATAATTTATTAGATTATGATTTTCCAGTAATATGAAAATTAATATACCTACTAGTATACACATTTCTTTTTAAACACAATACACGTATAAAATCAAACTTTTTCTAAGACAACTTGTAAAGTGTAATGCACGATATATTGATATACCATCATAAACGTTCAATTTATTATTATTATAACGTATAGAGCCGTGTTATAAATTCGCAATGCGGTATTGATGTACTGAAACTAAACTAAATTTCCCTCAAGAATATCAGAGGTTGTGAAATCTCAAGAGAGTGATTCACATCCAGTATATTTATATGTTTATAAATCAATATAGGTATAACTCATTGTTTCTAAAAATAGGAAAATAAATCATTTTGAATTGACTTTAATAAATATTATTACGCATATCATATGGTTTAATACATAAATATTTAATGATAATAGATAATAATAATTCTGTGGGTGTACAGCATATTATTATGAACATTGGAATATTGCTAAAATATTTGTTTCACCGGCCATTTTGAATTTTATATTTTTATTAACATATAATATTAAACTTGTCCTAAGATATCGTATTCTCGTAATAATAGTGTGTTCATTTGCTTAAAAAAAATTATAATTTATCCATTCGGGGCTCTCTGTTACTCAAATTTCCTTGATAACTCTAAATTTTCGATGTCTATTTCAAAGTAAATAAAATCAACTACTTATATTCAATCCATGAAAAGTCTATAGAAGGCTATGAAATTTAAAACATTAATATTTTCTCACGTATATAATAATTACAACATCAATAATAAATAATAGGATAAAAATAGGTATATTCAAAGCTATACATTTAATGCAATAAAAATTTTTGAATATTATTAATATTATTAATTGAATAAATTATTATTTTTTTAGCAAAACTATAAAATATAAAAATAAAATTGTTTAACTAAAACTATCATTTTTTATGATAAAAAGACAAATAAGTTTGCATTAATGCTATTTAAAACTCATCTAATTAATATTGATTTAATCATAAGCAAACAAAATCTATGATATGTAATTTTTTCTATTGCAATTCATTTTTATTCATCGAAAATTTCACATAAATTGATTAATGATAACAACAACAAACTCAAAAAATGTTTATCAACAAATAATAATAAATATAATTAATAACTATTGAAGCCAAAAAAAAAAAAAAATTCTCGATGACTGCTGGTCAATAATATAAATACAGTCGTATCTGTAGATTGTCCAATTATATAATATTTTTAAGATAACATAATGAGAAATCCTTGAGAATAATAATAATATGCAAAATATAATAGATCGCAAAAATAATATTTGTATCATTTTATCACAGATTAAATTATTTTAATATTATTGGTTTTATTTAATCTGCGGTATACCAGTGAATGTTAATATGAAAAACAATATTATCGATGAAATAACAAAGAAAAACAAACTCGTAAAAATAATAATTGTATACGAATAATAATAATAATAAACGAATTACAACTAACCAATCCTATACAGTGTTGCCCGTGACAAATTAAAAATACCACTGGGCTCGCTCTGTCTTGAATTCAATTCAAAATAAAATACACACATTCCGAACACATAGTAATCTGGTTTTTTACCAATTATAAAATAAGTCAAAAATAACATACGATATCAGTAGCTAATTTCTTTTGAGTTATCAACAGCCACCTTATACGATACTAAAATATTCGTTTTTCGTTGACCAACCGATCCCTGTACGAGCTCCTGTTTAAAACGCAAAACTACACGCTCGCACACATTACATTTTATTAGTTTAGATAACGGTATAGAAACCATAACCATGTTTATAAGTATCGTCAACAATAGTTAATACGATACCGTCGCCGTGCTGATGTTGCTGCAGGTGACATTGCACGTGGCCAATGGCCATTCGTTCGTCAACGCCATGCTGTTCCTGGTGCTTCACCGAGGACTCCGGCAAGCGGCCGCCGACGCTTGCTGCACCAGCATGTCCATGGTGGCCAGGTGGCTGACGGCCGGGTGGTCGCCGGAACCGTACACGCTGGACGCATCGTTGCCGGGCATGTCACCTGAGCCCGTGTTGGCTGCTCCACCGCCACCGCCGCCCTCCAGTCTACCGGCGTACACTATTCGGCACACTTCGATGAGAGTGAGTCATATATTATGCGACGTTCAGCACAATATTAAAACGATATGTAGATAAATTAACGTGTGAGCTCGGCCTGAAAATATAGCAGGAAATAAAAAAAAACAAAAAGATCGATTGAAAACTCGGTTCGATAAAACATAATAATACCAACAGTATTAGTATTATTTAAAATAATAAATAATGTGAATAATATTACATGTTGTCGTAGACAAGCGATCTGTTGTTAATATTTAATTTAACGTTTAGAATTTTTTTTCATCAAAATTTCAAAACTATATCATGAATAATTAACTTTTGGAGTATAATATGAGAATGCTCTCCTCGTTGTGGCCTTTGTTTTCTGAGTTACACTAAATCACTAAATAGCTCTTAAAAATATTATAACTAGGTCCTAACAGACAAGCCCTTCTTTTTTTTCGATCAGAGTTTATACATCAATAGTTTTCACTTTAAAAATATCGGTGCCGATTTTACAATTCCCTAAATTATTGAAATTATTACCACTATCGTAAGGATTTGACATAGTGTGGTCTTGAAGATGAGGAAAATTTTAGGAATAGAAAACAGAATTAAAATTTTTGAAGAGATTGATGAAAAATGTTAAGACGTTTTTTTCAATTTGTACTTGTTACATTTTGGCACATTGGCTGGTGTGTAATCGATTTTTTCAGGGGTGACTAAGTAGTTGGGAAATGAGATCCAAGAAGAAAAAATTTAAATATTTTTATTTTATTTTATACACCCCACCAATGTAAGAAACATACCAAGGTATACCTAGTATATAATACTATCATGCATTATTCTATATTTTTGTAATTAATTTATCATTTTATATTATTATAGGGAAACATTCCTATTAATATTATATTGGTATATTTTATAAGAATCTATATGCAAAACTCTATTATAGCTTAATTGTAATTAGAAATGTAGTACAAAAAAATCAATTATTAATGTATATCTTTTTAATAAAAGATATTAAAAAACAAAATACCTACACTAAGCCGTAGGCCTAACTTCATGCATATTTATACATCTTTGTTAATTTTTTTTTACAGTTGATATTTTTTCATAAATGATTATGACTCACATTTTTTTACATTTTAATCGCTTTATCATGGCAAACCACGGAGCTTAGAACATATGTTTTTGATAGTTGACTTATACCCTAAAACTTCTGAATTTTATTATTTATAATATATTGTAAGACCGTGAAAAGAGTTTCAATCGCTCAACGTCTGCTGCAGTGACGATCCCTCAAAATGTGTATATTTTTAATATTATCAATCATAGTATAATAAATTAGCATAATTTCAAATAACCGATGAAAGCATTTTGCTAAACAGCGATTTCTGCTGTAGATATTTTATACTTTGCGTATTACTATTTCAGTTGTTTCGATTTTTATAGTAATATATGGTATTATGTATTTATCGGCGATGAGTGATTGCACCAACAGATAATTAACTGTGAACAAATGGTCTACAACATGCGCTTTCATATAATATATTAGTTTAATATCATAATAAAAACGCACTGCGGTCGAACGCTGAAACGATCGAAATGGCGTTCGTCCGTTTTTAAAGACGTTCGATGCTCAGTTTTGTCATTGCTCACATTTCTCGGCAGACCAGTCATTCGCCCTCCTGATAAACTTATATATACATACTACATTACTTATATTAAATATCGCATACCTTGTGCAAATATAATAATAACATAAAAAACATAGCTTAGCAACGGCGTATGCCGTGTACGATCACAATGAGGTGTATATACTCGGAAGTGGAGCCAGTGACGCGCGGCGAGAGATCCGGCCGTCACGTTTATTATGTACTTACGTGTCTATATGTTATAATAATACCATATTATTATCTTCCACAGAATTTTCACTTTGTCATTTTGACCACTTCTTCAGTTTCTTCACCTCTTCCTACTCTTCATACGTATACAACATATACCGTCGTATTCGTATATGGTATACCACAAGCTTATAACTTATATAGTATAACTACCAAAAATTCCATAGCAAAAACTCTTATATATTTATCAGTTACCACTATATAATTATAGTATACTTTTTGTACGCTACACCATATAATAATATAATATAATGTTAACACATTTCCAGAGTCAGACTTAGGCAAATTGCGATTTCACTTGGCTATATTATATAATAATAGTAGAGTATTCTCACATTATTTGTCTAAATATTGTTTATTTGATCTTTGTTTAAATATATGTTTGATGTATGTATATATCATAAATAGTTTACTCAAATAACATCTCTGCGTGTATCAGACGCATGACTATTGAAGTTGTGTGAAATAATGATATTACTCAATATTAATATTGTTATGTAGTTGTTATTTTGCTATAGAGTTCTTAAAGCTGACTATAGGGACTGCACTAAAACTTTGATGAACAACATCGCATTTAAGATTTAAGAAAGTCATCCTTCTATCATAAAAATCATTTATTAAAACAAAATATTAAATTTTCTATATTTATCTCTAGTCAAAAAGTATCAGTTTTATGTGAAATTTATGATATCTAAATTTGTTAACATTATAATACGCATATTTTCAAATATTTCAAACAAATCTGATCACTGAATTTAAAACATCTTTCGCATAAGCTAAATGTTAAGTAAGTACGCATACATATTCTCGAGGGAAACATTTTCTCGAGAGAATAAAAATTAAATTTTTGATTATCCATATTACATAATAATAATAATAATTAACTTACAAAAATAAAATATTTTTTTAAATTGATTTACCTATAACCGTATAAAATATAATAAAGTATCTTCTTTAAGGCAAAATTATCGATAAGCTGTTCTTTTTATTCTTTTTTATGACAAAATGAGATAACACAGTTTTAGATACAGATTGAATATGATAATTTTATCTCATTATGTACAAAATTAACTATGAACCAACTTTATCATCAGATATTTTAATTGTCAGTTATTCAATTGTATTAAAACTATAATATCCCACTTATCACAAATTTAATAAATGTTTTAATAATATTAATCAAATAAAATACTGTATTATACTATGTCGTTTTAAGAAATTAATATTTTCTAAAGTTAAAGAAAGGAGGGGGTATCAAAAATTATCCATATCGCTCACCATAAATGCGCCCAAACATGTACATCTATGTGTATTATAGGATAATACACGTATTACCTACCATATGAATAGATGTGATAATGGATATATGTATATCACCAATTCTTGTGTAATTTGTCCGGTGTTGTCGTCGTCTTCACATTTTGGTGACAAATAAATTCCTGGAATTTTAATTCCATTAAACACAGTATACCTAAATATACCACCTACATTAATTAACAAATGACAATAATCAAACGTTCGTCGACCATAATGTTTATAAAATTTGTGATATTTTTTATGCACAAATGCTTATATTTCAAAAAAGAAAACAAAAATCTATTTTTTTAATTAACCAGCACTGATCGGCTGATCCACCCACGTATGACCTAATTTTGTTATGTACGTGGGTTTTCATAAATTAGCATTTACATTTTGTATAAAAGTAATATCCTACCTTTCAATTTATTATATAAAAGATAATTTTCACCAAAACCATAATATTTTTGTTATTTAAAAAAGTAGTATCATAAACAAACTTGTGTAAAATTACTGTGTACAAATTTGATCATAATCAAATAAAACAGGTGTTGAAAAGACTATTATTATATTATAATGTGATAATCCAAGACAAAACAAATTTATAGTTAAACAATTTTTGATGAAAGTAAATATTTTATTTCATTAAAATTGTTCACGCTCGTGAAAATATACTATATAGCAATTTATATAAAATAAATATATATAATCGTGTATTATTATTTTTTTTTTTTTATATATTACACACTGAATTTTATTAATATATACTAGATGCTTGTGATTTTTTTCTTTTTATAAAAAAACGTAAAATATATTTTTGTTTAAGTTTCTTCTTTTAAATTTGTATTGGATTTTTAACATTCTAACCTTATCATAATTGCTAAATCAATCATATAATATTGTTTGTAATGACACAACATCTTGAAATTTTTAATAAAAAAATGCGAAGTGTATTTTAGTTTACTTAACACAGGAACGGGTTTGAACATTTTTATGTCAAGAATGATAATTTCTCGACACTTACAATGTGACATCTATATTATACTACTAAAAGTACTATTATTTTATTTTATAAAAAAAATAAAAGTAACCACAATAATAACTAAAATATAAGCACTTATCGTACAGACAAAGATTGAATAGGAGTTTTAGGTGTTCTGGTGAGGTTTCGAAAATTCGACTCCATGATTTTTCTATCTTTTTTTTGCGCAATGTCTCATTATACTTTTATGATATTTTAATTTGCAAACAATTAATAAGTAGATATATAAAGTATTGGTATTTAAAAATACTTATAAACCTGTTAAAGTTTGTTAAAACGTAGCTCAATAATAATTTACTCTACTAAATTAATCTCTCGATTTATCAATATTAAAGCTATCCACACAAAATTGAAACTGCTCAACGTACATGTTACTATATTGTTATATACTTATATAATATGTTATGCGTTAGTAGACTGAGATAACACGTGCAGATAGTCCAGTTAATATTTAGACAATATTATTATAATGATAATGTAACAGGACCATTTGTTTAAATAATTATTTGTTTATTTTTATTTATTTTTTTGTCTGAATGTGTTTCACAGACTCGGTCGATGAACCGTTTCCCGGCGGTCCACCACCGGAACCCGCACTACGACTACCATTCATCGCATCCTAACCTGCACGACATGTCGGGCATCAATATGGGCCGGTTGTATAACAGTCACGAGTATCTACCGAACGATTACCGCCGATACAACCACTACTATCATCACCGGGAAACGCCACCGTGCTCGTCGCCCGAGTGATTTTATTTTGCGTCGTCATCATCGTCATCGTCGTCGTTGTCTTTCCCGCGTGTTCGTCGTTCCTGTTTCGCGGCTGTCAAGCCGTCGTTACCCGAATAAATCGTAAAAATAAAATCCACAAAAAAAAAAAATCTTCCGAAATCATTCTTCCACGCGTGAGCGTCTAGGACTTAGGAGGCAGCTGTGGTGGCAGTGGCGGTGGAAGTTTCGGCGTGGGTGGGCATGTGGGTCAGTCATATAGTGGGCCTGAATACAAGGGGATTTCGCTCGTCCTTGTATCCGACCGCCCACGGCTCGGTGGCGAATATCGAACAAATGTCCGACCGACTGATGGCGAACCGAAAATCCGCTCACAGAACGAGCACACACTATTGTAATATTTATTGTACCGTCTTTACGTTGTATTATTTCCGCATATTTAAAATACCGACGATGACCAATTTACAAGTATCTTAGTACTTATATATAGAAATATCAATTTCCGTGTTTCGTTCCGTGCGTTGGTTTTTCGAATTGATCTCACACGCCACACCGTCACCCCGAACCTCTCATCACACCACTACACCTAGCGTATCACTCTCAACCACTTTGGCCTACTTTTCGACAACCGTCGCCGTCGTCCCCGAAAATACCGCTCACCGGGCGTTCAGCCCATTTTCGAATATATACGTTTTTGTGCTAGCACGTTCTCATCATTATTTTTTACTATATTATATAAAAAATACCATTACCATTATTATTATTGTATGTCTATATTGTATCCATGATTTACGTTTTGTGAAACATCAAAGTAAACATCTATATCTATTTACACTTGAATCTAATTTATACACTTATTTGTTTTTGATTTTCGACAAAGATCGATATTTTAGTGTAAGTACCTATCTATGTAAGTATTTCCTATACCTATGAAGGTTGCTGACCGTCAAGACCCGCCACGCAAACATTCACCAGTGTCATTTATACTGTATACACATACATCAGTCCCGACATCGGTCGAAAGTTTACCGGAGCTTTTCTGAAGCTTTTTACACAGCCGATGTTGTAAAAAAAAGATATTATGTAAATATAACTAGAGACCTATTTGTAAAATGCCATATTACTTATATTTACAGGTAGGTTGACAAAATACGATTAACCCTTATACAAGACACTGAGTAGTTATTTATGCCTATATAAAAATACATTTTGTAATATTCAAGAACGTAAGTCATGATTTTATATCGTTTATTTTATCTGATCATTCCAGATTTAGAATATTATTTTCCTACGATTATGTATTGAAATGTTTAAACGTTAACTATCGTATATTTTATACAGTAACAGAGAAGCAGCCCCATTGTTTTCTTTGATAATGAATTTATTCAAATTATGTTTTTTGAAATTTTTAAATATATTTGAAAATTAAATTTTAAAATTTTTGAATTTATATTTACTACATTAAGAGTATTCTATGATGATACAGACTTCTTTTTTTTTCAAATTAAAACCACCTTGCTTTACTTTAATTTGTTTTGTGGATAATTATTATGAACATTACGTTTTAAGTAATTAATGTTTATATTATAATTTTTATTATATAAATAATAGTTCTAAAAATTAAAAATATATGTAATAATAGATCTTGTATTTATTATATTTGGGCCATTTTTAAGATAGTTTATGTTGATAAATTAATCACTATATTTTTAACCTAACCTAACCTATATCTTCCAAACACATTAGTAGGGACATGTGAAAATAGTTAAATAACTGAGATACTAATAGTTAGAATTTTAAAAAGGTACTTATATTGAAAATTAAAAATAAATTAATAATAATCCAATATATAGGGGAAAAAGAAAGATCTCAAAAAAAAAAAAAAAAAAAAAAACAGAAATATATATCATTGCAAGACACTTCTTAGTAGTATAAAAAATTTCAAGAATTTTGAAATATAATTTTTGAGTTTATTTATCAATTTCAAAAATCAGAATTTAAATATATAAAGGACAAAATAGGAATGAGATTGCTTTTTGTAAATTACCCTATATAACATGGCATTATACCTAGAATGTAGTTTTCAGCTACATTTTGAAAAGTTCTGCGCTCGAAACTTTTCGATAAACAACTAGGAAAAGTATAAGAGTTTTGCTTGTATCTACGCATTTTATTATAATAGGATGTAGTACGACATGCGTACATGATTTAAGCGGTTATGCGGACTCGGTGATAGAGAAAAAAACCCGTCGCGACTCTCCGCGTGACAATCGATTTGCGTAACGAAGGTAATGAACGTATAGGTTTATAATATAATATTATGTTGGTGTATACAAAACGTTTGCGGAAATTGCAATCAACGCCTCGCGAGAAACTAAACGATTTACCGCTGTTGCTGCTTCTGCTCGATCATTATGGGTAGGTGTGTTCATAAGAATTAATCAAAATATTACCTACCTATGTTGTTCATGCCAAATCTATTTAATTACGCAACGCGTCGATCGGAAAAATGCTATTCGTTTTTTTTTCAGGCTAGTCGAACATTTGTATCATTTCCTCAGTTTACGTCATTACAATATTATGCGATTGTGTGTAAGGTAGGTACGTATTTCCCTGTTTGTATTGCTTACATGCATTGCTGGACGAATAAAAGCATCTCTGATTAATGCTTATAAATAGACCCAGATATTAATTCGTAATAATATACGAAATTGAATAATAATACAAAACAAATTTTATCAATACAAATAAAACTAAACAAAATTAACCGTAAATTATGATTGTAATTTTAATTATGGAGTATAGTTATTATTATAATTAATTTCACAAACTTTTTTTTTTCGTTACCACAATTTCCTCCTAAACATTTAATAACAGCATATATAATGTATATTAATTGCAATTCACCAAGTTTTTAATCCATGTTAGACATTAACTTTATTATATAACCATAGGTTAATCAAAAAGTTTTTATATCATATAAATTTAATTTATAATTTAGATAAAACAAAACCTTGTATTTAAAAAAAATACATTTTATGCTCTCAAAACTGATTAAAAATTATCATGATTCTAATAAAATCAATCTCATGATTGAATCTCAATGGCCATTTCAATTTTAACGAATAATTTGATTGTGATTTTTATAAAATAAATTTTGTTTCATTACACTATTGCATAATAAATTATTTACATTCGATTCGTACACCTTTATAACTCTAAACATCACACAAACATAGTATTTACAAATAGTATTGAGTTCAAATAATATTCTATTTATTAAAACAGAAAAGTACCTAATCAAATACTTTGAAACAAATGTTGTATACAGACTTGACTTAGTAGTTCTAACTTTTTATGACAGAACATAAAACATTATTATTTTTATATTATTTCCTCTTTCAAAGTAACAAATTCTTAACATTTTAATCATAAAATTACTTTTTTATTTTTCTTCCATACAAACAATATAAAAATATCAAATATTCTAGTCATAAATTGTAATACATTTGATATTTAAAGTCTTGGTAATCTGACATGAGTATAAATGGGTCGAAGTATAGTCGGATTACTTTAATTTATAAGCAACGATAAAAAGCATGCATAATATTGTTGTGTAACATAATATTACTATAAAATATACATACTTAATAATTAGTTCTTAATATATATTTATATATATATATATATATATATATATTATTATATCATATAAAAAAAATATCCGTATTAAATCAAATTTTTGGTTTTAAATTTTAAATTTAAATTATTACACACTTTTTATCTTAAAACCTTCTAAAGGTCATCTTATACCTCATTTGTAAATCATACCCCTATAATTAGAAAACCGATTCAATCATACATCCTAAAAAAATTGAGATACATAAGTACACACCAACTCATTACATTATTATTGTTATTAAGTATTACCATAAATTATACATTTTATCATACGTATATCAAATAGATTGTATTTTTAAACAATGTTTATAACAAATATTGTTTTGGTAAAAGTACCAAACAATTTTCGTAAGTATTAAAATATAGAAAATATACAATCATTTAGTGTCAAAAGAAACATGACGTATCGTTTATAATATACTGATAAAATATTGAAGGTAAACACAATTTGTGTTTATTTTCCAGTCTTTCAAAGTATCAGAGCATACACACATCTGAAAGGCATTTGATAGGTTTTTCAAAAAGCTACAAATTTCACGCACTCCCATAATCGAATAAATAATAATAATAATAATAATAATAATAATAATACAGTCGTTATCTCACAGCTTGCGTTTGATTGATTTTGATTTAACATCTTTAACCGGCGTTGTTATTATTATATTATTATAAATAACGGAAGGTTTGTGTAAATCGATTGTCACCACTGCAGGTCTACTGCAGGAGGCCACATCAATTGTATATATTATATTCTAAGTTTTTTGTACACGAGTTTTGAGAGAAAATATTATTAATAATAATAAAAATGTTCACATAAAAAAGAAAAGAAAAGTGTAGTAGACGGTCGGAAAAAAACGCTGGCGACAGATAGACCAGGTTTTGATAAATGGAAGAAGAAGCACGGAAACGCTTTAAGGGTCCACCGCCGTTTGCAGTCACCTACAGCATCACCATCTCTTGTTAGGGCCTTAGAGATGTTTATGTTCAAACTATGATATCTGTCCACAGGGATTGAGGATGATGAGATGAGTGAGCGGAAATTGTGAAGAATAGAAGTATATATATATATATATTACGTCTTTTTTATAGGTATACAAGTTGATCCATTTAACATGAAACACTCATTATTTCCGAAAACATTAAAGATTTTTAAAAATATTTTTCTTACTTAATCTCAAGTCGTTTAAAAAAAAAACATTTTTGGAAAAAATTATACGTTTTATTATTTTCTATTGCCATCAATTTTTTAAGTATTTAACTTTTTTGTATAACTATATAATACATTAGTTTTAATTATCAATTCCCGATAAAAAATTTATTTTGAGTATTACAATAAATAAAAATCAAATTTCGAGTAAGCAGTTAATTAGTTACAACTTTATAATTAATTAAAGTTTTAATGAGCGTAGTAGTGGATTAAGGTTGTGCGGTGTACCTCTATACTATTCCTCACTACTCTTTTCATCTAAACTTAAAATATCATAACTTACGAACTAATTATCTAAAATTCGTTTTTTATTTATCAAAATACAAAAAAAGATATTCTGTTGTGGAATAAAGAATTTAAAATACACATTGTCGTTAAACTTTTTTTTTTTTTAATTTTTGTTATTATTTATTTATTGTTACTTATAACTTGGTATTAGGTAGGGAATTTCGAAAATACCATTAATTTCAGGATTAAAAATGTATAATACATCATTAAATGTTGAAAAATGAAATTTTGACTTCAATCAGATAATAAATTATTTTATCCTGGTAAAAACTCAATAGGTACAAAGTTTAAAAGAGAAAACAATTATTGCTCTGACATTAAGCAGTGTTTTTCAAACAGTGTGCCAAATAAGTTATCTTTTATCGATATATAAGTATTATTATCTTTTATAATTTTTCTTTTTCTTTTTTTTTTATTTTGCATTACCAATTAAAGTAAACATTAAATATAACCTATTATTCTTAATTTTTTTCATTATGTGTCACAAATCATAAAATATTTTTAAAGTGTGTCATCATAATACAAAAGTTAAAAAACACTACTCTTATGAATGTCTATTATTTTTTCGAAAAATTAATTCATGTCACAATATAATTTTATTCTCCCTGTATAATAATTAAATAATAATTTGTACTTCACAATCAAAAATACATTTTTTTTTTGTGGCTCAGTAAATATGTTTATTTTACAATTACTGTTTAATTGCAGAAGTTATTTACAGTATAGCCATATTGAAAAATCCTTTGAATTAACTAATATTACAAAATCAACAAGTCCTTTCGTAATTTAATCTAAACATTAATTGAAAATTTTTAATGGGCATTTTGATGGAGAAATTCTTAAGAAAATTAATTTTTATTTCTCAAATAAAACAAAAATTTTACTTCCGAAAAAATTATAATTGGACACATTTTAATCCCGATATTTAATTAACAATTATCATACGCTCTATCTATTTAACAACAATTTTGCAACTTTATGCAATTTATTAAATTTTAAATTATTGTATATTTAACAATTTCCAGTGTTCTAACTGAAAACGAGATATTTCTTAAACAGAAACAACTTGAAAATATGCATAGGTATTTCCGTAATAGGTTTATAAATACAATACTACGTTCTTAAAATTTTACATTTCAAATATTTAAAATCTTTATAGTATTAATTTTATGTTATATCAGAATTCACCGGTCACTCAAAATTTAAGTATTGAGTAGACGTCACAACATCAAACAGCTCACCTAACCTGAACCTAATAAATCCGTGTTTCTTAGAAATCGTATGTCTTGATGAAATATTAAAAATAAAAATATTACAACTGTAGTAATTTTTCATTTATTAGAATTTAATATACTCGTTATTATATTGTTTGCATAAATAAATTATAACTAGCTAATAAATCCACATATTCAAATGATCTAGTAAATACTACAACAGTTTATAAGGATTTTTATAATCACTGGAAAATTAATAAAATAAATTAACTATAGAAATTGAGTTATTCTATAATAAAAAACTTAAAAACAGAAAAGTAGCTTACTATTTTGATAAACAATTAGATTTTAGTATTTCTTATCACTCAGTAAGCCACTTTAACGAATGTGTTTAATTTTAATTCCACGATAAATCATTGCATACAAAAAACAATTATAAGTGTAGAGTCTACACTGTAGAAGACCTATCAGATTTTATCAGCAAGCAAATATTATAAATTCTTTATATTTCTACTAAATGAATTAATTTTACTATACTACATAAAATAAATGTAATAGCTTAAAATAAATCTGTGTGTTTTAAAAATGTTTTAACATAATATAGTAATTAGTAAAAAATCACAATACCTAATAATAAATAATATACTTGAAAATTTCAAGTATCAGTTAATGAATATAGCTAAATTACAAGCAACTGAAATCGTTATCCTTTGTTTAAATAACTAATCTCATCAAAATATAAACTTCAAAATCTATAAATAAAAAAAATGTGCTTTTATATTTTTCGATTTCAATAAAAACTACTTATAAAGAACCTTGTATTAAAATCTAAGCCTTAAATATAAACATTAAACATTATATATATTTTTACTGCTTTGAATTAAAAAAAAGTTTTTCATTAAAGCACGAGCACATGAGCACATTATTATACAAATAATGTATCATTGCTCTTGTCAGTACTTAAAATTATATAATTACTTACGTTAAATCATATTCGATCATATTATTCAATAGGGTAATCAATTTATATAAAATTGTATAAATCTTATAGTATTGATGCATTTTATTTTGTGTCAATATTATAACTTTACTGTAGTATTTAATATATAAATATACTAGATATCTATATATTGTTAATGTTTTTTTTTTTATTTTAAATGATTTATATTTTATTTCCATAATCAATTAAAAAAAAAAAAAAAAAAAACCATCTCATAAAATACAATTATTGTAGGTAATTATAGTTAACACAAATGAAAGAAGCAATGCAGGCGTAGACAAATGCTTTTAAATGATATAAAGCTTACAGAGAACTAAGAATAGATTAATTACATTTATTAATCCTATTGTGTCATTTTCTTCTTGTGAGTAAATACATTAAAAATACACTATTTTACTTTGAAGCTATTGAATACATTTAATTTTAAAAAATCGCAATATTTTTTTATACATTAATCATATATTATTAAGTAGCTTTAAATTCATATGAATAGCGTCCTCATTTTATTGTTTATGTAATGATGTACAGCATCTAACGTATGTTGAACCAGTTTTTTATAAGAATGATCCCCTACGCCATTATATTTATTATTTAAAGTACATGTTCATCACGATAATTGGAAAACTAATCTCTATCTTTTGGAACCTCTCAGAAAGTCAATGTTTAATGTTGATTAATATCTTAAGCAGATAGCATTTTAGTATCTCATTCTATCTAATATTTCTAGTCCATTTATTTATTCTAAGTGGATATATATAGACTTTGGTTTCAATACCTGCAATGAATTCTTCAAACAGCACGACAGAAACATGAACATCGTTTTTCATATTTTAATTTAATGTTTGAAAGTGTTATTTTTTCAAGCATCATTTTTAAGTGACACACCGTCAGCCCACTATTTTTTCTTCATATCAACGACAATTCACAGCTTTGAGATTTTCAATTATATTATATGCTTGTTTTCAGCTTTGGTAAATCCTGAGAGTGGCGCGGATGATGTGGGTCACATGATACATCATTCTGAAAGATATACTTTGGGATGATGACGGAATTCACTTAATCAAAAGTTAGAGTGACTCTCGAGTTATCCGCTTACCCCTGTAATTCTTACTACAAAGTGTGACTTTTTTTCCTACGTACGCTCTTTATATTGATTGATGTACCCCGAGGACATTTTTTCCACGTTGTTCCGTTTTAGATATTTTTTAGAAATTTACTCTTCTGATAAATCCATAAACGTCAAATTAACTATTGTTTTTACAGAAACTCTTAAAAATAATATTACCATTAATCATATATTTTTACGTAAAATTAACTATATGAAGTATAATATAGGTAATAATATGTCCGAATTTACGTACGTAAGATTTGCGTGAAAAATAAATTAATTTCTATCAGATTTTTTCATTCTAAGAAAAAAAATATCTATTATAGTTAATACGTAGACATTTATTATGCCTGATCAAAACTCTGTTCACATATTATGTGACCAATGTAATATCCGTTATAATTTTTTAAGGTAACGATAACCGATAAAAAAAATTACTGTATAATATACAAATAATATTAGTGACATGCAGCAATTTTAATAACAATTTCATGTTTCGCGCTTATATTACATCTAGAACAAATTTGTAAAACATTCAATCTCTACAGCGAATAACAATAATGTTATATTTTACTGTAAAATAATAGTAATAATCATAATAATATATTATATAAAGTCAACCGCAGAACCGTTGATTTTATCGTATTACGGTACATGAGAGTTAGGACGGTTTTCAATTAGAATTTATTATTTAATTGAATCATGTACAACGTTGCAAATATATAGTATAATATATTAATATTATATTAATAATATTTTTAGGCCAGTAAATATTTTTATTTTATATAATTGTTATAATTATTATGTAGTTTACCTATATAAACCATACAACTACAATACCGTGCGCCAACGAGTATTATTTAATAAACATAACAATTGTTAAAAATTTAAACCCATTTACTGATTAAATTATAAACCATACATAATTACATATTATGTAATACGTATAAGGGTTATATTTACACAATATCATAATATTATATTGTTATTATTATTTTACGAAAAACCGTTAATTTTCATATAATTATTATATACGCGTTTATTAAAATCTTGTGAATATTATATTGTATATACAAAATGATCAACCAACCATGGTCACTTCCTTTTCATAATTTATTCAAAATTTTATATTTTTTTTTAGTATACAAAAAAGTTAAAAACCATGTTTTAAAATACATAGATAATTATTAACATTTAAAAAATGTCCGGTCATGATAAAAACGTATTTTTTTTCATGTAAAAACCACCTTACTTTTTAAATCGTGTAGGCAGATAATTTTTTTGGAAATTTTATGTCTAAATACAAATTTTAAGGAGTAATTTTTTGACTACATTAAAAGCATATTAAAGATAATCATACTTAATAACGGTTTTGTATACATAAAATAAATGTGATATAATTATCAATCTAATGTAGTTATTATACTGTTTTACAATTTTACAAATAACAAAATGAAAATACCCACAGCAGTGCTTATTTTAGTGATAATTACAAAAGTTTTCAAGTTATTTTTATTCATGGAGTCTATTATCTTAAAATCTATTATAAAAGAGTAAAAATCACTATACTTAGTATCTAAATCAAGTTCGATAAATCAGACAACTACCTACTAATAAAAATTTCGTTTTTTTAAACATTAGAATCTTAATACCATCTGCTTTGTTATGTAGAATACAAAATTGTGGTTCTCGTTTTAAAACAGAAGTTTATATCAATACAAGATACTCATTTGATGACATAAAAAACCTAAATAATTTGAAGTATGGTCTAAAACATAAAAGTTAAAAAAATATTAAATAAATTCATTATTAAAGGAAAAAATAGTAATGATCATGCCTGCAGGTAAATCACTTTGTACACTACACTGCAATATTTGTAATAATTTATAGCGTTAGTCTGAATACGTATAATTATAATGATAAATATCGCAGCACAGTTCGTTGGACTAAGGTCGTTGGAAAACACAAAGATAATATTTAGACTGTGTACATAAAATTAAGCGTTTCTCTAAAATCATCATGGTTTCACATTTACTATGCATACAAATGATGCATCAGCTTATGATTATTAAAATAATGTTTAATTAGTATTTTTTTTTTTACATTTTTAACTTAATTTCAAATATATTAAAAATTAAATTATATCATTAGAATAATTTATTTTTAATTTATTTTCACTTGAAATTATCGCATTTATCATAAGCTAATTTTTTTTCTTACAAGTTACAATATTATGTATGAGATGAATGTAAACAAGATTTTGGTACGCGCCACAGTGCCTACACAATGTATGCTTGCTGACGACACATTTTACAATCAATTTTGTTTTTACGATGATATTTCGATTATTTTTTGTCGTATTTTTCCATGATAGACAGCGACAAACGCGATATGTGCTAAAAACTTCGGTTCAAACAATTAAAACGATAGACGCTCCAACAAAGCTTTTGTTATGTGAATTCAACAGCGATATTTGTTAAACATGGGGAGTTTAATTTTTTAAACTTTTATAGAAAAGTTTCAACTCACCATTGAAAACGGAATTTTCAAATAAAATACCTTTAATAATTTAACACCAACTAAATTGATATTTTTAATTATACGAATTCTTACTAGAACACTTGGTTATACCTATAAATAATTCAAAAAATCTAAAAATCTAAAAAAATATATAATTCGTTTTAAAAAATAAAAGTTTTAAAACAAGTTTTGTTTATTTATTGTACATTACAACTTTTTAATAGTATAAGAACTCATAACGATATTATGATAATAAAACTATGAATGTATAGTTAGTGTATATTAAGGTAATTTTATTAATGTTTAAGCTCGCATCGTCATAGAGTTATGTGTGTTTAACGCTATAAAGTATAACGAGTTTCTCATAATTTGAATAACCATAAACTTAATAATAATAAAATTATTTTAAAACATATGCACAAATAATTTTTTATAAGAACTACGAGTATACACTGCACAAACAGCTATCATAATTGAATGGGTTACATGGTGCTTAGTAGTATCAATTAACGTTATGCTATGTACAATTATTATTTCATGTGTATGTATAAGTATTTGTGGTTAAAATAATATTATTTTCGTTCCAGAATTATTATTATTACTATTATTACAGTGCTAACGTATAAAAGTGCTCGAAAAGGGAACCTAAATTTGATGGTTGTATGATAAAAAACGTCAAAACGACGCTTGACGCGTGTAATCGAATCGCATTAAACTTGCAGACGGAATGGCAACGTATAGTTTCTTGGCCCCTTGGGTCGTTTACAAAACGATTATAAATTTTCTAAAACAGTAAAACCTAACACTATTATGCGCGAAATACTTAATTATAATTATTATATAGTCAGTCTGTCGTCTTCGAACTCACAGCCAATTTTAACAGAAATGGACAAAAAAAACTACGATAATTCAGTAATTATGCTAGTTAATATTAATGAATTAACATTCATCCTTGTACTCTACTAATTATTACATCTACAATTTAGTAATATTAAATGATTTATTAACTACTAGTTTGCATTTTAATCATTTTAATACAGGTGCATCAGCACTTTCAAAAAAAAAAAAAAAAAATCATCTTTGCTTAACAATATACAATAAATAAGGAAAGTTCTCGTTTGAAAATAATCGGCGTTTGTATTGCCATTGACCGCTTTTAAATAGTATAAAAACCTAAGTATCTGAAAATATAATACAGTACTATAAATACTAATACAATGATATATCTATGCTATTTGATTTGGTTTAATATGTACTCTTTAAGTTACTTATACTAAAAATCAGAATTATTGTAATATTATTATCATTATTAAAATATAAGAAGGTAGGGACCGGGTGGGAAATGAGAATGCATAGTAATCACTAATCAGTAAATCAGTCTGTATATTATAATATATACACTAGAAGAGCACTTACGCATCTCTATATGCTACAAATATATACGTCACTTATTTCAATCTTAAAGACACCATGTAACTTTTCACGAATATCGGCAAATAATATCCATCCACAATTTAATAGTTTTTATATTTAATATTATGTTAATAGCTGAGGACTTTTGACGGCTGATATTTAGTTATCTTAACATATTGTAGTATTTATTATAAATATTATTTACTTTCAGTAACGTAGTCCTATATTGAGATGATAGTATAGGAAAACATTTAAGGCTAAGATATCTGATATGTACGAGCCACATTGTTTGTCAATCTCTTCAAATTAGTAATTACCATACTATAAGCAGCTCGGAAAGAGGCAAGTAAGCGTTAAGAGCTAAGTTTTTCATAAATTTTATAATAATAATATACCATTAATAGTATCTAGTATAATAAATTGTGTACGATTTAAACATTTCAAATTTGACCCTACTTAAGCGTATTTTTTTTTTTTTTTTTTGTTTATCATATGTTTTATTCAATCTGTTACAAAATAGAACAATAAGAACAATTTAAGAACTAATATAGTTAAAAAAGAAAAAAAATAAGTAATAAGGTAAATATAACAGAGCGTAGAGGCCTCCTAGTGGAAGTTAAGCGTAATTAAATAATAAATTTTGTACCAAGTTACACAATAAAAATTAATATTTTTAAAATAAATATCAGTTATAGTGTGTATTCCACTTTTACAAGAAAATGAAAAAAATTTAAAGAGATTTTAGTGCCTTACACGCTCAACGATTACCATGTTAAAATTATGTGTTTACTAGGTTAGGTTTTTTTTTTGTTTATTATTATTCTCATACAAATATATTTACTTTATAAAAAACATTTAATACATAATATATACACGATAATCGTTGAATGTGTAAGACAATTATGTTGGCTTAAAAATTTTTTGTCTCTGATAAAATGGACTCAGAACCCCCAAATACATACTAATAAAACTGAATATTTTGTTCAAATAAATTTATTATATATATACAATATACATATATACATATATACCTTACAATCATCCAGAATCCAGGCTAATTAGTAATGATAATATATCTAGCGACTAAGAAATTTCTTGTACTTTGTGGAACTGCCCTACATATATTATCATGGTTCAATTTTTTCAGCGCGAGATCACTCGTTATTTATTGCTCTTATACATTATCTGTTTTAAACTATGAACGTACTTAAAGCTTTATATAGCTATATAAGTATATACAATTTATATTTTTTAATCTATATACCGGTGAATCTCCAACCATGTTCATCCCATTTTTCTCCTTTGGTAGCTTGTTTATCCAAAATTTGATTTTAAAAATTTTAAAATATACTTTAAGACTATATTTTCATGTTTTTCACATTTTTATACCACTTCAGAAGTGTTCTGTAGAAAATACTAAATTGTTAAGTGGATATTTGTTATGAAATACGTATGAATGTAGGTATGTAGCAAATAAATATTTGAACGAGTAAATCTGGAAGATATAGAGGCTATAGTAGCTTAAAAATTTCATTAATTCATATCAATACATAAATATTTATATATTTTTAAATTATTTAAGAATACTAATAAATACTATATCCAATATTAAATCAATTTCAAATTTTTTATAAAACTAGTTTTAAAAACTTTTTCCCATGAAATAAATATTTTAATAACTGAAAAACTGTTTGTTTAAATTTTTATTAGGTACTTACATTAAAACTTTCAAAAAAAATTAAACACTAATAATTTACAGTAAAAAAGAGGAAGGGGTAGTTCATTTAAAAAAAAAAATCAAAGAAAAAAAACTTAAGATTTTGAAAATATTATCATAAAAATCTAAACTTTTATTCAAAAATTTCAAAAGTTAGAATTTGAATAAAAACATTATTAAATAAAATAAAATAATGGTGAGAGCATGATTGGAGAATAACATTTGGTTGTATACATATTGACATGGGTATTTGATGCGGAACGTGTCGATGCCCCGCCACGATTATCACGTATGATATATATATATATATATATATATATATATATATATATATATTATTTATAGATCGGAGTAATCGGTATAGATCAACAATCGATAGATCGATTGTCGCGAGCAGAGAGACAGATGCTAAATTGAGAAATCGCCCACCGCCAGTCAGCTCCGTACAGCCAACCCGCCCAGTTAAACAGCTCGTCGCCAAATACCGTTGTACAAACGGATTTATCGCACCCAACATGTAACCTCCGGTCGCACAAACATGGTGCTAATTATTATAGTGAGTATAATGTGATATTGTAAACTCGTGTATATGGTATAATTAAAACATTATTATTGAACTTTTAGAGTTATACAGTTGATTCTTTTAACATTAAACACTGTTATTGTCAAGAAAACTATGAAAACTATAAAAGTTTTTAAAAAAAATTATTATATTATTTGAAGTCATTATAAAACAATTTTTTTGAAATAAATATGATTATACTATTTAATTTTTAATTTTATATCTCAAAGCCAAATATAGAATATTTTCTTAGAATAGTTTTTATAATAATATCATTAAGTACTATATTAAATCCATAATTATTTTATAATGACAACAAATTATTCAAAGAAAAACACAAAAATTCCAAAAAATTATACTTTTCAGTATAATCAGTACATTATGTTTCTGTTAAAAAAATCATATTGTTATTGAAATTATGTATGCGATATATACATTTTTTTGAACAATGATAATGATAATATCAATCAAATAAATAAATGATTAATAAGATCGATTATTTTGTACTAAATCTACACCTTAATTGTTCAGTAGAATATAATTAAACATAAAATTATATATTTTGTTTTTATAATAATTAATATTTGAGTATTATTTTTACTAAAATAAGTCGCATTAAATCTTAAATTATCGTTTAGTTCTCAGGCTTTAATATTATATTATATAATTTAAAATAGGGATACTCATAATGTATAAGTACCTAGGTACTATTGTTAAAATACAATACATGAACTCAATATATTATTATAGTTTATTATTCTAATCAAAAAAATATTATTTTTATCTTAAATATTCTTTAAATATAAATAAAACATTAAAAACATTATTGATTTTGTCAAAATCAAAATATATTTAAAATTATGTTTTTACAATAAAGTTTGTTAAAAGTAACAATTTCATTTCAAAATAAAATATGTTTTATGTCTTATAATTATATTTAAAAAATAAATATTCAAGGTAGTAAATAAGCACTACATTGCAACAAGTTACAGAACCTCGTAACAGCATCTTATTATTAAGTCGATAAATCAGCATGTGTATAATATGATCGGTGTAAAACGGGGTAAATTTATAGGTTCCCCATTACGTTCTTGTATATCATAATGATATTAGTATATGATATAATTAGGAACTCTGTAAATAATTTAGGTATTTACATAGATTTTTAATAGCAGATAAGTATTCTAAAATCGTAAATATCTTAATTTTATAAGTAGATATATAAACCAAATTGAATACAGTTCAACCTAAAAATATCAAATATTTTAAAATAAAGGCCATTCTAATTTATTTCAAATTATATATTTTAATTTAGTGTTTAATATTTAACAAAACTTTGTCTATTGCCTGCCTAGTATCAACGTTAATTATTAAGTCACGTACACTTGATATTACAATATATGTTGCCATATGGCATATAGTCTTAGTTATATAATATTAAAACTATTAATAATAGTGTGTATATTGGCCAAACATTATGTATTCAGTGCATAAATACACAGTTATTTATTAAACATAACTAATATCGTGACAGTATGTTATCATGTTCGCTCTAAGATGCCTCGCAAAAATTATTAGTAAACAGTGCTCGTATCTTCCGTCAGTTATTATTAACATTGTTTTTTTTTTTTTTTTGGCGATCGTTATTAAGTCATCCAGTAGCCCACAACCCATACATCTAAAACACTAGAATTAAAATAACCCGGAACGATACGGAAAATCGTCAAAATATAATAAGTAATATTAATATAGGTACTCCGCAGTTATAACGACCTCGTATCCGCGTGATTATAAGATAACGGCATCACCTAAATCTATGATAGAAGAGTTAGGGGAGATGATCTCAATATGTGATTATCCGACTGATAGAATATCTCATTTAAAATTATCAACTCGCAGATTCAAGCATTACATTATTATAAATTAGGATTAGATTAATCTAGCATATTGTACAGATTAAAAAGTGATTTAACCAAGCATTCTCATTCTAATTTTTTCATCTAATAACAAATATGTATTCAAATTTTAATTTACAGAATTTAAAATATACCTGTTTGAACATCATGTTATCAAATTCTTAAGATTATTTAACTACTTAAAGAGTGTTCTTTGGTGAAACAAACTTCTGTTTTTTTTAATAAAAACCATATCTTTTTTTTTGTAAATTATTAAATTAATATATTTTTTTAAATATGTTGATGTACCTAACTTAAAATTTGAACAAAGATTTTTTTAGTTATTAAATATATTTTATAATTAGAATAATTATTTCACAAAAATAAATCAGATCTATGTAGTATTTATTATATTTGAACCATTGCTATAAATTTAAAATATTGATAAATTAATTATATACATAACTAAAATTTTTGAATTATTAAAGCCAAAAATCTTTCTATTATTTTATGTATATAAAGTTAACTAATTCAAAAACTGATCATTTGAATTTGAATTTTAAAACTTCTATATTTTCAGAAAATTTTTTTCCTATTAAAATTACAGTAGAAAGAGAGAGTTCTCATTTAAAAAACAGAAATTTTATCTTCGCAGAACACTCCTTAAATAGTACAAAATTTATCAAAAATTTAAAAAATGGTCTTTAAGTATTCACGAAAATTCTGAAAATCAAAAACTGCAGAGTTAAAAAAAAAAGAAAGTAAGCATAATTCTGTATATATCCATGAAATAAAAATTCATTTATATGAAAATGATAGATAATATTTCACCAAACTAATCAATCCTTGTTAAGTATGACCTTGACAGTGCATTCGAATCTGATGAACCTTTCATTGTGAATTTCCCCATCATTGAAGGACGCTGACTATTATTTTTATACATAATAGTGAAATATTGAATAAAGTATACATATACGTAGGTGTGTAAACTTGAACATGAATGCCACGGGATACAGTAAACTTCCGTGACAAATTCGTTTTTGTTATATTTTTTTTTTTTCATCCCCCCTCATCAACAACGTGATAGTACTTTTTCTCTTTATATGCATATTGTATAATTCAGTATATTTTCCGGAAATGTCTACGAATTCACATAATATTATATTATAGTATAGGTATGTAATATGTATTAATAATTTAATGGTCGGAACTGAAATAATACAAACCTATAAATTATACATATAGTGGAAAACTTACATCCTCCAGGAATTAAATAAGCTCAACAATAATAATTAATAACTGTTGACAAACAAACAAAAAAACACAATAATCTTTAATCATGTTATTATGACTCGATCTTAATAAATAAAAACCAGTAATGGTAATCTAGTTGGATATTTTTCGTTTTAAAAACATTAATATTATATACAAGGGAGCTACAAATCTGTTTAAAATTTTTTTTGTTAAAATTTAAATGTATATTATTGTTTGATTTTCTAATTAAATATTATTATTCAATACTATATATGCTGTATAAACATAACACGTTATCATCATTAATATAGCGCGTTGAATTTATGCAAATCGACAGTCCACAGATATATTATATCAAACAGAAAGGGACGAATTCAATAATATAATATATTGATTATTTGATCAACTATTTACCCATTTAGCATGCAATTATTCCAAATTCTGCACATATTACAATCCAATGTGATGGAAGGGAAGGTGGAAAATCTACGAAACGGAATTTAAGTCACATATTTCCCTTCATGGCGATAACCCTATTAGAATAATTTGAAAACTATATTATATTTTAATATTAATAGTTATAGTAATAATTACGCGCTATTGCTTTATGAACTCGTATTATTATTGCATAGTTGTATACAATCCTGTCGATGCAACGTAAATATAGTATACAATATTTGCGAACATAATATTATGTAGGTAACTGGTATGTTGTTATTATATTTGTTTAAAAAATAATTTTTAACGTTACGCGTAACGATATATCTAGTAATAACTTTTTTCGTACGCAAGTCATCCATTTTCAAGTTTTAACAATTGGAGATTGTTGTAACTGCAGATCTCATCGCAAAACAATATCTATAGCAATAGAAATTAATACTAATTTATTTATTTATTTTTTAGGAAAAATACGTTTCCTTGACACATTATTTTCGTATTAAACTGTTAATGTTTGACTATCTACCATATCTACCGTGTAATATATAGAATGCATGTTCATTACATATTATATATTATGTGTGATCAGTCGTCGTATAATATGGTATTACGCGTACGCGTTAAAAACCGTGAAATTATTACCGCTTTGAATAAATTAGGTCGTGTCTTAATAATAATATAATATAATATAATATAGTCACGTTAACTGCCGCATTGATTCATCGCTTAATGGGCATTACAAATACATTAATCTATATTCCGGTACTACCTTTATTATTATAAAATATGTATACATCATTGTCGGGCTTATAAAACAAGGCCGTGTGAGAACTTGAGATCTCGGAGCTAAGTTTTTAAAGCTCCAAATAAAATAAAATTATAAAAACTTGCGTATAATTAGTTAAGTTATATTTTTATTTTCATAAGACATAATTAAATATAGGTAACTTATAGTAATATTCAGTTAATTTTTTTTTCTAGCAATCTGTCACTGAAGCAAATTTTTGTATCACGTCACCTAAATGTAAAAATTAAGTATTTTTATTCATGTTAAAAATTAAAGCCTAAAGATATTATGGGTATTTCTTTACGCACAATATGTAATAAGAATGTGTATGGTAAGAAATTAGAAACCCTAAGAAAAAATCGTATTTATTATGGCCTGGGGACTTTGTTCCAGGCTTGATTATAGAGTGCTGTAGAAAATACGTTTTCCAAATGAAAAACAATTACATTTTCGTTATAAATTCTCAAGAGAATCACGTGTTAAATAATAGATCATTGATCATCTTCGTGCGGTTGCATTTTGCGCGTGCAATAAAATATTATACCGTAAAAACGAAGGTACAGCTAGTATAAGGTAGATGGATTCTAAAAGAGTTGCTATAATAATCTATATAATGCATATAATGCAGTTTCCGAGCAATGTACAACGACAACAAAACAAACAACTTTTTCTGTCGGGTGATTAATTCGATTTTAATAATAATTTCAGATTATACGTATATACCTACCCAACCATCGTTCTCGACGAGCCGTCCAACGACCGTATATCATTTCATTAAGCCCGCGCGTATTTCAGTTATATTATACTTATCTGCAATATTAAAATACGTCTGAATACACAATATCATCATTGCTATGATGCAAAATCAAAACGAAAGAATATTATATAATATTGTTATAGAATGCTGTATGATCTGTATACGTATCAAAACATCGCGCATAAGCACTCAAAGTTGTTGTATATTATTTTTTTTTAACTGTGAGGCCGTTCTTAGTTATCATTTATTCAAACGCAATTTAAAACAATATAATATTAATGGAGAGAGATACGTTTGGCTCATGAAATAGTCCTTTTCCTTGCTCGCCACATTCTCTGAAACGTTAAGCTCCGCAATACACGGTAATGCTGGTATACCTATACAGCTGTACCCTTCATTCGGTTGTATAATAATATATATTTTTGAACACTCATTCAACTATAATAATTTAAACTGACCATCAATAACGCCGTACACCATATTCTGAGAAAAAAAACGCTAGTACATCGTACGTTATTGTAATATTGCAATATGTTGATACGTGGTAAATTATAAGCGCGCTTACCATCTCGATTTTATACGTTTGAATTTACATGTATACATTAAAAATCGTAGTTTTTATTTATTTGTTTATTTTTTTTTTTTTTTTTGAACAATTTATTGCTTATGATGACCAGAATATTTTCAAACACTTTTAACATTGTTTACGACATTTTATAATGTAGGATGTCCATTTATTTTTTATAATATGAGAATTATTCAGTAGATAAATTTTTTTGTGAAAATACTATCAAAATCTGTATTAGTAAACCTGAGTTATTATTCTGTTTCATGTATGCTCGCATGTTTATTTGATTTATCGTGAACAAAAATCGATTACCCAACAGGCAATCGAACCGAATCTGCGTGTAACATTATATTATACACGTATTATAAAATGCATTTGCATATTTTATACATAATATATCACAGTAATTTGATATTCTTATAATATTATATACGGTACTATACCGTAAAAAACAATGAAAACAAATTAGTTACGCGTGCGAGCGTGTTTTTGGTCATTATTTTAAGGTATTATTTTTTTTTAATGTCTACTAAAAAAATATCCTAAAAAAATATTATTATTGTGACAACTCGCCATCCTTATATCACACGCGTGTGCACTGAACCGTTTCGATACACCTGCTCAATCTATCTACAACCTACGGTGTATAATATATTATAATATGTATTCGTATTTCGTAAAACGATGACGCAGCCCTCAATATACACAGTGACTCCTCAATCGTGAACCATGATTCATCTTATGAGATAAGTACAAGAAATATTTGGTTGTTGTTTTTTAGTTAAAAAACAAATTCTGATAAGTAGGGAGTAGGGGTAAAATTTATAAATAGGATAAATTATAGTTTTTTTTTTTAAACTAGTCAGTAAAAATATAGTAAAATAACAATGAATTAATTCAAATATTTTAAATTACCGCTAAGTGAAAAGGAAGTATCTTATAATAATTTAAAAAAAAATTGAATCAAATCACTATTCGTGTAAGCTAAGCAATTTTTTTTAGTATACATGTAAATCGGGACTAGCCCGTTGGGGTTCAATAAGCGGCGACTACTGCGTTAAAAATTAATTGTATTTCCTATTAAAATTGGCATGGTTTACGATAAAATAAATTAACTCTGTATACCTACCAAATAAACTAAATAGGTAGTTTTAAATATTATCTATTACCTATTGGCTATTTAATATTTTGTTTATTGTAAAGCGTTAGAATCATAATACTAATAAAATCGCTCAGATCATAACTAAAACGTCATAACACAAACAAAAACACTATAGATACTATAATATCATTATATTATTATAACCATAAATGCACTCGCACGCGTATTACACAAAAATAAGAAATAGGATGAGTTCCAATGTGGAATAACTATTGAATTCGATTTTATACGTGATTGATCATTGACGTGCGCGTGTTTCCGTATAAATAGTAGTAAAATATTATTATTCGTGTTATAACTCTTATAATTTTTGTAAATATTAGGTACTATTATTATATTATTTAATTTATTTTTATAATTATCATTTTTTCCAAATATTTAAGTTTACTAAATCTTAATTTGTCTGTTAAGCTTTAACATATTTTGAAATGTGTTCAACCCGTAAACATATTAATTAAATATATATTTATATATTTATATAATATGCTATAGATACACACACATTTCAAATATGAATTCCCGTTTTATAAATTGAAACCTGGAGAGCATAGGTATAACAATTATAATAATTTTGACCAAACCCCAAATGTTTATAGATTCTATAACTAAAAGTGTGTCATAAGAAAATTACAGTAAAAAATATTAGTTTTTTAGGAAACCCTATATAGTTGGGCTAAAATAAATTGTGAGTAAGTAATAACAGAATGGACCATGTTATTACAGTACTAATATACAATTTAATAACATATAATATATAATATCTTAGTATCTATTATTCGCGTGATGTTTGTACGCGTATAGTCATTTGTGTATATTCATTCAAGTGTGACAGTATATTATTATATAGAAGAAATATTGGGGGACAACGACAGTCATAATGATGATGATGATGATGATGATGATGACTTTCACTGACAATTTTTTTTCGTTTCCCTTCCGATTTCTGCTCTATTATTTATGCTGTATATTAATCTACATTTGCTTAGCGCCACCAAAATTGATGACGATCGCTTTGTTATTGTTGTTGTTTTTTTACTCATCCTCGAAATTTCTCTGAGTCCTGAGTAATTTGTTAATAAGAATATCTATTTACAAAGAATAACACATGAATCATCTTGATCTGCCGTCAAATAATTTACATTATTAGTTGATTTTTTGCCCGTAAAACAACGCAATTTTCGAAAGTATGATGTAAAATGATACATCTTTTATACGAAAATTATAATATTGTTCCTGTTGGCTAGGTATTTAAGGTAAATATTAGAAATATTGCACGTTATATGAATTTAAATATAATTTGTATTTACTTATGCAAACATTTTTTGTACACATTTTTTACAATAATTCATGATAACATATTATTAAAATACTTATTTACTATTTTTTACTTAATGGCATGTGACTGAGCTTTATAAGGATCTGTAGTGAAAATCCATAATTACATTATTACAAATTATTATAATAATATTTTTGTGACATGTCGTTGTTAAACAAAGAACATACCATGTACCATGTGCTCGTACACTCATAAGTGTATAAAAGGATTTTGAAAAAAGGTATTTTAATAAACATTATTCCCGAAAAAAAATGAACCGCATATCTAATGCATGTTGTACACGATAAAATCTATTCCTTACCTCAAAATAAAAAAAATTTCAACAGAAAAAAGATGTTTCGAATATACTATTTATACTCAACCGATATATTTTTATAAATCTCATAAAACCCACCATTCTCTATTAATTTTATATACTTGAATGAAAATTCAATAGTGGAGCTGGTGTTCATCAATACTTCTAAAATTAAGCATTCATAGACCATAATATGTTATATGAATTTATAATGACTAATATGTAAAAAATATAGTTATGCAATTGTGGATTATGTTTAGTCACTTTTATACAAACTCAGTCCATTCAATTTTTACCAGAATAAGCCATAGCTTAAATGTTTTTATTCGTTACGATTAAATATTTTTACGCTATTATATTAATTCAAAAGTCAAATAAAAAAATATCAATTGATGCAAAATACAATTCTTTAAATTTACCAATTAACAAATTCAATAACTATAATTGACAAAACACAACAATGCTCCATTGAAATGCATAATTATGTTACTTTTTCCGCTTTTTCGTGATACCTTAATTGATTCATACAGTATAATAATTTCATACCATTTTTCAAAATATATAAATGTATTTCTTTCTTTTAGAAATGATTGAGCTTATCAAAACATAACGGACGATGAGAATATTAATTAAATTTTAATCGTAATTAAATATGATAAGGGCCTCCTTTAGATTATGGCAACGTATTTATATTATAACCTACAATGGTGAACGTAAATGATTTATTATAGACAAATACATAATATGAATGCATAGAGTTCAAACCTTGTAGATCTGTGACTGGAACTTATTATCTGGTTGATCAAACTAAACAAGTCAAAGTCGAATATTTTGTATAGGTAAAAAGTATTTATTTGTAAATTATTCGTATGACATGGAAGTTGTTTTACATCACATACATTTATTAAAACCGCATAAAATGCATGTATTGTATTAAAATTTATTTTGCCGAAACATATTGTATATTTACATAAGCATAATAATATGTCTAATATCATTGTTTGAAATACTGAATACGCAATTAAATATTACACAGCTAGAGTGTTTTCAAATGAACGTCCAACTCATCAAGCCACACTTTAAATACACACAAACAGACACACGGTGCTCATAATGTTTTTATAATAAATTATGTATTATCACATATTGTGGCATACTATCATAAATAACTAAAATTTTGGGCTTAAACAATTTTTATACAATGTACATATCATTACTATGTTTTTGATAAATTATAGGTACATAATTATCGGACCATGGTCGACACTTCTCAGATGTTTTAGTATTTTCATAAAACTTTTTTTTTCTACATCGAACCGTAATATATTACACATTGTACAACGATTAATAATATATATATGTACCTATTAAATATACGACGATGACTTTATAACTGCTGAACGCGCGTTATGTGTAGAATGTTTTTATAAATTGGTCGACTCCGTATTCTATGATTCTATGCGTAAGAACTAAAAAGGCCATAATATTATTTGGAACACATCGGCGTTGTATAACGTGGTCCGGTTGATTATTAATAGTCCAATGATACACATTTTTATTGCATTTATATGTATACATAATATATATATTTAATACATAAAACCCATAAAAAGTATTTATTCTGTATTTGCCTTCACTGTAATAGCAATAAAATATAACGTCTTATCATACATTCTTTGATCCGTTTTATCACTTCATGTTATTTATGATTTTGATTTTACTTGAACATGGTATATCTACCTACTGGTGTAATTATTATACATTTAACAGTGTCGACAGTGGTACATTCGATCGGTTTTAGCAAACGAAACAGTACATTGATAACTATAATTTATGTTAAAACAAACGAATACGATAATTCTATAATATATAATTATTGAGTTCTTCTTCTGAACACGATGACATTACTAAATTATACAGATACTGTGGTATGCGTGGCTACGTAATTTACATTATTCGTACAGACTATAATATCGTAACATTAGAAATTAATAACACGACGCTATATCATTTTATAGTGCAATGTGTATGTGGTATATGTTAGTAAATAATATTATCATATATATCAGCCACATATCGTTCTAATACGTTTTGCGTGCATGGTATTACGACGTATGCGATAGTAATTTCATCAGAGGTGGTATGGGTTTTTTTAAAGTGCGTTTTACGACAAAGAAATCATGATTTACCGGGATTGTGGTGCAGCTCGCCGGTCATTTGACCGAACATGTGGTTTCGGTTAAATCACCACAGAATACTTTTTAAATAGTACAAAAATCCTCAATACTGTCGATATTATATATTTAAAAATTATAATTCGCACAAATCAATTATTAAATGAAAAAATATAGATGAACATGCTTGGAGAGTCAACCTGTATGTAGGAGATGATCGACGGATACTCATCGGCGGTAAATCAATGTCAAAGTCGATGCTAAATTTCCATTGACAATAAATAGATGTATTCTATATTTTCATTACAAAGTTCAAGTCCGATGACACCGAAGTTCTTCGGCACATTAATGTTTATTATTTTATGGATATTGTATTATCTCACAACGGCCTCTTTCGTGTGTAGTATGCGCAGGTGTTATTGATGTGCGCACGCGGCGCCGAACCGAAAATCGTGTACTCCAGACCGCTGCGCAACGACACTGAAATGACGGTGCAACCGACCGAGGCGGACGACGACGAGACGACCGGAACCAATACGACGACGGAAGTGCTGGCCACCTTAGCGTCAACCGGCCACCGGTACGCGGACAGCAGCAAAAGCATGTCGTCCAGGAACAACCACTATTACGGCGTGCAGTATTACGTGCCGCCCGTCGTACACGGCACCGCGGTCGCTGACGCCTTCGGCCGCCAACTGCACGTGCAGCAACAGCACCACCTGCAACGCCACGCGATGCAGCAACCGGCCGTGACCGCTGCGGCGTACCATCAGCGCGACGGTAACCGCACGCCGTGGGAACAGACGGCCACCGTGGTGCACGCCGACGGCGGACCGATACTTATGAACCCATTGCAGCTGCAGCCGGTCTACGACGACTCGTCTACGGCCCAGTACACGCCACCCAAACCGCACAGGACCCAGCCCGTGGCCAGAATCATCAAGTACACAGAACCCGCGTCTGCTGCCGTGGCGTACCAGCTCCCGTACCTGGCGGCCGAGGCGGACGACCGGACACTACTGGACAACCTTCCGGCGCTCCAGTTTGCGCTCCACCACGCCACCGGTAAGACGCCGCCTCCGCCGTTAGTCTCGACGTCCGGTCACCAGCAGTACGCGGCTCTCCAGCAACCGCCAAACCTCCATCACCACCTCCGTCATCATCCGGTCAAACAGACGCCCGCCACCGCCATGCACCAGGTCTACCCGCAGCACAAGCCGTACGCGCACCTGCATCGCAACCATCAGAGGGTACTTCAGCTGCATCCCGGTCACCAGGGTCACCTGCCGCACCGGTACGCCTCTTACGGCGCCGCGCAACCGGCCACCCGGTACACCCAAGTGCCGTTCGTATACAACCTGCCAGCACCGCCGACCGCACAGCGACACCTGTTGGCGCCGGCCGAGTACGACCTGGTGTCTCGGTTTAACAGACTGATCAAGCAGCGCGAGCAAGATGATCGGCAACGCGTCCAGGAGTCGGCCCGACGCCGGCGGCCGGAGGACGTTGACGGTGTCAGCGGTGACGCCAGTGTTGGCAGCGATAGCGACGATGGCGAGGAAGAGGAGACGGCCACCCGACCGGCGGTCAAGGTGAAAAAGTCCAAAAAGAAAAAGAAGAAAAAGAAGAAGAAACCGGCGGCCACCGCACCGCCGGCCCCCGTCGAAGAAGAAATCGACGAAGAGGACGGTGACAGACAGTTGTCGCCGTCACGACGTCACAAGCAACTTGTGCAACAGGACGACGAACAGCCCAACACCGAGGAACAGGAATCGCAAAACGTGCACACTAGCGAACAGGTACGCGTCGCGTTTAATAATATGCATTACCTATTAAATTATTGATTCGTGTCTCATTGTTATACGGTTAGGTAAATTAATTTTTAATAACCTTCTTTCATTTTTCCATCACTATTCGTATCAAAAAATATTAGCTCTCTCCAAACAATCCTGTCACTATTATAATCATAACTCGTCGTTTGTTTCTCGAATAAGAAATATTTTTAAACACGTGTATAATAGCAGTCCTTCTCTCTCGCCCTTTACAATATTACTGTATGAATTCAATATTTTATTAATTTCAAAAATTCAAACTAATTATACATTTACCGTTTTTAATAAATAAAAAAAATCAGCTATTTATTGCATAACAAAATTTATAATTTACTGTTATCTCTCAATTTTGGACAAACTTTATATTACTAGTCATGTCCAAATGATTATAAAAAACCAATTTTGTTTCCTTGTAAACACATTTCTTCTTTTTTAGGTTTTTGAAGCAATATTTATATACCTAACCTAACTACGATCTGTGACCATGGTCAAGTTTAATATTTTATTAATTATCGCTGCTAACTAGTCATACGCAGAGTATGCATAAACTACATAAGTACATATACTTTACTTTCATTGTTACAGCTGCCTGAAGGTACAATCGTTCAGGAAACTGAAGACGAACTACAACACACGTTGGATGGACCGGTGAGTTTTTTATCATTGTTATAATATAATATAATTTTTATTTTAATATCATTGTATACATTCAATCATGGTGTAGCCTCTCATAACCAAATGAGTCTAGTTAACGTTGCATAATTTTAGTTCACAGTTTCTAAATTTATAAATTATAAACAAGCAACACTCCAGTACCTAGTATTATATATATATATAAAGGACGGTAGAAATGCTTGTGTAATGTGGATATATTTATAATTATAACTAAATCGGTAATATAAAAATATCTATCTTGAAAATATGATTCTCAATAGAGTCTAATTAGGTTTTTTTTCGTGGAAAAAGAAGAAATGGTGTCTTTAAATTTTTTATTGATAAAAAATTGTAAGATGGCATAAATGATAGAGAACATATTTTCCAGATTTTTTATTGCATTCTTCAACAGTTTATTTTCTCACCATTATACACGCGCATTTTCCTTTGTAACCTATTGAAAAATTCGAAAAATCGCACTTTTAAAACCGTTAGACAATATATAGTGTTAAAATGTCAATTTATTTCAAGGCGTAAACTTTGTACCTATCAAAAAGTTGAAACTGAAAATAAACACTGCATAAAACCCATTATTTTTCTATACTCCATTCAAAAGCAACATAAACAATATACATTTTCGTATTTATTATCATCTTATGTATAGGATTATGTTTCGAACTAATTATAAATATTTGTATATTTTTTTAAAGAACCATAAAATAATATAATTGTATATTTATAAATAAAGAAAATAGAAAATCTTTTTAGTTTTAAATTACGCCAATGGAGCGAAGAAGATCTTACAATGATCATGTATATTTTTTCTGTTAACGCATTTCCTATATCAATATTGCTGAAATTAGAAACTGTAATAACTCTATAGAAAAACGAAATATATTTATCTATATTATAATTTATTAAACATTTAATGAACGGGAAAAATCTGAAAATCTCCCAAATACCAAGAAAATAAAATATGAAAAACATTGACAAATTTTTTTTTTTCGTAGACTTTTTAAAACCAATTGATCATATTGTTTATAACGATGTACAAAAAAAAAAGGTTCGGTTAAGTGATTATTTTTTTTTTAACATTATCGTTCGTGTGTTTTTAATATTTATAATCATCGTAACAGATTTTAATATAATAAAAATCAATAGGTTTGAAAATATGTACAATAATAATAATAAAATATTATTAAATATTCACTAGGTACCTATACGTAACTATCAGCTGTCGTCTATAAACTCGCTTATTGGAAATTTACTCCTACGAATTCTGTGCCAAAATCCTGGCTAAGCCATTATATATTATATTTTATTACATATACGCACAAACCTGCATTATGCGTTATTACGGCACATGGACATTATGCGCAAAATGTTAACGCATAAATTGCAGCACAACGTGTATTATCACCGTATAGTAACACTTTTGGCAAACGATACAGTTTTTTTTTCTTTTTTGTATTAATTGTCGATAATGGGGAAGATCGGTTGGTGAAGGGAGTTTACGGATAGACACAAACGGATGATGACGGGGTAATCGTAGTATAAACTATATTTATATTATTCATTTTTTTTCCTTACGCTAATGACCGCTTGTGCCAATAAGAGGCGTGTTAATAAAATAACTCATTGCATAAATAATTTTGTACAGTCTACATGTTTCTAAAAAAAATGATAATACCTAGAAATATTATAATACATGAATTATTACTGTACAGAAATTTGATTCAAAAAAAACCTTTCATAATACACGTTAAGTACGTTTCTTTAGTCACCACATTACGAGTATTGAAAAAAAATATGCGACTCAAAATCTAACATAAAATTTGCATGATTTATTTCGAAAATGTACACCAAAGCCCCAAGTTTCCAGGCACATTTCCCCTTTATTGGCATCTCAAGCATAGCCGACCAATGAAGTTGTATGAGAACAGCGAAGGAAAATAAGAAAAATAAAGATATATTCATTGTATTATGCTACGTATTCTTGCACAGTAGCCAACTATTATTTGGTGCTTAATAATAATAAGTACAATTAAAAAAAATTATAAGCGTAAACAATTATAAACCATTCTACACGACACAACGCTGCCTAAAGAAAGGGTGCAGCCACGTAGACTGATTTATTTGAAGAAATCGATATAGCACTTATATAATAGCGTATAAAATATAACATAACAATTCATGAATCCTGAATAATAATAATAATACGTATGATTATAAATAATTTTCTAGTTGTTTCAATATACGCAAAGACCGTTCTTTAAATTAATTTAAGAGTTGACTTGGTCGATTTTTTTATTTTTTTGTTTATTACAATATTATTATGCAATTTTAAATCGTATATTTTATGCAATGTATGTACATAATTTGCTTGCTAAATGGTGGTATTCAGATTCTTTCAAAAGTCTTAAGATTATGTTCGTCCGCTCATCGCAAATCCCTCAAATGGGTTACTGCTAAATAAGGCTACTCATTGTCGACGGTTAAAAATAAGTTATTCTTGAAATTAAATTTTAAAATCATCCTAAAAATAAATCTTTCTTTCCATCATGAATTGTGAAAATCCTAAAAAATTATAATATTATATTAGTAAATTTAAATATGATTTTTATCAACATTATAATATTATGAATTTGTAATAAACTATTAAGTAATAAAAAATGTACTCAGAAAACTCCGTAAAAAAGTATTTTGAATAATTTTACTTCATAAACAAACATACATACACATTACACATATAATATTATGAATATGTAAAGGATGGTACAATATTTTTATTTTTCATTGGTGTATAGTTTTTAAATATTTAATACGAATTTATTTTATATTTTTAACTACTATTCATACGTGATGCATATTATGTTATAATAATATACTACGTAAATATTTCTTTTACGTACGATCCGTACAACACAGCGTTTTGCACAATAATTTCGACGGAAGTCCATTACATTTTAAACGAAACTTGTACTAGGTTTCGCGAAACACTAAAAGTTATACATTTTTAACCAATATATCGGATTTCCACCCTCGTTACACTATAGAATTCTGACTGTGTAGTATTATATTTATATGTATGATATAACGTTAAGCTTTGATACTTTTATTCATTATTTAATCAATACTCAACTAAAATGTCTGATGTACACTCTGTTGCAGCAGTAATTAAATTTATCACCTATACCAACAATGAAAATGCCTATTAAAATAATGAATACGATATAATAACATGTTTTGAATAAAATATAATTGTGTGAACCAAAATATCATAGAGATTAAGTAAAATTACAATATTCTGATATAACTTATGTATAAATATTAAGTTTTAAGTAATTAAAATTCATTAAAAAAATAAAAAAATTTGGAAAATATTATATTTTTGACTATGGTAGTATACTTGTATTTTTATATTATTTTACTTTTCACTTTATTTTTAATCAAAAATATATATATTTGAATTTCATAAACCATAATACTTTTCTGAGAATTCAAACATATAAAACAAAATTTTGATTAAATATTTAATTGGTTATAAGAATCTATTTTAAGTGTAATAAATGTACTGGAGTAGCATAAATGAGGTAAGTACCTAAAAAATGTTGGTTTAACCTAACCTAACTTAAAACTCATGGAAACTTTAAACACTTTTACGAATAGCATACACTTAATAATTACACATATGTAGTTAACGATTCTCAGAATATAATAATATTTTATAAATATTCTACTTGAATTTTATTTTTAATTTTTAAACCAGAAAGTCACTCTGCTTTATAGTTTATGTTGAGTATAATTGTTTAATTTTGATCTAGTAACTAACCAAATAATTTTCTACCAGAAGTCATTCTCGAAATCAAAGATTAAAGCTTTTTTACTGTTGAAAAAGGTTCAGATAACAAATACAAATAAAAAAACAAAAACACACACACATATATATTTCATTATAAAACTAATACATCCATCGTTCTATTTAGAATCTAATAGGTATTATGTATAAATTTATGTTGTCATTTAAAAAAACAACTTAATAAATGATACATAACGGTAATTTTTTTTTTTTGCATACAATACATATCCTTCTAGTTACAAAGTAACGAAAACTAAAAACTTCATTGGCGTGTACGATATATAAGATATTACCACTATTATCAAATATATGTTGTCATTCAATCATTACTTACGTAGTATTTCCTAAAAAGTACAAATATATATATGTTTTTTTTTTTTAAGATAGTGTTTTATCTAACACTATAATAATATTATATAAATAAAATAATAAAATAAAGTGTATAATAAAAATAGCTGTACAATTTACATATTATTGATTTTTCTTAAAATGTTATTAAATAAATAAATAACACAAAGTATGTAAAAACTTCTGTTCAAATTAAATGTTATAACTTATAAGATGTATTATTTTAGTGACCGTTTACCGATGACAACAATGGTGTATTCATTCCGGTGAGAAACTGATGAAACTAACATATATTCGTTTTTGTAGATTTGATAGTTTCTGTTCTATCTACTACAAATATTTATTTTACTATACTGAATTGTTTAGGTGATATAAAAACTATAAGCGGGTTTCTCCAAAAGAAAAAAAAATATATATATATATATATAGGTATATTATTTAATATATTTCCATATGAATTATTTTACCTATAATATAAATTATCCAAATTTTAAAGGAACTATGTTAATTGTTAAATATGCATTATTTCAAATACTTTTTGTTACATTACATATTATTTATAATCAATACTATAATCACATACTTACGATAATTATTGCCATAAAATATTTTTTTCTAATTTCGTTTCATATTTTATTATAATTTGTGATGCGATATGTGCAGTCTCAGCTCAGCGAACAGTTCGGTGGTGACTTAACATTCGAAGATGGTGGCGGCGAACGAGTAGAATTCCAGTTACACGGCATCGGCGGTCCTGATTCGTACAAATTTGGATTCGATACCGGAAAAGGGTATTTTTCATACCATATTTTATTATTAAGCAATCGTATTTTATTAGTGGCCAATCGTTTCGACCACTAACGTGTAACACTCTCACATTAAGATTATAAAATGTCAGCACATGACGTGTATGCAATATTATATTTTTAATAATCTAAAAATTACTTACATATTCTGTCTGGCCCATGTCTTTTGTATACAATTTGAGTTTAAACGTAAGCGTTCGTGAAAGAAAACAACTGTTCTTCACATTTCTTTCAGTCGTTTTGTGAAAAAGAAGAGGTATGATTAAAATTTAAGCTCCGTCATCTCAATGTCAATCATACACATAACTAGAGTTTCTTAAATCAATATTACACACAAATATAATATATATATATATATTATATATAAATGCGTTTCCAATATTATAGTAGTTGTCAAGTCGTATATCTTTCATAAAAATTATTACTAAAGAAAATTTTATAAACTTATCATAATAACGTCATAGAAAATATTTCGAAAATAAGTAACAGCACATTTAAATTAAGCCCTTAACGACTTTGACATGTTGACATTTCGACACAATATATAATCTGCTCAGTCTTTAGTGGTATTTATAATAATAATATTAGTTTTACGATAAACTCTGCCCCCACCAACAAAAAAAACACCCTCACTATAACTGCAGACACGTTTGTTTTAAGTGTTAAAACTTATTATATCATATCCGAATAGGTCCAACAGACAATTCAGGTACGAGGAAAGAGACAACGGAGGAAACGTCCACGGCCATTATGGATACTTGGATAATGACGGGAAGATGCAAGTGTACAACTACAGTGCACATCCAGAACTAGGATATCGCGCGCAAAAGGCTGAAACCCTTGAGGTGTGAAAGCAGTTGAACATGATGTGATGTAATTATTATAACATAATAATATAACTGTTTATAAATTGTTAATAAATTAATTGTAAGTATCATAGTACGTATACGAATTATATTTACAAGTATAATAAAATATTACAGACCGCTATTGTCATTGTAATATGTGCCTATAAATAAACGATTCGTTTTGAAACGCGTGATTTATACTATTACATAATAAATGTGTGTGTGTGTGTGTGTGTGTGTGTGTGTGTGAAGCGTATAATATGATATACACATTATTACCTAAATAATTTTAGAAAAATATTTACTTAGGATTTATAAAACAAAATGTATTTTACTAATGCACTTGTGCACTATTGACTACTGCAGTCATCGCAATACCACGCGACGTGACCTGACCTAACCCGCATATATCGTTGTTATGTATTCCAGTTCAGCAACTAACAACGCGGAAATCGATTAGAGCGGCTCGTGCGGACGCGTCATCTATCTACGGCAATAGGCGTTAAATTTTAAATATATATATAAATATCTAACTGGTAGGTATAGCTTCTACACCGGTGTTTTTGTAGTCACGGTGAGTTACATCAGAACGTTTTGCATCGGTGCGCGATTAAAGATGTATTCGTGAGACGACGGACGCCACCGTTCGATCGCGCTGTGCATGCGCGACTCGCCGAGCGCGTCTAAATTTCCGGCTATTTCATTTTTTACTCTTTCGTTTTCGTCATTGCCAACAAAAACCATACATTCTTAGAATTGTAAGTCCCCGGTCGTCGACCGTTTACATAACAGATTTGTTGTGTATAATGTATTAAATGTATTATTGTAACACAGATGAAGAGAGAGGAAAAGAAACAGAAACAAACAACGTTTGTTGGTTTTTAAAAGAATAAATATATTGTCTTTACTGTAAAATACATTAAAAAAAAAAAAAAAACACAATTAACAAATAGGTAAAACTATATTATAATACGTTACATATAACATTATAACATACTCTACCTTAAAATCACATTTTATCATAGATATAGATGTGTTGTGTTAAAATAATAAAATATAGTATTAACACACTACACATAATATATTGCGGTGTGATATATATCTTTTATATGTATATATCAGAATATATTTTATAGCTAACTTATAAGTACACACGATTAGTTAAAAACAAACGATTAAATTGTAAAACGTGACATAAAAAGGCGATTAATCAAAACGCTAATTTCTCTTGCTATTTTGATTTAAACGGTACACAACAACAGCAAATTGTCTGCGCTATCGTCAACTGCCTTTGCAACGGTAATAATAACAGTGACTCGTTAAGTTTAATGTTTAATCATCCATCATCCATCATCGAGTATTCGGGTCGCTTCGACGTCAAAACTGATCCCGAAACAAGAAGTTATAGGATTTTCACGATGAGCTTCGAATTCTGTTCTTGGTCTTATTACGGATTATCCAGAACTCTGAAACATGTGAACCCCTGTAAAAATATTTTGGGTTCGAAGAGTATCTGTAAACGTTTAGATCAATATCAGGTTAAAACTTATTCCTACTCATACGTTATTTATTATTTTTTTTTTTTTATTGAGTGCAACGTTATTATTTAATTATTTAATATTACAAAATTTAATTTGGTAAATATTCTGTGCAAAAATTATTATTCAATGAGTTAAATTAAAAATGTGCATTGTATTAGCTGAACGGTCTTCGTAATAAAAGTCATGTCGACTATAATTTAAATCAAATGTATTTGTCATGTGCGTGACTATTGTTTGTCCTTGCTTAAATATATGACGTATAGGCTATTTGTTATTAATTAGTAGTAAAAAAATGCCAAGCTGCAAGAAGGACGCGATGAGACACCCTCTTTACACGCGATACACTTATTATATGAAAATTTATTGTACTTGCAACAGCATATTATAAAATTTTAGGCACCTATAAACTATATTATGTACCACGTGCGTGTCAGTCACCCAACGCCAATGACACGACAACTATAATACTTACTTCCGACCGGAAAAAAATACTACAAACATAAAATCGGTGACAGTATTCGTGTACCTATTATCAGCATACGCATTATATACATACACATGTGGACCGAAATTATGTATTTTTTTTTAAATAAATCACTGGTACCCAAACAATAACAATTATTATACTATTATCCATGTGACGTCCACGATGTCAATTTCCGACAACTTGTATAAAAACGAAAGACTCGCAACACGGCAATATTGTATTTACGATACATCATCGTCATCACCATGTTATTATTTCTAAACAACGCAAGACGCTACCATCATAGTACTACGACGGTCGTGACGCTGTCTGTCGCCATTCTGCTGACCATCGGACAAGTCCACGTAAGTAAAATGTATTGTTGATAAATTCTAATATTATGGACGTGTATTTGAGTATAAATCGCGCGCTACATTAAAACATATTGTTTATTGTTTTATCATGAACACGCCGAAAGGATAAATCGGACAATTATTTCGATGATCAAGAAATTATCCGCGATAAAATCTTTTAATCAGTTAATGTGTTTCATCAATACGTACCTATTTACAGTTTTTTCCGTAATTTCCCAAGAAACTAGATAATAACTGAGAAGAAAATTAATTTTTGTATATCATTTACCTATACGTTTTACAATTTTTAAAACACATATGTTATGTTTTCAATATAATATAGTATATAATATATGTTATTAATTATTATACTATACCTATATGTCATATTATCAAAATTATAGAACTTCATAAGACAATGTTATAAAATATTGTGTATTTAATATTTATAAGTCAATATAATCAGATTAGATGTGACTTTCATAAAACATAACACTATAACAATAAATAAATATATTGAAAATCGACTAACAGGTATATACGTCTTATGTGATAATATAATTTATATTAATACCATCTAAATCGTTTATTTTTCGAGACTCAGATTAGGACATAATTTATTTCTTACTTATTTATTTTACCTTTTCTTAAATAACTCAACTTTTTGTACTTGCCATGTTGAAGAAGCTATCTGTGACTTCATTCATATTTTTACTAACTGTCCATTACTCTCTAATCCCGTTTAAAAATTTTTTTTCTTGTATAGATAGTAACAATATCATCTCAATGGACCTCAAGTTGTTTTAAATTCCGCTTCTACTCCTATTATTATTAATATACTCTTATTAAAGTTTTTTTAATTTTCTAGATTCTTAATTTAATCTTTGAGTTATTACATTTTTAATTGTATTTTTATATACTATATATTATTTTTTATAGCATTGTTTTTTTTTTTTTTGTATGCATAAATTTATAATTTTTGAGCTGTATCAATCTAAATATTAAAAGATATTAAAAAAATAATAATAATAATTAAATTAAATCAACCCTTAATTAAGGTTTACCCTTACCTTGAGATAATAGAATCCTATTTTTTAATACTTTGCGAGAATATCAGATGCTTATTATATCTTTTTCTAATGCATAATAAAAAACAATATTTCTTTTAAAATAATATATTGTCATAACGATAACACGGAACCCTGTATAGGCTATTTAGCTACATTGCTGTCACGAATAACGAATCCATTTTTTCTAACATCTCCCTAATATTAAAAAAATTATATATTTTTTAGTTTTGGTGATAAAACTATAACTTAATACTAATAAAACTCTAATTTTGAACCTTGTTTGACTGATTTTTTATCGTTGTATCATATTATGATCTATCATTCGTATTATAAAATATATTCAATAATTTTTAAAAATGTATAATAATTATAATATCGTTATGCGATCCAATTCGTGACTCAGAACAATCGGGAGTTCTCCATTATTTCCCCGTGTATATATACAAACTATAGGTATTAATGATATTATATTCATATTTATACATACCCATGGTACATATATCAACATAATACAATATTATGTGTATACATAATAATATGTTGAGTGTTGACGAGGGATATTCTTTTTTTCGCCTCGTCTTTTGAACCTTTTATTTTTTTTACCAATCGACATTTTTTACGACGAATAACGCACGTGTTATGTAAATCGCTCCTCGTTTCGTGACAGTACTTATATCTTTTATTTATACTGTGACAACAATATTGTTTCCGTGTTATTTTTCACACATTAGCCCGAACGTCGAAAATTGCATAATACGCGTCTCTTGCCAACCCTATTATGTATGATTAATCTGCAAATTTTTACAAAAATACAAACTTTTTTCTCCAATAAAAATAGAAGTATGAAAAATTGTATATATGTACATTCATAATATTGTTGTAAAATTACATTAAATATAGCGTTGTATGAGATGGAATTACATATATATTATGGTACACTTGCAGTTAAATGCGTGCAACTTATACGTATTTTTCAATAACTCGGTCATAAATTGTATAAAAATATTAAAATATTTGGAGGTAAGTTGTAGATTCCTATTCATTTTCTCAAATTATCAATTTTCTTTCTTTTTTCAAATATTTTCTAAATTATAATATTGATTGCGAAAAATAATATATTTATATAACATACGAGTATAGGTATGGTCTTAAAAGCAAAACATGAACGGTATTTCTGGTATTCAACAAGTATATTGATCTATTGTCTAATTCACTTAATAAAATCGCTTTTTTTTATGAAGTACATGTTTGTTTTATAAAATGTATACATATCTTAAATAATAGAATTTTTACTCAATATAGATGATCATCTTTGTTCATTTTCCGTAACAAATAAACATTTTGTGCACTTTATAAAAAAAAAAAACATATTTTTTTTTATACAGTGTGGACATAAAATTGATCAATATTAATCAATATCATGGACATTTTTCTTATAGTATATATGCTCATATTTTTGCAAATCATAAATTTATTTCACGATGCCAAAAAAAACAACATTTTATTAATTAACACAAATAACTATTTATTGAATGTATTATTTTAATATAATTACGAATAATTTATTTTTATTCTTACCTAAAAAGGAATTTCCATATTGATATATAATAATATTACTTAAAAATGTGTACTATTTTTAAACAAAACGAGTATTTTTTATATGTAATTCAATAAATTGTTTGTATATAATAATAAATGAATTCTAATAATAAAATGTTATAATATAATTGTATCTGTTATTGCAATTACCCGAGTTTTGCAGCTGTTTTACATAACATGTTAGTACATGACAGTTTTTTTTTTAAATTATATACATTTGCTTATTTTGCATGGTTTTATTACAATTTTATGTGCCAATTAAAAATTCTTATCTACCCAAATTAACAGCTACTGTTTATGAAAATAGACATTTTTTGCTTATGCCTATGTTTTAAATTTTTATAAAGTTGCAATCCGTTTATTTAAAATAATCATCACAATAAATCATTTACGACTACTGTATTAAATTTTTATAGCTTAATACAATGTAACGTTTATAATGTTTAGAGGAACTATCGGTAATCTATCCACTTTCGATTTTAAAAATATAACTATTCATATTGATTTAATAAATATTAATAATATGAAATTTTATTAATTTGCTATAATTCATAGTGATAAACAGATACACACAATAAATTCGTCCATTTCATAGTTAAATATTAAATACATTTTCAAATTGTTCAAATTATGTAAAAAAAAAAAAAAGAAAAAAAGAAAGAAAAAATATATTTTTTTGTAAAATGTACAAATAATTAATATTTATACGGCAAAATGAACAAAAAAAAAAAAATCATCATTGTTATATAAAAATTAATTATACGTAATACGGATATTTTTCATTAAACAGATATTTATTTTACAAAATGAACAATCTCATTCACTGAATAAAATATATTTTATAAGATATGTATTGTATAATATAATATATAGTAAATTATATTATGTTTTTACAAAATTGGGAAGTTGGACATATTTTTTCATAAAAACAATCAAATTATAATAAATACTAGATCCAATATTGTATTTATTTTATATTTTTGTAAAACAATGTTTACAAATTTATATCCTTTAAAAAAAATTTTAATAACTAAAAATTATTCGTTTAAATTTTAAATTAGTTACATTAAAATGTTCAAAACAATTATTCACTAAATAATTTATTATCAAATAAGGAGGTTATCATATAAAACATAAAAGTCTGTATCTCCATTATAGGACACTCCTTAGATAATACTAAAAAATCTCAATAATTTGAAAATACGGTCATTAATAAAATTATAGGTTTATTTAGGAATAAAAAAAAAAAATCAGATTTTGAATTACTGCATTGTTAAAAAAGAAAAATAGATTGAATGTGCTTAGTAAACCGTAGCTATCGTATATGTATTGAGGGCTAGGATTTATATGCAATAAAAAATTGTAAAATATGCGTTTGGTTTATTAAAAATATATAAAAATATGCAATTAATATTATATATGTCAAAAAATATGAAATATAAACAAAAATCATACGTTTTAAAATTAACTAAATAATATTCTTAACTATTCACGTTATTCATATCTCATATGTATTACACAAAACATTTACATGTTGTTTTAAATTTCCAAAACTGGATGGTCTTCTGATAGATCCTAATAAAGGTCTTCAATAGGTATTTTTGAACAGCGTCAACACAAACTGTCGCATGATAAAAACATCTAGTAACGAAATATACCATAAAATATGTATTTTTAGCGTTTTTATAGTCGAAATATGCAATAATATTAATTTTATTCAAAATATGCAATAATATGCATTTTTTCCAAATATGCAAAATAAAATCTCATCTTGAGGTGATTCGTGGACATTACTTACAAAAGCAATAATCAGAAGTTTCAAAAAAAATGTACTGTTGCATATAAATCCTAGCCCTAACTACTGTTATGTGTACGTACTGGTACGGGTATTAATTTCAAGTCCCTACAGTCAACGCCAACTATTATAATATTTCAAAAATATCGTACAGAACCTTAAATGCAGGACGGCAGATCACTCTAGGCGTCATGGAGAGTTTGTGGACATAGCTGAACAGTGTAGCAATATGACTTCGGGCGACCGGTCGGTGGCGGTTGACGGTGATTATTCTACTTACGTGTCCAGCGGCGATAACGACGGTCGGTGGAACGGAGACAAACGGCGAAACAACAATCGCGAGTTCAGCGTTAATCGACAGGACTTTATCAATAACCGCGGGGGTAGCAACGGCGGTTATGATCGCGACCTTTCGTCGTGCGGCGAAGTCCGACCACAACAATATTCAGTGAGTGTGATTTTTTTTTTTTCATACTTTCTTTTTACTTCACTATGTCTATAGAATTGAAAGTCGTTTTAACTATACAGTTTCTATACCAATAGCTTTGGAATGGCAGATGTACGCGTTTTTCACACGCCCGAAAAATTAATGTGACGGAACGATGTACATTTGCTGTTTCTTGTGGGCTACGACGTTGTGGTCCGCGGTGTATGATTACGAATCGAATACCTGCTAGTTTTTTTTTTAAAAATTTTTCCTAACTTTACGACATAATATTATAACAATAACACATTTAACGACATATATATGGTTTGTGATTTTATATTTTGAAATATAATTTGGTTTTGCACCATCTGCAACCAAAAAAAGGTTAAAAATTAAAATCACATATGTCCCTAAACTTTTTAAACACTACCTTATACACTTTTGACTATAGAAATGCTTTGTTTAGCAAAGGAGCGAACGAATGTTTTTCAAAAATTTCTTACAGCCTAATTAAATTCAACTATAAATAAATAAATGATATCATGTAAATAATTACAATTGAAATAAAATAATTCTTGAATATTTCAAATGCCTATCATAAAATCTAGCAATCATCAATCATTATTTTTTTATTCGTTTTGAAAATTTACTTTATTCCTATAGGTTTATTGGGCCATAAATTATACTGTGTTTTATTTTAAAATTAGGAGGAAACAACATCCAAAATTGTATCTTCGTAATCTTTTCATTTTTTTTTTAATACAAAACAGTTATATATTGGTATTTAAAAATATCTATAACTTGCTCACTAACAAAATATCGTAAAAAAAAGCTGACGCACAAACAATGACGATGTTCTTAAATTTAAATTTTATTACTGATCAATTCAAACTGATATTAAAATTAATGAAACTAAACGTGAATTGAAAATATAAGTTTACTATTCATGCACTTTTAAGATAGTGAAAACAAATGTGGGTGTATCGCGAGATATGTATATAAATATTATATATATTAAATAAAACTAAAGCACCTATTATTAATTTTAGCCTACAAATAATGTTATCTCCAACTAATCTATTTATAAAGTAGATTTTTGCATAAAAATTTTAGACTTCATATATTCATAATAATATTAAATAAAATCTTTGGCTGCAATTTTATATTTGTATGGCATTGTATAATATTTTATTCAACTTTAGGTGTAAAACAAAGTCGAATGCTTATTTTATTTTCTGAATCTACAAAACTATACTTTATCAATAATTATTCAAATTTTTCTTAGATAACATTATACCGGATTGCCGGATCCTATAAGATTATAGGTACTAGAAAATTGAGCCATAATGAGCGTTTTTTTTCAAAAAAGAATACGGCAATTGAACTTTTATATTTTTAAATTTTTTAGATTTTTATGAAATAATACATATTTTATTATTTGCTATACCTCTACCACATACACAAAGCATTAGTCTAAACGACTCAAAAAGAAATAAATTACCCAATAATATTAAATTATATAGAACTATAAGCTTCAAAAATAGCTATAAATTGTTGTCAAATAAAATAGATAAAAATAGCCAAAAGCTAGCCTAATTACTTATAAAGATTATGAAACATCGCAATTGTTAATTCCAAATTATAACATATACGTCTAGTATAAAATTCGATAATAAACGAGTAAAAAACCCATTTTTAGTAATTAGATTTACCCTACAAAAGAAGAAAAAATTTATTGATTTTTTATAGTAATAAATATTTTTTTGCTCACGAGATTCAATACAGCAAGATTTGTTGGCTATGTTCAACAAAAATATATACAACTTTATTATAAACTTTATAGATTTGTATATGCTCATGTTAAATATTTGTAGCTTAATATCTGAGAACTCTTTCAAAATATATACTTCATTTATGGCCCAATATTCAGATAATTAAATATAAACAAATATTGTATACAAAGCAAGTGAATGAAATGTAGTCCAACTACTGAACACTCGAAATGATAATATGGTATTTAATACAAATTCAGTGACGTAACGAAAAGGGTAATTGAATATTGAAGGCGGTCTCTTCTGATTTTTTTAAAGGCGTATGGTGGATGGGCAAGTAATGACCATTATGACCAATGGGTAATAACTTAATGTTGACCATAGTATTTTAGTATTTAATATATTAAATATATAATTAAAAATATAATTGCAAATTAATTTTTCAGATTTTTGGAAGATAATTAGATGGGTGAATGAAATATTAGATTTACCTTTGAAAAATTTAACGTCAGTTTCCGTGGAAAGGAAATTTGACACTGTACTCATAATATTATATATGTCGTAGGCCATATGGAAAATTAGTTTTTTTTGCAAAAAGACTAGTCTCTTTGCAATGGGGTAGCCCGTTTGTAAACTACTTATTATTTTCCAAAACAGTCTGTTGTTTTTCAAGCTCATTGCATATAGACTAATAGCAGTTAAGCCTTTTAAGAATTCCAATCATTTTATGGTAATGACCATTTGACTATTGTATCACTAGTTTTACAATAATATAATAGTTCAGTTTACATGTTACATATGGTTAGTAATATCATTGATTAAAGAATAGACTATTCTATAATCAATGGTAATATAAAATAAAACTAGTAATACAATAGTCAAATGGTTATTAGGTACCATAAAACTATCGTAGTTCCTAAAAAGGCCTGACTGCTGTTAGTCTGTATGCAGTGAACCTGAAAAAACAGCAGGTTGTTTGGAAAAATAATAGTAGTTCACAAACGGGCTACCCCATTGCAAAGAGCCTAGTCTTTTCGCAAAAAAAACTAATTTTCCATATGACTTACAACATATATACAATATTATCGTTCTATCTATTCATCGTACCATTTAATTACAGCTAGAAATCGAAAAATATACATAACAAGTAGTATAAATTTTTATGTACTATACAGGGGAATACAGGTAGCCGAACAAAAAACCATCGGCAAGGAAGCTATCCGAGTGTTGATTACGATATGGGACAATCCAATTCCAACTACAGACAATCGCAATCAACGAGACGATACCGCAGGGATGACAGCAATGATAAGAATAAACGTCAGAAGGTGACAATGACAGGCAATAATAGCAGACTGTTAGGGAACAATCGTTTCAGAAACTTAACAAAAATCGGAGGAAATCAACCGGGCAAAGGGACATTTCTCGACAAAATAGACGCCGTAAGAGTATTTAACATACATAATACCATTAATGCCTCTGAATCTTTGTATCCTTGGATTTGGATACGTCATAATAATTACCTAATGAATCAAATCGTTCATCTTAGGCATTTTTTTAGACACTGCAGAAGACACTTTCTCATTTTTCACGTGCTAAAAACTTAACAGCATATCTCATTGTGTCATTATTTTTATTGTTCTATTTAATCATTTTAGTACATGATTTTAAGAAATATGTTACTTTATGAAGACACCATATCCGCATATGCATTATCTCCGTCTTAAAAACATAAAATATATCAAATTTAATTTTAGCCAAAACGATTTTGTGTTAGGGTGAATTGATCTATTATTTTACGTATATTGTATTATTGTCTTATTAGTGCTACCATATTATTACTATACTTCTTTCAGATGGATTTTTAATTTTCATACCGGTTTATTATCTATCATCATGTACGTATATCATACTTACGCACACAGAAATATTAATTGCATTAGAATATTCAACTTATGCTAGAATTATCATACATAATAATTAATAATGTAATTAATAAAATAGTATTTCACAGATTTTTTCCCACTAAAGTTTTATGTGTACGATCATTGACTATAATATAATTCGAATTATATAATAGATCATAATATATGGGTGATGTTAAACAGTTTTTTTCCGTCGATCCTTATAAAGGAGTACATTTAGAATGCGTGGATATCCATGGACTATTAAATATATATATAATGTATAATGTACACCCAATATTATGCATCACTTCGGTTCCTTTCAGTTTGTCAAAAATGTCTTTTTTTCAACGTTTACCCTACTCAGCACAATTTTTATACGTTTCGAATTCAAGCGTTTTAAATATTAATAGCGAACCGATACATTACAACATTTATTCTGTCATATGATTTTATACAATGTTTAAATAATATAGTATAGTCGTGTCACATACAAATAGAACAATATTGAATTTTTTCCAGATTAAGTGAAATCAAGTTAAATCCCGATTATATGTTATGTTTTTAGCCATAATATTTAATTATGTTCTAATAATTTTGTCCACATATTAAAAATTATAATTTTTTATTTATAGTGTACAATACATTGCGTTTTCAATCAATTAGAAATGGTAAGTTAATTTTATTTTCAAATCAATTGGTGTATCAAAATATTGTTTGATTCAAATTAATATACTATAATTTTATTTTAATCGATTAATATTAATAATAAAATATCTATTATAATTTATTTTATGTAGAAATCAAACTGTTTAATTTATTTGTGACCGTCAAAGCGTATTATAAAAGAAAGTTTATTATTTTAACACTCGAACGATTACAAACCATTATACTATCTACCTATATTTATTGTACATTATAGTAATTTAGAAATTTTTTATACTTACTGGACAGCTTAACTCAAACTCTCATCCTGATAAACGTTCAATAGTGAATATTATGACCAATCAAATAAAAGACGTCGAACTGAAGGAATTCATACAAGATTCCATCGATGAATGCTTCGACGCCCTCGAACTGGGTGAGTCTGATATAACTTTACGAATCATTGTATAGAACTATAGAATATAATTATTAACGTAAATGAATTAATTATCGCCACTGATTTCATTTACACAGAGTCGCATAACAACAAATGCGAATTTTCAAAAAATTTCGCAATGTGCATGGAAAATAAAGCTCAAAGGGTAAATATTTTAAACGATTACGGTCTATAAAGTTTAAAATGTAAATAAAGTTCCACTAGCAAATGGTATATATGTATATGCTCACTTCATTTTTTTGTTCTTACAGAATTGTGACGATTGGGATGAAAACTTGTCCGCGAACAAAATCAACTCTGCCGGCTTGCAGGACGGAAATAACCAGCAAGACAAAAGAAAAGGATATTAAAAAAGTTTATACGTAGAATTATTATTAATGCCATTGATTAAGTTATTTAAACTATTTATTAAACGTTTAAAATTTGACATAATTCTATTTATGTATATTGTAGCAAAATTAATTTTCCTCGAACGATTGACGCGTATACGGTCGCAATCTCCACTTTCCAGTATCTGCAGTAGATGGCGATGCTACTCATTACATACACTTTAAATACGAATGCGCATAATAAACTATTTTCAAGTATACCACTTAACCATACTCGCAATATTTATTAACAATTATATTATATTTATAAATACACAATCATATTCCTAACACAGAACATAGACAATATTCATGTATACGTCTTGCAAATTGATTATATTTTTCACTCGGTATAGGTGTACTTAAATTGAACTGATATGCTTATAATTTAAAGTTATCGAAACTCGTATACAGGCAAAAACATATTCCTAAGTGTAGAATATTTGCTAAAAAATTTGGTTCAGATTAAAATATAACTTGAATCAGCCAGATATCGATTTTTTCCAGGTGATGACTAATAACTAGACACTTGCAATTGCCACTTTCGGAATGTATTAATTTATTTTACATACACAAAAAAACGACGAGCATCACAAAATATACGACTGAAAAATATTATATTTTTATTAGTCCCTATTAATACTAATACCCGTGTGTGTGTTGCACCGACACCGATTTTGCTTGAAATCTAACCGTAGAATGGGGAAAATATTACACATGATTTTCAATCTGGGGACATTTAATTATCAAATTGTGATTATTAAAACTAGTAACTAATTAGTAATTACTATACATATATAAAATACTATTTTGAATTATTTTGCATTATATTTTATTAATTATATTGAGTCATTTACGAGTAGGTATTTGGCTATTATTAATATTTACGTTTCACAAAATACACAATTCATATTTACATTGCTCGTAGTTTGTACTGTAATGATATGCTCACACATCATAATTTATTGTATATTTTATCATTTCGTTAAATAAAGTAGCGGTCAAGTTGTCGCACGCAGATAGCCTTCAATAAAAACCTATAATCCCTATTGATCACTGACGAGAGAGACGATCTACATTGTTTGGCCACGTGGGAACCCAAACGCTATTGCGACCATATGGCACAAAACGTATGACCTACTTTCGTGTGCCGTCAAAGACAAAGGATGATCCAATAAGGCTCTCTGTCATCGGGGACCCTGGCTGTCTTGATCACGTCGTCTTCTCTAGTCAGTGCATGAGCACCAGCCAAACTATCGAGTGCATGAGCACCGACAAAATTGCAGTGCAGGCGCACCAGACAAACGAGCAGGAGCTCTTCCCAAAACCCATCACACACCCCACAACTCAAGACTGCGAGCGACAGCTGGACTTCTTTCTTTTTCTAAGATAAATCAGTGTTGTTTTTCTTATTTAAATTTAAGTTTTCCTTAAATCGTATCGCAACTTGTATTATCTTACATCTTTCTCTGAGGATCGTACTACAGGTATTCACCGCGGCGAACCAGGTAAGGTGCATGCCCTACATACTTATTGTCAGTACGAAATATTTTACTATTTGATTTACATACGGTGTATTTGATCATATTCTCGAATCACGATATCAAAAACCCTCCGAAGAACAGGAGGAAGGTAATAACGCAAGAACAAGTACATTCAATATTTATTAGTACCGGACTTACATACAAGGCTTGTGTCCCTTGTGTCAGTCCGGCCACATCATACTCATAACATATACCCATTTATTTTAATTTTTGATAAGTTTTACATTTTAATTTTAATTTCTCTTATTTTTGTGTTATTACAAAGTGGCGCCCAACATAAGTTCAGTTCATTTGTTTATTTTTTAAAATAAACTGAGAATTTATCAAGTACACTATAGAGATTAGACAGTTAATCTATACATCATATTATATACTTACATTTATAAGAGATAGATACAAAAAAATATACATTTTAAAATAACAAAAAAAAAAAAAACTAAAATTATTAAATCTTAAAAGATTTATACTAAAAAAAAACGGGATTATAAAAATATTCAAGAGAATTTTTTATTTTTCCACGTGAAACAAATATATTAGAAATTTATATATATTTTAAAATCATATTAAAAATAAAAACGGGTTTATAAAAATATTCGGGAGAATTTTTTATTTTACCACATAAAACTAAAATTATTAAATCTTAAAAAAGATTTATACTAAAAAAAAAATATATATATACTAAAAATTTATATTTATTTTGAAGTTATATTGGAATAAAGACGGGATTATAAAAATATTCAGGAGGATTTTTTATTTAACCACATAAAACTAAAACTAATAAATCAAAAGATTTATATATATATATAAAAAAAAAAAAAACAATTTTTAAGAAAATTCAAAATAATTTGTAAAATCAAATAATTAATAAAATCCTAAAAGATTTATATATATTTTATATAAAAAAAAAAAAAAAAAAAAAAAAAAAAAAAAAAATAATTTTAGTGTGAAATAAAATATTTTATTTTTCTCACTTATTGAGTGAATAATTAAACTAATTAACAAGGTATTATAATATATTTAGCATATATATAAAAAAAAAAATTTTAATTGATTAATTTAATTACTATTTACCTATGTCTAATTTAAAAAAATAGATAATCTGGATAAATTTAAATTCCCTAATATAAATTTAAACAGCATTTCAACGGGTTGGATAAATAAACCTAAAAAAAAAATTAATCACAGAAGTATCTAGATAACAATTAATAATTTCTGGTTTAGTACCTGATTTAAAAAAAAAAAAAAATAATAAACTTCATAAATATTTAAAAGGAGAATCCACTCCAGAAAACTTTGAAACGCAAATAGATAATATAACATTTATCCCAGAACCAATATACAACTCCGCCGAAAACACAATAATATACAAAATAACTGATAATAAAAGACCATATTTCAAACCAAACAATTTTTCTGGTTCGATCTCGGAAAGTATCGACTCGTTTTTAAAAAAATATGATAGGGCTGCCATCATAAATGGGTGGTCAGAGTCTGAAAAAACTCAATTTATTCTGGTATTTTTAGAGGGCTCCGCCCTTACTTTTTATGATAATATTATGGATAGTGGGGAAGACATAGAATGGACTAACTTAGAAAAAAAATTCAGATTAGAATTTGAGCCAATAGCCCAAAATGACATGCTTCGATTAATGTTAAAAAAACGGAAGCAATTACCCGATGAACCCACCGTAGCATATATCAACGAGGTCGAATCTCTATGCAGACGCATTGATAGCAGAATGTCCCAGGAAGAAATGGTACACAATATAATGAAAGGCTTAAACCCCTCCATAGCGAGATACATAGGAATAATGGATAATGCTAACTTAACAGAATTAAAAAAAACAACGTACCCAAGTACGAAATGATTGAATTTATGATAACAGGTGAAACACCTAAATCTCAATTCGACCTAGAAACAGAAACAATAAAGTCCAAACTTCAACAAATAAACTCAAATAAAAACACAAAAGAAAATGAGATCGACAAATTGCGCGATGAGATTAAAGACATAAAGACCATATTTAGTCAATTTTTAAACAAGGAAACAAATACAAATTATCAAGGTAATATTGTAGACAGAAATCCCTACGAAAATAATGATAGCCAAAATCAAAACAATTTCAATAACCAACAGTGGCATACGCAAATGCCTCAAATGTATAATATGCCGTATAATAATTTTAATTTTTGATAAGTTTTACATTTTAATTTTAATTTCTCTTATTTTTGTGTTATTACAGTACACAATGTACACCTATCCTTAGTATTTTCATCGCAGTGCTATATTTTATGATAGTGTTTCATTCAATTTATCACATTTAGTGTATCATGTTTGAACCACAAAATAACCAGAAAGGGCACTTTTTGAGCACTCAAAACTGTTCAATTTGTTGGAATAGCAGTGTCCATTAATTTATCAAAAATTAAAAATTATTTTTGTCTAGTAACACTAATTTTTTCACTGCTTACATTTTAGATACATTTTTAATGGTTTGCAAAATTTTGGAATAACAGTCTCGCTATAAAAATAGAATAATGGGAAATATATTTTTACCGCCAGCACTGATATTCCAACAGTTATAACATATATGTACCCCATAATAACCCATGTTTAACTCAAAAAGTGTCCTTTCTGGTTATTCTGTGTTTAAACCACAAATATCTTGAAAATAATTTATGTTCCCGTGCAACGTAGGTATATTTAGCGTTTAATGTTTACTTTGCAGATCAATGATCAATTCTCATTATTCATTACTCTATATAAACGATTCTTCTATTGGAAATATTTATTTTAATGATTTTATTATTCATTATTTCTGTAAAAATGTATTTAAATACTCCACATACCACAATAGGAAAAAAACAACTTTATGTGTACTTACATAATTTTTATTATTTTAAAAATAAAAACAAAACTCGGCTCCACTGAATACTTTATATTTTATAGCAATTAAATTAAATAAGTATTATCTTAGGTACCTATGTGTTACGTTTACATAAATGCAACAAACTTTTATACCACTGAAAAGCGTCATCGTTAATTTAGTACGGGTTGTCCAAATCTTACACACAAATCATCCAAGAAGCTCTCCAAAACTGTTCTTTACCTCAATGCCCTTACCCAGAAAGTTATTTTCGTCGTTTGCCATAATCTCATTATTGTCTCGTGGCTCGTTTTCTATCAAACTTTCGTTTATTAGAAGTATCAATGATCTGAAGTAATTCGAACGGACCATGTAAGCGCGTCTCCGTCAGACGACGATTAACACACCGAAAACAATAGATACTCCACCATAGTTTCAAACTCGTTGTTTTCAACAGTCTCTTCTTTGTTGGTATTCATAATGATCGTAATGATGTTTTCGATGATCTAGTAAAGTAAAGTATTAGTACATTAATTTCGATATCTTCCATCGTTATATTGCGTGTACATTATAAAGCTGATATAAATTGAACTTTGAATTGCAAGTTCTCTTAGTTCAATTATAACCCAAAAAAAATAAACGACACCGAGGCCAATAAATTCGAGAATCTCATGAACGACGCTACACCATCATTTATTAGTTATTAATAGGGCTCGGTAGTTCTAACAAATACATATATTTTTTTTTTTTTTTGATAAGTTGTAGAACAACGAAAATAATATACAAATTTAATCCACACTTCCCTAATGTATAAAATTTTATTTTGCTAATTTATGCATGTTTGTGGTTTCTTGCGCTATTTACAGGCATAATTTTATACAATAAAATAAATAAACAATACAACTCCAATAAAGTATACAACTATACAAATAAAGACGTGTATTCTAATTTTCAGATAGTAGGTACGCCATCGGTTGTTATCACAACTTAATCTATTATTTCTATTATTTTTAAATTTTCAACATAAAATTGAATGTATCTAATTCTATGTTGTACAAAACAAATTTATTGCTGAATCTGCAACGTGTACAACTAAAAGAAAAAATATGCAAATGTCATAAACATCATCCTAACCCTAATTATCATCAATGCCTTCTTTTATTAGGAATTGTCATCAATGACTAGTTATTAACGTTAATTCCTTACTAAATCAGGCATTATCATGATTGACTAGGCATTATCGACATTGACTAAATGTCTTCTTTTCCGGTAATATATATATCACTATAGTTATAGTTCATTTTACTATTATTAATATGGTAAAAGCAAAAAATTGAATTAATATTTTTCGAAAAATATCGCATTAATTATAATTGATTACTGTTATAATAGGTAAGTACTAGCATTGACTATATAATTCTATAATCAATGGTACTAGGTAGTAGTTATCTATATATTTTTATAATTTATTAATACGATATTACCTAACTTTTGAGTCAATTACTGCATAATATTATCTATCAGTTAATGTAGAACGCTGAACGGTGTGAATAGATTCGTGGTATAAAATATTAGCAATATTATAAAATTAATCAAAACGTTTTAAAAATGCCATTGTGTATTTAAAATATAATAAAATATATACCTACATCAGAGTTTTAAGTTTACAGAAATAATATTTTAGAATTATAACAAATTTATTAAAATCAAATTCCTATTCTTCATTTAAATATTAATTTTGTCCAAAATTGAATTTCAATGTCTAAAAAATTGTAATTAATACTTATATAATATTATTGTTAAGACTTTTAGACTCAGAAAAAAATTTTTATAGATAATTTTTAGAAAAAATCGAAAACTTCACATGTCTAAGAATAACTCCAAAAGAATAAAAATATTTTGAAAGTTATTTATCATGTACAAAAAATGATTAAATAGGTATCTAAATATTTGGTAAAAAGTTATATCTGGTTATACGGGCTATACGATAATTAATATTTAAATAACAAAAAAAATAAGAAAAACGATCATGTAGAAAACTGTTTTGCATAAAAATTTCATTTATCCTTCATTTTATTTTCATAAGTATTTTGAAAAGTAGGTAATAGAAATTTGTAATTCAAATCTTTTAAAAATAACAACTAGATTATGCAAACACAAATAAAACAAAAAAAAGAATACCTCATTTCCATTTCATTGTTATCTATAAAATTATTATCACATTGATAATTTATCTTATTATCACAGTATTGAATGTACCATAATAATATAATATATTATATTATTTTTCATATTCAAATTTAACATTCGTAATATTCATATTCAGTTTTTTTGCCATACTACATAGAAAGTAGAAACATGTATATTCATAAAACTATTTCAAATTTGATTTTTTGAAGGTAAAAATAATAAATTATATAATAATAGGTATATATTAACGAAAATAACATGATTATCATGGATGCCTAAATCGAATTATATCAATAACCACAAAAAGTATATTATTGTAATTATATTACAATATTATATACCTTGTTAGTTGTTACTATATTATACAAATCATTAGTTGTACTTTGTACTATTCTTACAGATTATTACCAAATTACCATGTGAAGTAGTTCTCTATTTAATAAATTACAACAAAATCCATTCAAAGATGTCGAATCCAGGAATACTTTTCGGTAAGATTATATCTGTTATTTTACAAAAATATAAGTTGTATATTCAAAATAAAATGCTGATGTCTAATCGAATATGCATGTCCTACTGTTTGATTTTGATTCTCCTCTTTTTTCTGGTAAACAGTAAACAGAAAATGTATTGTTTATAATCTTTATAGGTATTTATTGTCTGTTGGGGGGGCTTAATATAAATTGTACATCTGTATTCCCACTAATAAATGTGCTCAATTTGTGTAGATTGTACAAAATATCATAACATATAGTGATCGAAGCTATTTTAATTGTATCACATTTGAATCTAAATGAATTACTGAATTACATTCCCTATTTGGTGTATACAATGCTTAAAATCTTGTTTTTACAAGAACTAACATTTTTAATTACCTATATATTTATGAATAAAAGTATAGGTATCATTAATGTATCTTATTTATTTTCAGATGAATCGGTGTTGAAGCTAATCCATTTTCAAGATAAAGATATTGTGACAATTGTTGATGAGTGTGATAGATGTACCAAAGTTGGATTTTTACCTGAAGTAGAAGCTTCTTATTTAGGTCTCTTAATTCATGTTATGGATCTTACTTCACTCAATTCTACAGACAATCAGAAAACTATTGAAGCTCTTGTAGATAAGGTATTAAGTAATAACTTACGATATATTTCTGTATCAATTATAAAAACTAGTTAATAAATTTAAACAAATAATTGTAATATTTACAATATAATATTGTCTAACTTTAATTTTAAATAATCTTGATTTAATTAATATGAGGAAATAATGTAAAAAAAACAAAATAAATTAATTCATACCTGTCAAATACAATAAAATTTAAAATAATTTCTCTGGTTCAATTTACTTAAACCTGTATAAAAAAAAATACATAAATATATTGTGTACTAAATCACTGAATATATTTTACTTCAACTCAAAAATAATTCTTAAAGTTTTACTTGTAACATTTATAGGCACTAACTTTTACCAAAAAAATGTTAAAAACTGACATTGAAAGTATGGCATCTAATCATTCTTGCGAAATTTACAACTACTTCACAACTAGTACATTGACTCCTCAAACAGTTTGTGTATCTTCAGTGCGAGTAGTCGATGCTGTACAAAGTATAAATAGTCAAAATGAACACATAGACATTGCTTCTGGTAAGTACACAAGAAATTAAATATTTTTACATTGTGATTAACAACCATGTTTAGTTGCAGGAGGATTTCCTATGGGCCAAGTTCCATTGAGTAGTCGAATAACTGAAGTGGAGTATGCAATTTCACAAGGAGCAGCCGAAATAGATATTGTAATCGATCGTGGTTTAGCAAACATTGGTGACTTTAAAAGATTATATCATGATTTGCGTTCCATCAAAAGTATATGTGTTAATGGTGATGTTACATTAAAAACAATTCTGTCTGTTACTGAATTGGACTCTTATCATACCGTGTATAAAGTAGCTATGACAGCTATGATGGCTGGATCAGACTTTATTAAAACATCTACTGGTATAAATTATAAATGTATAATTATATAAATTTACATAAACTAGCCATACATATTTTTAAACTAAAATCATAAATGTACTTAAACTTTGATTTCAAAGGCTAGATAAAAATAATTCAGAAACTGTAATCTGAAAAAAGTTTAAGGAGAGCATATTATACTATTTCTATTAACGACTAAAATTAGAAGCTATTAGCAGAACGCTACGCCTACATGTATCTTAAAAATGTACAACATGAACGTTAGAGTGAAATAATCTATCATCAATTTTAAAAGTAAGAACATTATCTGTATTGTCTTGTTGGTTTTTTACGATACTTAAATAAACTAACAAGACAACAAAGATTTTATTCTTATTTTTAAATTTGATAATAGACCATTTCTCTCTATTCTTTAAGCTTAACACTCAAAATTGATTCTACTGAACGAAAATATCCCATGTTGTACATTTTTAAGACAGAAAAAACACGTGGATGTGACACCCTCTTATGAGAATGTCAGCACATTATTGATTTTCTGTCTCTGATCCGCACACAGCATAGCAAATTGTAAATTTGTGTATGTCGTTAGCTTTAATAATATAGTGAGTTTACCTATTATTAAAATTAAAATTTAAAGTTATAAAATATGAATATTATTTTGCACATTTCAAAAAAGTTTATTAATATTTTAAAACTAAATAGTTATAAACATTTTAAAATTGTAATTTTGATTTACTTTAAAATAAAAATTTTAAAAAAAAAAGCCATAAAGTTTTTTAGATAATATTCTTCATTTTAAGTTTTATAATAGGTCAATTCATTCTAATTTTAAAGCTGAAAATACAAGGTTACTTCTGCTAAACATAGATTTTATATGTAGTACATGGGTCAGAGAAAAAAAATAAATAATGTACTCCACCCTCTTTATATTTTTCTTTTTCTTATTTATCAGTGTTTTTGTTTAACTTTAGTCTGGCATTTGAAACAAACTGGTAATTTTATTAATTAGTTAATAAAGCTTTAATAAATATACTTTTATTTTATCTTGTACTTTATACAGTATCTATATGTTTCATAATGACAGGATAGCTCTTATTGATTTTTTGGAATTTACTTAATTTATATTTATGGTTATTGTTATTTTTGTTAATATTTTGTGTTTTGTGTTTACAATAATGATGATTTTATCTTGTACAGGAAAAGAAGCTGAGAATGCCACATTGTCTCACGGTGTAATCATGTGTCAAGCAATTAAAGAATATCACAAAATGACAGGTTATCAGGTACATGTATTAATATGTTTTATTATCAGATTTTCTATAATAAATTGGAGGTATTTTTTAATGTTAAAAACTTTTGTTAAATTGTGTATGTAGGTTGGTATTAAACCAGCTGGAGGAATTAAATTTAATGAACAAGCACTCAGTTGGCTCGTATTAGTAAAGAATCAATTGGGAAATGATTGGTTGAAAGCAAGTTTATTCCGTATTGGTGCTTCCAGTCTACTAGAAGATGTTGTCAAAAGATTAAGTGTTGTCTTGAAAAAATTGCAGACTAACACAAGCTATTAAAAATATTAGCTCAAATTAAATCATTTTTAATTTTAATTTTAAATAGAGTCTGTGACAAAAATTATGATGAAATAAATTACAGATATTTTATTATGCATAATTTATTATTACACTATATATTATATAGATAACCACAAAAATATAATAATAGTACTAAGACATTTGATTTGATGAGTTTAACTCATTTTTAAGTTCAATAAATAAGTTTTTATTTAAAAATTTTAGTTTCATAAGCGTTAGTGAAAAATATTGAATTTCTGAATTTAGTACTTTATATTAATCACCTATTGATAGAAAATAAAAAGAAAGTCTCAAAGGATATATTAACTAAAGATTATGTTTAGATCAAATTGTGTTAGTTTAACAGGAATAATTAAAGCCATCAGATTGATTAATTAATTATTATCTATTTAAAATATTTAATTACTTTTAAATTTAGTATGATAAATTTTTAATCAAAAATGTTTTACTATAAATTGAAATGATTATTTAAATAAAATATTAATTTAATTAACACATACACTTAACAATTACATATTAGCCTAACTACCTAACCTAACCTATTTTTATGTATGGTAAACTGTTGATAATCCGCCAGATAAGATACCAGAGGACTGTCAGATTAAAAACATGCCAGATTAAGAGGACGACGTACCTGCATGTATTGTTTCTGTCTTACATACATATAACATAGCACATTTTTGTTTAATAGAATCCATTTCATGTTGCTAGCTTTAACATTAGAATAAATTTACCTATTATCAAACTTAAAGGTAAGAATTTTATCTAGAAAATAACATAGACTTTTATTAATATTATAATTTTAAAGTGAGTTATGAGCATTTTAAAGTTTCAATATCTTATATGGCTATAACTCAGCTTAAAATTAAAATATCAATAAAATCCTGTGATTACCTAGATAAAATTCTTACCTCTAAGTTTGATAATAGGTAAATTTACTCTTATGTTAAAGTTAACATAAAATGGATTCTGCTGAACGAAAATTTGCTATGTAATATGTATGTTAGACAGAGATAATACATGAGGGTGCAGCATCCTCTTAATGGAGATTCAGATAAAAATACATTTTTACAAAAACCATAATTAATTTTATCAAAACATATAAATAAAATTACAATCTAATTTATTACATACTGTGAATCAAAAGATTACTTTTGATGGGATGGGATAAAAAAATAATCAATTTGTTTTTAGTTTTTTTGTTTTAAATGATGCTTTTAAAAAATTTTCTTGTAGTTGTTTAAGCACTAAAACATCACTTACATCTAATTCATTTTTTCTACTCAAGTAATAAACATAATAAGAGACACACTACATAATACATATATTACACATTCGTAACACAGCCTACTTCAAATTCATTAGTGAAGTTTACTAATTTCTTACCTTTTTCTATTTTATTTAAAATTTATTATTTTCTCAACTTAAGTTAAAGTAGTATGTTTTTGTTTTCTTTTGTTATAGAATTTTAATTTAATAAATGATACAAAATAATAACTAACTGTTACTCAATAAATATGCACAACATGACAACATTAACAGAATAAAAATAAAATACTTAATTGGTTCATTTGGATTTAGTTGATTAGTTTTATCATTTATGATAATTTTTTATGGTTATTATAGTGCAAAAATAAAAATAAAATACTTCTTGATTACCAAGAGTAATATTATTTGGTTCTTAAATGATTTACATAATTTTTTTTTACATATAACATTTATAAAATAAATCAGATAATATATAATTTGAACTATATAATACTCAAGAGTTGACAGTTTAAGTGTTTTATAACAGGGATAACTTTATTCTTATCAAAACTTATTAAATTTGATGATACATTGATACCTCTAATCTGTACCAACTACAAAATATAAAATACAAATTTGTATTGTAAAAAAGTACCAAACCTTTTATATATTTGTATGAAATTTTAGAATTTTTAAACATATGGAATGTGTTTCAAAAATAAGTTTTAACTTTTTAATTTGCTTCTTTTTTATTATATGTAGGTAACTGATCAATGATTAAATATTTTTATGCACAAAAAATAAAATAGTGGTACAATAATCATTATGAATCTAAGACAAAAAAGTCATACATAAAGAAGCTACAAATGCAAAAATTATGAAACAAAAAATAAGCTATATACTTGTTTTATTTTGTACATATAACTTTCAACCTTTTTTTAAAAAGTATTTTTTGTGCTAAAAAATTTAACATATTGTTAATTATTTTACAAATTATTAATTTAATGTATTACAATTTACAAAAAAATTATGTTGCAAAATGCAAGTCAATTACACTGCTTCAAATATTTTTTTTCTCCGTGTTCATCTAGCAGCTAACTTTCAGGTACAACTTCAGAAATAGCTGTTGAATTGACAGTGACCAGTTGTTATTGAGTTTGACAACATAAAATTTTTAAATTCAAATAAAAATTCTTTTATTCTATTTTATATTTGCTTCATTAGAAAATTCAAAAATGATGAATGTTTGTTTCATTTAGCAGCATTATTTTATTCTTTTTGAACTATAACTAAATTAAATAACTTTATAAATAAATAGTTTTAAGTGATGAATACTAAAATAATTATCAGTTTCTTACAATATTGTTCTTAATTATTCCATATGACCCAGTCTTATTATATTTTCAGATTGAACTGAAAAACATGATTATTTTTTTGAAAATGAACAACCCAAATTCGTTTTTTCTTTTTTCCTTGGAAATCTTATTGGATACATTTGGAATAACTTCTCTAAAATATATGTCATCATTTTTAGACAATACTGTATAAATATTCTCTATGAACACACATTAATTTCAAAGGTTGAGCATTATTAAATATGGATATTTGTTTTTATTGTATTTGCTGTTACAGAAGGTTATTCAGAATATTTATTTTTTTATACTCAAATCATAAATATTGGAATTTTAACAAAGTAAATCATACTTGTAAAGTAGTAACAATTAATCCTTGCTCTATGTATACCAATAGCTGATATTTTTAATAAGACTATCAAAATTTCCTTTCTTTGAAGTTGCTTTTTAATACATTAGGAATACCTACCTATTGGAATAATTTTTCTAAAATATTGGTAATAATTATAAACATATAATACTTTTTACATAGAAAAACAATAACATATGTTTAAATTAAGTATAATTTGTATGAACCTTTTATAATTTGAAATGCTTAATAATTAATAACTATTAACTAGTTGGTGTTTTGTACTAATTAGATTGTTTGAAAAATAATAGAAGTATAGTAGGTACTAGGTTTTCTGAGTCATTATTGAGTATTGACATTATTTGTACCTTGTTATTTATTATTATCGTCTTAAGCCTAAACTCAAAATGCAACATGATTATGTGCTATCATATTGTGATAACTGATAACATCATAGAGTTTGAGACCTAGGACTATAGTGGTCACAACGTTACAGACAAGTCACTGACTAATGACTACTGTTTAGTGCTTACTACTTACTAGTTACTACTTAGTACTTAGTAGCATTTACTATTAAGCAGTTAGCTGTAGATGTAGTTTTAACTTGTGAGTTTAAATGTTTTAATTATAAACCACCGGAAGCGTTTTTTCATCTAGTATCGAATATCGTAGTTTTCGAAAATTAAACGTCTTAATTATTCATATTCTTGATTTCTAATCGTTTCGTTTGTAATGGTATAATAATAGTGTGACCTGTTTTATTTTGAATCGTTTCAGGTTATTAATATATCATCATAATCATGGTATTTTTTGACTGATTAAATCACTAACTAAAAAAATTAAATTTTTTCAGTAAACGCAACTTAAAAATTATTAGACAATTCAGCAACTCTTTGAATACTCCTTTTACTCAAAAGTATTGGGTGAATACAGAATTCAAATTGTCAAATAGTATCATAATCATAATATCAAATTGCTTGGTGAGTAAAGAATATTTATTACTGATCTTATAAATTTAATAAAATGTAAAAAAAAATTTATTAGAAAAGGTTATACATTTTGTAATATTATTGATACTACATATTGGTAGAGAAGGGGGGTTCTGAACCAACGGTTAGTGAATAAATACAAATAATATAAAATGAAAGTTCTAGATATTAATTAATAATCATCAAAAATCATATATGTAGCCATCAATTCTAGTGTAATTGCAGTCAATATCATATTTAGTTTCAAGAAAATTTGCAATAAATACTCTATCTTACTAACTATCAAATGGTGAAATATATTATAAAATATAAGAATCTACTTAATATTTTATGATCTGAAGCCTTTTAAATGTATTTATGAAAGACAAATTGCACGCCATTAATATAATATACATACACTGTAGGTATACCATAATTTATTAAAAATCTAAGAATATACAATCCCTAAACGGGCCAAACTAGTTACTACCTTAAAATGTATACTTAAATAATAAATAAATTAAGTTCAATTTGTACTTAAAAAGTTTAGTAAATTTAGTTTTTAAAAAAATTTTTAGATACTTAGATTATCAACCAGCTAAACATAAGTATACATAAACATAGATATTAGGAAGATATTGAATACCATTAGTAATTAGTTGGTACAGATACGATAGTGTTTTACCTTTTTAGTTTCAACCTGCACAGTATTAAAGCATATGAATTCATAGTACTATTAGTATTAATAATATATATTATATTTGTAAGTTATGTAATAATATGAAATATAAAAAAGACATTCTTTCCTTATCAAATATCTAATGCTCATAAAAAAATTAATTTAAGTTTATTGGTAAATACTTACATACCTATCTATCATATTTTAATTCCTACTTATAGAACATAGATATATGTTAATAATAAAAATAAAATATATTATTTGAATCAAAATTAATTATGATATTATATTTAAAGCTGTAATTAGACCAAATCATATTAACCATGTTAACCTTATTTATTTTATCGATCTTATATACCTACCCATAGTACCTAGCACTCTAGTTAATAATTTGTGTTTTAAGTGTTAAACCTTAATTCACTTAACTATAAGAATGTTTTATTTATTTACATATAACTATTGATGTGTATCAGACCATGCATACAAATATACAATATTATTGTATAAGCCCCATAACATTCATAACTAGGGCACGGATGTTGTTGCATTTGCAACTTTTCTTCTACCTTTCCAATTTATTGCTAAGTAAATTTTAAATACGTTTCATGTAAGTACGAATTCAAATCTAAAAGTTTTAAGTGCAATTTTTTGCAATTTTTGGAATATTTGGAATTTTATTGCAATTTTGTTGAATTTAATCATTTATACAACCATTTTAGCTATATTCGAAACTTAATAAACGATATAGCTTATTTTAAATACACTCCACTTACATTAACCGATGTAGAACGAAGTTTTTCGAGGTATAAGAACTTATTGGCTCCAAATCGAGGAGTGTTCGAATTCGAAAATTTAAAACAAACACTTATAGTCCAATGCAATAAGGTTTAAAATTTAAAATATTTAATATGTTTAGAATACGCATAGATTATTAATTAATATTTATTATTATAAAATATAAAAAATATATTTTTTAGCAGAATTAAAATAAAACATCTATAAATTATAACGAAACGTTGTAATTTTTAGTGCAATTTTTAATATTTTAAGTGCAATTTTCTGTATTTTTTAGTGCAATACTGCAATCAATTTTAGTAGTTTTTTACTACTACAACATCCGTGCCCTATTCATAACATTTTGATAAATTAAGTATGAAGTGTAAGATGTAAATACACCATGAATGTTATACTGTTCAATAGCTCACTACTTCATTTTACTATTTAGTATGTATATAGTATCTAAACTTAATATTTTTGTCTTAAATAAAAAAGAATTAAATCTGGATTTTCGCAATAATACTTTAAACAGTATTTTAATATTTAAACTAAGTAACTAGTATAAAAAAATGTAATTTGTTTGTACATAATATTATGTAACAGTTTTTATTTTGCTTATTTTAAGTCAATAATAAACTGAAAAATTTGAAAATGATTATGATTTAAAAATTATATCATATGGGATATTGAATTTATGAAAGTTGATGATGTTAAACAATAATATTAGTGAAAAAATAAACTTCTTAAAACAATGCATTGTGTAAGAAAATAAAATAGACAGTATAATATTACTTATGTTATACTTCGGAATATAATATTTCTCATTTAGACGAATTAATCAAAAAACTAATTAAATAGATCATTAGGATCATGAATATATTTTAGAATTTACTGTTAGGGACATCAAAAAATTACCCTTCCTCTCCCCCATACTCATAAAAAAAAACTATTATCATTATAAGTTTTTGTATTAATATTTTAATAAGTTTAAGAAAAAAAACCAATGTTAATTAATTTGAATTGTTCTTAAAAAAGTGTCTGCCCCATTATATTTAAAAAAAAAATCGTCTCTAGACAACTGGTATAGGTATTTAAGTACTCCACTGATTAGAAGTGTATGATTTAAGTACAAAGTTAAAATATAAGATTTAGAGATAATTAAATATTAATATAGATTTCCTTGTTGGTTTAAAAGGATGAAGGAAAAACAAAAGTAATACAGTTAAATGTTTTATATATTTAAATAAAATTAGCAAAATAACTGATATTCTGTTAAATCTAGTAAACATAATTGACTAAACCTTTATATTTATTACTCATTCATATTAATATTTTATGAACACAAAAAAAAACAATTAATATTTGATTACGAAACAATTATTTTGGAACAATAATATCTCACTTATTATTATAAAATATGTCATTATTTATTAATAATAATAATCATCTACTAGCTTTTTTTATCTGAATCGAAATACATAACCATTAATATTATTATTGTTAATAGAAACTGGATTTTAATGATCTAAGAGATACCCAAAATTTATTTAAATAAGTAAAAAATTGAATTTTAAAATAATTATTTAATCATAGATAATAGTGTGTTTTAAGTGGTCAATTAAATAAAGTCTATTAAGATTTTATTTACCTTTTATGCCATTTGAGTGAGTTTTGTGTAATGTATAGTGTATAAAATATTATTATAATATTTGATAAGCACATGTCCTCCCTTAAATAATGATTAAAAATTAACTTTAAAATCTAAAAGTTAAGAAAAAATATAAGAGTTATCAATATCCTATCTATAAAAAAAAAAATAGTGATTATTATATTTTAGCTATTTAATGTATCAAGAATAAAATTAAAACAAAATTAATTATATTGAATTATAATTCCTAAATTCATTTTTATATATCTGATTAAGTATTATTTATCTGAAATAAAAAAATTTGATCACCAAAATAATTTAAAATAAATAATCATGTTACTTACTACACAATTAATAATAATTGTAATGCCTTATTGATTTGGATGTAATAATTAAAAAGACTACACTAACACTGTGAAACCCAAAAACGCGAATTCAATTTGTGCTTTTATATCTTAGTTGTGCGATAAAAGCGTGAAAATAAATATTATACCCATTACACTACAAGTTTCATTTTAAAATTATACACATAGGTAGTATTTTTATATTTCAAAAACCATCAACAGTGATCGAGTTTAGTTGAAGTTTAGTATTATCGTATCGTATTTAATTATAACGGATTACGGTGAAGGTTGATCATTTAAGATAACTATACAATATATACAGTTTAGACTTATATCAAATGGTATATGACTTTCGATTTATTTTTTATTGAAACATGTTGAAAATTTGATTGAAATGTTTTAAATTGTATATTATCAAATAACCACTTATGTATTATATCAGTTTGTGTCTGCGCTACGATCGTGCGCATTTTAATAAAATACTATTAATTTTTGTTAAATTTATTTGTACTTATGGTTTGATGGTTTGTTACAAAAGTATCTTTTTTTTTGCGCTTTTGAATTACGTTTGGATCATTGGGTCATATTTTGTACTTATGGACTACAACCCACTAACATGTTTAAAAAATAAGAGGTACTACTTCTCCACGCCCTCCTCCCTGAATTCACAATACAATAAACATAAGTACACGAGTTATTTAAAATATATAATTAAGTATACAATATATTATGTAGTGTTCGATCTGCTCGCATAAATGTAATATATCCGTGTTTTTTCTTGTGTTCACAACGTTTACAAATTTTCCAATAATTGCTGATACAAAATATAAACTTATATTTGAACAATTTAATTTGTTTAAAAATGAAATAATATTAAGAATATGAATACTTGAGAGTTGAGAAACAATTTAACAATTTAATGTTCAAGTCTTAAGTCATGGCGGTTTCGAGTGATTAAACAAAATACAAACAGTTACATAATATACCCAAACCAAACCACTTAAAAAAATATGTTATGTCGTGGGACGCTTTGTTTTCGCTAATGTTAATCTACTTTTAATAATAATGTATAACTGTAATTTATTTCTTGTATTATTCTTGTCTCGAGATATAATGTATGATTCAATGATTGAAGTAATAAAATAATAACAAATGTGGTATTTTGGTGCCTGGTGGCATGTGAATTATTCGTTTGTCGATAACGAACGTTTGATTGACCTAACATAGATACACTTGAATCTTTAAGATGACATTTAATGTTATCACATTCAGATTGTTCATTTCAATTGATTGTTTTACTGCGTGTCTGACGCAGTTATGACAGTTGTAAGACTAGCATATGACATTTTATCCTATATTTCAAGAGTGGCATTCAAATATAAATAAACAATATTTAAAACGAAAATCGCGTTTTACGGAACACATGAAATCATTTGTATTTTGATAGTATTGTATATTTGTATAGCAATGGCGAGGAGTAAGCTAAGTCAACTGCAATCGAGATATGAATTTTATCCCCCTGTCTGAAATTGTCTTTCCTTACGATTTGCCTCCAATATTTTTTTGTCACGCCTCTACTCCCTCCGGAACTGATTTTATTGACAATCAAGTAAATCCATGATAAGCTATACTTACCGATCCTGGAATTAAGATTCGTCAATCTGTTTCATAGAACGGTATGACAGTAATCTACCTTTCAACTAGTAATTGAAATATTATTGACAAAATGTATATGAATCAATATAATATGTGATTGTGTATATAATTTTGATTTGGACAATATTTTTTTTAACACACTAAGAAACATATTTTAGTTAACAATAACAGGTCATTTTCAATGCTTCAACCAACATCGAAAGTCATCTGATGTAGGCGTAACAAAGAATATATTGTTTCAGTTTTATATTCCCAGATATTTTTTGAAGTACTCGCATATTGTATATTTGTATGTATACAAATAGTGGTTATTTTTGTGTATGATAGAGCTATTCATTTTCACATATTTGACCGCATTTATACCGAAACTTTCAGTTTATTCAGTATTCAAATTATCTCAGGTCAATTTTTCACTCCATTTCTACCAGTAGTACATTTAAATTTAGTCAGCAAGATTCCTCTAATCAGTGGCGTATTTATAAGGAAGGTGTTATGGGAGATTGATCCTCTCCTTGGTCTTTTTATTTTTTGACTGATGAGTATAATATTGTTTTTTGAAATAAGTTATTATTAAAATGATAGAAAAAATTAAAATATTTCTTATCATAAAATATTACAACCCCGGAATCAAGTTTCACCCGACCACCTCGAAGGCGGTTTAGTTAAGGCTTCCGCAAACACGGAATCTAGTCTAAAATATAAATTACTAGTATTTTTATCATTTATTATTGCATTACTTTATTTTCAATGCTGGAAATATATTCATGTGTAAATTAATTAAAACTCGCTACTCAATAATTATTACCTAACCACTATAGCCATACTTTACCCAGATGAGTCAGGTGATAGTGTATTTTTATGGTTTTCTTCGTTTCTTTAAAAAAAAAATTACATATGGGCTATGAATAATAAATCTCCAAAACAAAAAAAACACATTATTTAATTATTTCTCAAATAAAAAATTCGCGTCAATCAAGTAATATTTATTATTTTCAAGTATATCTTTAAATTCAGATATTATTGTAATCCACTATTTCAAAATGTTTAATTCTGGGTCCGAAAGAGTTAATACCTATAGATTATAGGGATATTATATTATATCATAGGTTTTATTTATCACTATTTTTGTTTAAAGAAAACAGCTTTATAAATATATGTGTATACTTACTGATTATATCGACTCTTAATATTTTTGAGTAACAAAGGTGATGATAAGTGACAATCTTCCCCCCATTCAGAGAAATGAAATGTTTGCCAACGTATATTTCCCCCTTGACAAAACCCTAAATACGCCACTGCCTCTAATGTTGGTAGATATTACACCATTATAATATATTATATTTTCTCTTTGTAACTATGAAATTGTGAGATGCAATTATTATTAAAGTATAATTCGTTTGAGAAAACAAATTAAACATATTATAAAAAAAAAATCTATGTATATACGACAAAATATGAGCGTTTTATCTCTTTTATTCCTAGTATTATTGGGAAACTTATTTATCACGTGTTTTTTAATAATAAAAATTGTATAAATCCTAATAAATTATGATAAACGTATAATTTTATTACTACATCACAATTATTTTTTATAATATATTTTTTATCAATAAGTGACGTCTATCCCCACAAAGAATAAGAATAATTATAATATACATGTAAAATACTAAAATGTATTATCGATATTATTATAGTTTATAATAAAACCAACGTAATTATATTTTTTTTCAACAATTTAACTATTATGTGGTTTGGACTAAGAAATAAATAAAGGAAAGCCATTGACCATTGTTTTCTTTGTAACTTTTATAAATATTAACGTTCACACGATATGTCACCTGCAATTCACCATTTTGACATTTTTTAACAGAAAAATTTGATTTTAAAAATTGTTAGACTACATTTTTCAAAAAACTAGACCAAAAACACCTATAGTCTTTAACCAGTTTAACTAACTACGCACGAGCGTGCATTTCTCTTTCCGCGGGTAAATTCTAAATTATTAATATGATTTTTATTTATATTATAAATAACATACAACGTGGTCTCGGTGGCGCCGATTGGAACAATAAATACTGATTGTAAGAACGGCCGTCTGGCATACCTTAATAAAAATACGACCGTGTGTTTGCGTTTAAGCATTTTCTGTACGTACATACACTACATGACGATTACTTAGTGTCGATATAATGGTTCCCAAACTGGTCCGATCTGATACTTTACAATATACACTATTTTTATGTATAATACAATATGTAATATTAATATTTTAATTTGTTTATGCGCGTAGTGCAAAAAATCCGCTATACGAACACGATGAACTATTTCATTATTAATTATATTACCAATGGAATCTCGGACATTGTTTCTTAAGGCAATTTTATCGTAGGATGTAAAAATATTTTAATATTTCAATATCATTATTTACTAAGAATTTGTTGATTTTAATTCAGTGGGTATAATATTTAGCTATATTTTACTAATTTACTTTAGGAGTTGGAAAATAAGTAATATAACGGATGTTATATTGTTGAACATAATTAGGGAATTGGGTGATTGTGAAGATAATATTATAATGTTTGTACAGCGTACTTATTATTCAAGTAATATGTTTTGTAATAAAACATATAGCAACTTGTCACATTAATGTTTATTAATATTATAAAATAGTATAAATTTATAAATTTATTTTATAATAAAAAAAAAAATATATGCATAGATAAGTTTTTTCATAATATAGCATTGGCAGACGATTATATATCATGTTATTGTGTTGGTTAGATAATGCGATGTATCGGAAATTCATCAAAATAGCTTTGACAGCTTATTAATAATTAGTTTAATTATTATTAATACTAATGCTTTAACGATAAATATTATTTTCAGTTTTAGCTACAAATATAATATTGAAGAATACATGAAATGTAAATAATTACATTTATTCTGTGATAACACTAGTAGTAGCCTTATGCAAATCGATAACGTGGCAAAAATATTTACTAGCATAATAAATATGATAATGTCTTATAAAATTATTAATATTTACGTTACGTCATGTATTTTATACCATAATTTATACAAAATACATAGTTATTGATGGACGACCTTATAAAAATCTTTTTGGATCCGAACTCTGTCGATTGACGATTAGGCTCCTGAACACCATTCACTGATTTTGTCCGTGACAAGACGTGTTTGTACGCGTTTTACGACGACGGCCGCGTTACGTGGTACCGCTAACAGCGAAGCTCCGCGTGGTGCGCATGCAGCGAAGCACCGCGTGCGACCGCTGACGGTTTCATTTTCATTCGGCTCATTCGAAACATTCGAGTACGGACCACCGTCTCGTCGACTTTGTCGTTGTTGTGCTACTGTGTTATTTTATAATAATAATAATTAAATGTATTTAAATATTGTTGTATAACCGTATAGGGAAAAAAAATCCAAACGACGATAATTTCAATAATAATTGTACCCACACTCACGTCAATCATTACGCCGTTGTTTCAGATCAATGGCGGACTCAAGATGCTGTTTCGGATGTTCAAACGTGCGCAAAGGCGCATGGGTGATATCAGTTTTTGACATGGTGAGTAACCATAAATATTATAATTAAATTTAAGCACCTCCCGCGTTGGTCGATTTTTTACTAGTTATTCAGTATCTGTCGTTTAACTTTTTTAGCTTTATTTTATCAGATAATTTTTCTTACTCGGCATCGGCTTAACAGTTTTTCAATAAATTTTTCGTTTGTGAATAAACATATTCATCTAAAATATATTTAAATACACAAAACTACATTGTGAACGATGTACTTATTTAAATATACATTTATCGTAATATATTAAACTGTCAGTTTATTCTATAATATAAGTTATAACCATTCAAGTACTGTTTTTTTCGTAATATTGTCTTTCGTTATATTGTCAAACCAAATAGGTTTTTTTTTTTATTAAAACAACCAAATAAGCAATTTGGTTTTCAGATGGACTCGTCTTATTACACATAACCTATAGAAAAAAATGTTAATTCATTAGTTCTTTGCTTAGCAAAAACTAATCATTAGTTAGGTCCGGTTTAATATAACGCTACCACTCGATATTAATATCACGCACGTGAACAACGTATTATTATTAGGTATGTCACAAGTCGCGTGTACCGTGTATGCCACTTATAAGTATATTATATTATTATTTTTTATCGAATGCTGTATGTACTATGTGTACTTTGGATACGAAATTCGTTTTCGTTATTTGTACTCTCACAATATGTTGAGTGTAATATGTACCTACCTACTTATTGATATTATGATTAATTTGTATAGTTATTTACGACTTAATCGATTTTAATTATGATATCTAAATTTGTACAGTTAGTAGAATGGGACATTCATAATATCAGAAAGTTTACCTTAAAAATATCAAATATTCTAGTATGTTCTTAGTATTACTATATTTTCGTACACTAATCACCACTAAACTATTGTTTTGTCAATTTGTCTTTATTTAGCCACGTTTTATAAAATGTTATTCTATCGTTTTGGACTGTTCAAAAAACCTTTTGTCACACCATAACGTATTGTATGTGCTGACCTAATGATTAGTGTATACATGTAATTGTGTTTATTTATATTAACAACCGTACTTATGTTGTGTTTGAATTAGTAGTTAAATGTTTTATTGAAGATGATTTAAATTACATAAATTCTTCAACCTGAAAATAATATTTTTTCAAACAACAGTAAAAGATTAATACATTAATTAACATTTGACTAATAGATAAATGTCATATAAAATATTTACTTAATGTTTTAACAAGTAATGTATTTATTTTATTTTAAATGAATACAATTCTATTCTTTTTTCATGTTTAGATACGTTTTCTCTGCAGCATTTAGCCGCGGTGTCTAGATTCTAGACGAAACATGTTTGTCGCTGGCATTCGACGCGGTACACTGGTCCGAAACCAATGCTATCGCCAGACGCCGCGTCAAATATTTTAGACCAGAGGTGGCGTACCTTTTTTGGGTTAAGTGTCAAATTTTTCAAATCAAGGTTTTGAAAATTTTTCACGTGCCCAAAATAAATTATATTTTCTAAGGATAAAAATAAAGTTACACAATACATATAATAATATTATAATACATTTTACAAAGGAATATTATAATTTTTAAACATATTTTGTTTCTTTGAATTTCTTAAAACATTTTATAAATAGCTTAATTTTTATAATTTTAATTTTTCACGTGCCATTGAAATTTGACCAATGGTGCCACCTCTGGCACGCGTGCCGTAGGTTCGCCACCCCTGTGCTAGACGCAGCGATGAATGCCTATAAGAAAACGGCTACATTCAAAATACATAGGTTCAATAGTACATCGTTTGAACGCTGCCGCTGAACACTGCAGAGAAGACATATCTTTATACTTAAAAAACTTTTGCGAAATTGTTAACTATTATTTTGAAAATTTCAAATTGGAGATGAAATCGTTGTCCAACATTTCTTTCAAGTGGTGTTATGCTTATACATTTTAATTGTGTCATAATGTTAATAATACTTCTTTGTTCATCATTATACTGTGTTATCTTACATGCTTTATGATTGTTATGTATAAGTACTAAGTAATTGCTTTAATTATGTCTAAAAAAAAAAAAAAAAAAAATGAACCGTGTATTTTAATAGCATTAAGGTGATTTAATAGTCGTTTCTCTAATTCTTCTTTTTTTTATCGTACCATACAATACCATAAAAATGATATCATGTTTAGCTAATATTTAAATGAGTATAAATCTACGGTAAAATAACTCATTTTATAACACCATTTATAACCACTTATAATTTCTATACATATTATGGCATTTGCTAAGTACAAAAATACATACTCTTGTATGAAACTTGTCTATGACTAATGTGTATGTTTTTTGTTTGTTTAGTTAATTTGTATAATACTCACAGTACGAGCTATTGCTACACTAAGCATCGCACCATATTCTTCGTATACATACAAAGTAAAATTGAATTCTCCATTTGGTAAGTGTACATTATTGGTTTATTTTCAATTAAAATATCTAATTTTTTAACGGTAAATCGTAAATGTGTTAACCTCCATTTATTCTATTCATCTTAAAAACGTTTAACATTGCCTTTTGTGTTTGTTAGTTTTAATATTGAGTGAATTGACTTAATTAATTGGTTAGAATTGATCATACTTAAAGGTATAAAATTATCTGTATTTTTACATGGGTTTTTTCGATTTTCAACAATTTTAAAACAAGAAATGATTATGGATCATGGATACTCCACCATTTAAAAATTTGTTCGTCTCAACAAATTTACCATTAAAATATTAGGTAATATTATAATAAGACACGTTTTCCTCAGATAGAAATTATACACGTTAAATTTCAAATTAATCGACCTTACCTATTATTTATTGTATATTACAATTATTATAAATAATATTATGCAAAAAGTAAAATATTAAATTTAAAAAAAAAAAACAGTTTCTACTAATTTATTATTAAAATATTATATTAGTTTCTAGTTTTTTATTATACACATTTCTACATTTCAACTGCTGTATCAGCATTAATTAAACTCAATATTCTATAAAGATACTATAAATTATATTCATTTAAAAATCTGACATTATTTTATAAAAAATTTTAATAAATATTAGTTTAAAGCTTTGACCAAATTTTTAAGTAATTTTAACAGCCTTTAGGTATTTTATAAAAAGAAGGACCTTAATCGTAAACATCTGACTTTTTAATCACATTTTTTTATGCTTAAAAACTGAAAAAAAATAATATAAACAAACAAATAAATTTTTATTTGAATTGTAAATAATAACAATAGATAAATATGTCAAATATTTATATGTTTTGGTACTTTATATTATAAATTAATTTTATTAAATCAATTATATTTTAAAATATAAATATATATTATTTTATTGCTATAAATTATGAATTTTATTTAAACAAAAATGCCATCAAGTAAGTATAACCACTATGATGTACATTAGTGTCAAGTTTACCCCATCATTGAATATTGTAATGGATATCTTAAATTTGAATTCGGTGATAAATCATGTACATAATTCTGCAAAACAATTCTTAGCAGAGATTATCAACCTATTATTATCCATGGTTACTAAACAATAATTTTAATGGTAATAATTAAATTTACTTACTTTTTTTAATAATTTTTTTATAAAGCACTGAGAAATGTTTACTCTTAAGTCATTAAAATACAAACTAGAACCCAATTTTGTCTCTCAAATTTGATGATTTTTTTTTTACTAAAAAAGAATCTTCAAACACTAAAAAACAAATCTACACATCATTGTAAAATCAATTCACTAATATTTATAATGCACTCATCTCAAAATCTAAAAATCAATGTTAATAGTAAATAATGAACTAATATAATGGTTTGCATTTAAATAATACTTAATTAAAAAATAAAATTATAAAAATATATATAATTAGTTACATAATACTTTAATTATTCTCTTTTATGTATTATATGTTCTTTATATTGTAGATGATGCGCCATCTCTCTCCAGTGACAGCCGTCTTCAACTATTGGAAAAAGATTTCAATCTATTTAGTCAGCTATTTATCATTTTTTTATTTTTTTATGTGAACTTAAATCTAAAGAAAGCAACTTTCATAGTAAGTTTTACTTGAAATATTTATATTTAAGTGATCTGTAATATTTACAATCAAAAAAATTTAAGTTTAATTTTTCTTCTTTATATTGAACCTCGAGTTGTAGTAAGATACCTAACAGGTTATATGTGATTATACTAAAAAAATTTAAGGTTCAGTATGGCATCTATAAAATATATTATAAATAGTGGTTAATCTCATAGTTAATTATTACCACATTTTACATATTTATAAACAAACAAACCAAAAACTGTTCAAATAGAATTGTCTGTAGGTATTTTTTATCAGTAAATGGATAGCACAAATATTGTCCCAGTTTTACATCTATTTCTACATATCAATAGTTTAGAAAAGGTTTTCAACTTGTCACCTTTAAAAAATTTTTGAGTAACTAATGTAATAAATTTATAATTTATAAAAAAAAATTACAATCCACGATGAGAACAATACTGTGCTTGTTATCTTTATTGATGTGAATCTAGTATTTCTTTTATGTAATTTGCCTAACAAATAATATTGTACAGTAAACAATAAACTTTCTACTATGTTTTAAAACTGCAGTTCATTGAATATGTCTGTCAAATAAAAATTAAAGTGTCAATAACTTTCCACCTTATTATCAAAAACAAATAAATATTTTCTTATATTATCAAGTTATACTCTATTAAAGTTAAAAATCATACTCGGCGGTAACTATACTTTTGTTGGATAACAGTTAGGTGTAGCAACACCTATTTGTTTCCCTTACCAGGTCAACTATCTGTATGCCTGTCGTTTACTATGTCTCTGTATAGAAGTTGACTACACAATATTTTAAATTAAAAAATGACTCATGTTCAATTATATATTTATTTTCAGCGTAACACTCAAAGTATCAATCAGTGGTTGGTAATAAACTTAATATTTTTTGTATTCTTTACTCTCTTTATTGGTTTTACTACAGTCAAAAATGCATCACAAGTTATATTTCCTATTGGAATTCCTGTAAGCAGTATGTATCAAATGTCTACTTACATAATGTTAAAATTAACTAATTTATGATTATTAAGATTTCCTATTGTCTTAACATTGTTATTTGTTATTAGTTGTTGTAGTGTACCAGATTTATGTGGTGAAATGTTTTTATGATGACGAACTTAATGCTATAACTCCACCTACATTGCATACCACACCATATGTGACCATTACCAGCCAGTCCTTGCAGACTCCAGTCTATCCTGTGCAAGCTGGACCTTACGTTATTCAACAAGTGCATCAGCCTATTACACAAACTCCTTATCCTCAACCAACATACCAGTATCAACCACAACAGCAAACTTCTCAGTCTCATGTGGCTATGCCTGTGCCAAGTCAACAAAACCTCCAGGAGTATTGTAACCCACCACCATATTCGCCAAGTTATAATACACAAGAAGGCTCTTCAGTGAAACAATAATTATATATTAACATTTTTCAATTCATTATGTTATACAATTAAAACTTTTCTTTTTACTTTAATGTCTATATTTCTGATTACTTTGTATGTGTTATGTGTTGAAAAGTACAAATTGTTTATTATTGTATACAATAATACTATTATTTAATGAACCATGTATTAACAATTTTAGCAATGAATGCTTACATACATTAATTTCATATATTGCTTAAAAAAAATATGAGTGTGCAGTAAATTGAGCTTAATCCAGGTTTTGTAAAATCAAATGTTTGATTTTTTAAATATAAAAAAAAAATTTTACACATTTTATGTGTATTATATTGCGGTAGTTATGTATTTAAAGTTAAATTTTTTTTTTTATGATAATTACTTGATAAAAATAATCTAAGGCTATTATTTTCTAAAATATATTTGTAAAATGTTTAATTTAATTTATATTTTGTATAAGACTGTCTAAGAACAAAGTTGTCATATTTATGTTTTTTATATAATCAATAAAAATAAAAAAATTAATATTTTATGAGGTATTTTTAATAATTATTATTGTGTAAAAAAATAAAATATACAATTATTAACTATTGTTATTACTTTTGAACAATTTTGAAAAAAAAAAACTGATGGTTTAAAACTAATGTTATAATTTAATAGTATAACGTGCAGATGTGTTAAGTGCACTTTTATCTGTTTTCAAGGAACGATATTTTAAATTTAAAATAAGTATACAATCCAATATTTATAGTAATTTAACTTTAAAATAAATTTAAAATATCAAAATATTTAAGATAGTCATCAAGATAATATTTAGTAGTAATTGTATATACTTAATGGCTAATCAATTTACAGTGTAAAATATTAACATATTAATATACATAAATTATTATTATAGTACTAAAAATACACTGTTAAATAATATTACTAATACTTAGTACCTAATTTAATCTTATGAGTGTCAATTAAGAACATTTTTTTAAATGTTTTAACTTAACTATGTAGATTTATGATATAATGATGCTTAAATTATTCAAATGGCTAAAGTGTGCATTTCAATATTTATTTTACGGTACCATGAAGTTTAAGCATTTATGAAAGTACAATGGAATAAATAATATTCTACCAATTAATTGTAAAATATATTTGCTAGCTATAGGAACCTAGGTACTTGCTTGATAAGAACACTTAATAATTTAGTAATATGGTTACTATCGAATATGACATGTTCATCACCTGTAAATTATCAGGATAATAGTGAATTATAATATTATTTAAATTATGACTATTGTTCATAATTATTATTACAAAATATGGTGCAAGTATAGAGAAATAAAATAATCAAGAAAATCAATTAAAAACTGGAGGTATATGTGATCAAATTTTAAAGTACCTAACACTAAATATTTTGGTCAGATTATTTGTTTAAATTTTATTATTTTTAAGATAGAAAAAACTTTATAAATCATAGTTGTTATAAAAAATAATGTAATTCAAATTGGTGCTAAAAAAGGGGGATTCAGTTCAACATTTTTTTTTGTTTTACACGTTATGTGTCAAAAGAAAGGTTAACAATGTTATTTTATTATATGAAGTAAAAATAATTAAATTAAAATAAAAGAATATCCAGACAAAATATTTAGTGTTCCTTTTCCTTAAATCATGGTCCTATACTGTAGATATGTCATATAATATAAAAATATAAGTATATTATAATTAGGGCTTAGAGTTTGATGACCTAAAAATCTTTTAAAAATGCACATAAAAAAGTATTCATATGACTTATAAATAACAAAAATACCAAAAATAACATTTTCAAAAATTACGTTTTTTAATAAAAAATCATCGTTTTTAAATTAATATTTTTAATCATTTATTATTTTATTCATCAGAATTTAAACGATGAAAATATTTTTTTACAGACTACAGGGCCTAAATTAAATTTGAAACGGGGATAAAAATAATTCCAATAATGAAAAAATTACAAAAAAGAAATCGGTATTTTTAGAAAAATAATTGAAAGATTTGGCTATACAATAAGTTAGTTTTTTCAAATATTTACTTTGTCAAAATAATATGAAAGAAAAATGTAAAAAATTGCACTAAAATCAGTAAAAATTATCGTATATTCAAACATTACCAAAAAATGCAAAACTATTCAAAATAAAAATATTTTAATTGAATTATAATCTTTATAATTTTGCCCACGAGCCTGAAATACATTCAATTTTATTACCCTGGAGAACATTTCCAGATTTACGATGGAATTTGGTGATACTTTCATCACTCGCTTGTGAGCAGAGTTCATGGTCATAGCTAATAACAAAGTTTTTTTATATTTTAAATCCATCTCTGTCCAATTGCTGCTATAAAGTCCAAAATTCACCGTGGATTTCTATAAACAGTTTATGGAATAAATAAATATCATAAAATGTTTGTTCGATAAAATGGAAATTTATGTTTTACCCCATTTTCTATGTGGTTGAACCCGTAACAATAAATGTACAGTTCAAGGGTGAGTGAAGCCAATCCGCAAAAAAATTTCAAAATTGGCGCTGACACTATAGAATAACCCTTGATATACGACTAGATGATAAATAAAATCGAAATAAGTTTAAAAAGTTATTATGATATATTATTGTCCTTGTTAAGGACATCGTGTTTCTTCACTATAAACCGCGTGTCTATGACCTAATCAAAAGCAGATACTTGTATCACTTACCAACGATATGAGAAATATCAACGTGATTATTGAGTATGACCCATCAGCTATTTGAATCAGAACCATAGGTCGAACGACGTCGAAAAATGCATCGTACTGTCTACAAGTAAATCGGGAAAATATGATTGAAGGTATAATATATAAGTAATAACTAATAACCTACCCTACCTACTTGAAGTACTATTTCTGACTCTCGATACTGTTGGACTTGGTTAATATCGTTATAATAAATATAAATATATATTATATATTGCCATATTGGTAGATACTAGATACTTGGATACCAATACTAAGAACCATAGTAACAACATAATAAGGACAATAAGGTTTAGATATCGATACATTTTTGTTTTTAATTCTAGAATCTAGACGACACTTTACAAATTCAAATTCAAATATGTATTTTGTTTTTATTAGATCCATTACTACATGTTGGAAAATTAGTCCTTTTATTATTGTATGAATATTTTATCGTCAAGATATTTTATTTCAAATTCTGTAGGCCAGCGAAAAACCAATTTATTTTTCAAACACGTTATAGTGTTATCGCATTCTTTTTACAAATGTATAATAGTAACCGGCAGATACTAGATAGCATACAATATTATAACTAGAGAGCGGATTTTTAGGTTTTTACATATTGTTATTGGTTTTATGCAGCTTTATGAGAGTGAAAAATGTGGACGACTTATCCTTCACAGAGTTCGTAGGAAATAATTTATTTAACATATTAAAGCATATTTTGGACTTAAGAGAATATTTAGCCTATTTTTCATATTTTAGAATATATTCTATTATTGTTCATAAAAAATCATATTATACATTATTAATTTATCGATTTGTGATTATTTCCAGCAACAATTTTTTCTAGGAAAAAAAATTATTTTATATAAGAATGATAAAAATTAAAAATCATCTAATTATCTACTTGTTTGTAATCAAATTGGTAATGATGATCATTCTGTTACTCTTAATCCATGATTGTACTTACGATCTTATAATAATGTGATAAGAATGATTTCTAATAATAAATCTATTTTTACTTTTATATTGTTTATTATTTTAACTTTAATGTTTGACGATTTAGTTAAATTTGTAATATTCATTTTTATTTTTTTTTAAATACCGAAAATTAACAAAAGTTTAAAATATTTACATAAACAGTGGATAGAGTCGTATAAAACAAATGATACAGTATTTATGACTGATGGTGATATAGTTTAGTAGGTAACTAAGTATGAACTAATTTTGTTTTTATTAATTTTATTTGTTTTTTTATAAATATTTCATTATATTTATAAAGGTAACTAAGTATGAATTGATTTATGTTTTATTGTTAAATAACTTAGCTGTTACTAAAAGCCATACAAGTTATGTATTGTATTTATTAAACTATTTTGTTTTTATATAATATATTTCATTATATTCATATACCTATGAACTGTTTTGTATTTTTTATAATTAAATATTTTATATGTTACCAAAAAGGAATGGCACATAAGTTATTTATTATTTTTATTGAATTATTTTGGAAAAAAAACAAATCATATTATCTGCATATTTACAAGTTTAAGGAATATTTAGAGAATATTTTAGGGTTTTTTTAGAACATATTAGCATCATATTTTAAGCTTTTAAGAACCTAAAAATCCGCTCTTTAATTATAATCCACAGAAACCGTCTATTAATTATCATAATTTACCACGTCTAAAGAGTAAAGCCACGACTCGACAAAAATAATTATATAAAATAACAACGCGTTATAAGCTTTATGTTGAGACTTTTATAGTTTATCTATACAATTCAGCGAATTTATGCGTCAAAATTCTTTTTATTTTTTTAAGAATAAGGTAAGAAGTGTGTGTTAAGACAACAAGCTACAATACTATACAGGAAAGTAGGTAGGTACTCATACACCATAGGCATGCACAGATTTCAATTTTCGATCGAGCCTGGAACAATTAATGCCCCAATACTTGGACAGTGCCTCTAATTTTTTTTTAGCACATTAATGTACATTTTAATTGTAAATTAAAAACTGTGTAAATAAAATCAAGTTATATGTGCACACAACATTATGTGCTAATACGTATCTAGACATGTATTTTTGAAGTTAAAATTAAAATGATATAAATACAATTATGCATAAAAAGAAGAAAACACAATACACAAAATTAAAAAAAAAACTTGGTTCAATGAACAAAAAATGAATGTACATAATATTATATTATATAAACTTGATTATATGTAATAAATTTAATTAAAAAATTATTAATGAATTCTCCTATTTCCCATACTATTTTGAATTCATCAATGACCATGTTATATTAATATTAGGTGCTAGTTTTGGTTTAGTAAACATTAATAATAAGTCGATCTTGATATTATAAAGTACTCCTTAATTTATATTTTACTATTATTAATTTAGAAAATACCTACCCATTCGCAGAAACAACTTGTAACTGATATTACATTGAATAATTTCAGTACCGTGAAAAATCCATTAAATGATTTTATGACGTAATCATTTGCTTTCATATAATCTAGCCACGAATGTATTGATTCATTATTAGTATTAGTATCTGGTTAAAATTTCATAATGATTTATGCCTCTAAAAAAATTCTGGTCGAGCCCCTGCTCGCTCCATGTGCACGCCTATGATTATCATTTGGTTCATACGAGTAGTTTCGAGACTAACCAAAAAAGTGTGATAGTATTAACATTGATGGCGAGCGATTTCTTAGCCTATACTAATTACTAACCATATTTTAGTTAATAGTAAATTATTTTAGTAATTACCTAATTAATTGATTATGCTAATACAGACATACAGTAGATTGAATTAACTTTGGACAAAGAACACTAAATTTATTATATTATTATAAAAACATGTATTATACACACGTATTAATTCATATATGATATTGTTATTAGCTTTTGAGTCAATACCAATGATATAAATAAAATCATATAAATAAGAACGTGATTATTTGGTTAATTTTTAATAAATAGTAGAATATGTATGTAATATTATTTATTGAAATAAATATCAAATATTATATTTAACTAAAAGTACTATATAAATATGAATGTGCTAAATAATAAGAATAATATTGCTATTAAATTACTTATACTTTGGAATTCGAGATTGTTTAAATAAACATTGATTTAGGTCTACACATTATATACGTCATACTTAGTAAAAAAGACTGTAGAGCATGTTTGCCTAGAATCATTTTTCGTATTTATTGATTTACCGTGCTCGACCGGCTCGCCCCGTGCGCACGTCTATGATTTACACAATATACCTAATATAAGTAGGTACATTACCTATAAGAAGTAATTATTATTCAATTATACGGTAGGTATTTATACCTACCTAATACCTATTGCCTATTATAGACAGTTATCGTGTATTCGTATATATTATATATTTATAATACTGTATAATGTACATAATATAATCAGTACTTACTTGATTATATTTTTATTGTCAAGAATGTGACTTGTCAAATTGTAGTAGTCGTCATCTACTATGGGTGTTTCGCTTATCACGGCTGCAACAGTTAAAATACGGATAATATTTATTTACTTAACCATTTACCGTCATTCGTTGTACCTGAACCATTACAGAGACATACTTGTAACGTGAAGTGATTAATATGCTAATTATTTTCCCGACGTTTCATAATCGTTTTCCAAATAGGAATTAATAATATAGGTACCTATCTAATATGTGATCATGTGGATAGTGGGTGCCTATACATAGAAATGTATAAAGTATCGTATTAAACCATTAATAATTATTGTAGTTTATTCTAAATTTATTCAGAATTATGAATGAATGAACAAAAACACTATTTTATATGAGTTATACACTTTTTCATCAAACATTACATATCGTAATATAAATATATATGTACTTATACTATAAAATATTATTCCATATAAATTATAATCCATAGTATAAATATATATCATAACACAAACCAAACATGTCATTGTGTATAATAAAATGTATAATAATAATTAATATAATATGCATACGTGTACATTTTAAGTACCTACTCCATAGACATAATACTACTAAGTATATAAATGTATAAATGTATATTATCTATAAAGTATGAAGTCCTTACGAAAAATGTTTTTTTCTAACCATAACAACATAAATAAAATCGTTATTTATCGTTTGACGCAAATGGTGTCAGGATCTCCTAACTGAATAAAACCCATTCACAACTTCAAGAAGTTGTACTGGATGGATTCTTCGTTCAAGTTATCAGCCCCCTTTATTCTATTTTTATACTATTTCTACTTGTACAGCACTTATACATATTGTAAAAATAATATATTTACAGATTGTATAATAAAAAAAAAATAAAAAAAAAAAATTATCATTTAAATTAATAACTTTGTCCATATTTGAACTTAAAAAATAAAATTGTCTTTAAATAATTATTAGATTTTACGGCTTCATTATAAGAGGAATCTTGTATTAAATTTTTCCAAAGAAAAGTTTTTGTGTATTTCTAACTATAAAATAGTTTTAAAACTTTATGAGACCTTGACGAATTTTGTCAAATTTCTAGCTTTTAACATTTATAAAAAATATGCCTATGTATTTTTAATATTAATTTTATATTTCATTTTCGAGAATTTTAACGTAGCGAATAGTTTTTTCATAGATATTTATGGAAAAAAGGACTAAAAAATATCGAAGATTTATTATACCTTTAAATGAAAACATAGTAAATAAACTTCAAGTTTCTATAAATAACCCAAAGAATCAAAATATTTAAAAAATCTTTATAAAAAAAAAATATCACATTAATAAAGTGTAATAGATATAAAATATATTTAATTATAGTTTCAACTATATTTACGGTTATTCATATTTTTAAGGTTTTTTTTTTTTAGTTTATCCCGAGGTTAGATTAGGTTATTTTCAAACCAAATAAATCCAATTTACTATCGCCTATCGAGTATCAGAAGTCCCATTTAAAATTAAAGAACGAAGCGTTTTTACTTATGTCTATTCCAAGAACCAAGAGCTAAGAGTTGACGACAGACACAAGTATAAATTATTTAAAAACACTCGTACGCATTATTGTAAAACATTAATCGTTTCTTATAAAATGAGCGGTTGTTTGTTTGAGAAGGAACAATATTATTAATTATTATGGCCATTTAAATACACTTTTAAATATTATAATATGCTTATATAATTATAATGTTTATATCCCTGTATTAGTTTATCGTGTTAGTATATATTTATTTATAATATCATAATCATATCAATGTTAATTTAAATTATTTTAAAGTACACAAAAACAGTCAAGCTGATGAAATATAAAGCATATACACTATACTATGCAGTTCTATGGTACAGCCATTAAATTCTCGATTGATGCATTAGATGTATTGCAGATAGTTACAGATATTTTAATGCGTAAGTAAATATTTAAATAAAAACTTTGTATTAATTGATTGATTGGCGATTACCAGAACGTATTAACAATAATAAATAATTGAAATATGAAAATGACGTAGTTATTATAAAACGCTCAAAACCTTGAATACGCTAAATTAATTTTCATGTAGGTAAGTACGCTATACAATAAATAGCTGAAGTGGTTAAACTATACGACATGTGTGCCAAAAGAGGTATACTAGCAAATTTTTACGGCATTTAAATATTTTATTCTTGAGTTTAGTAAAAATAAAGAAACGGAGAAATTTATTTAATATTTATAAAAATAAACTGATACATTATAAAAATTTATAATTCATTGTTTGAAGATACTTTTTACTTTTCACGTTTAACAAAATACACAATTGATAAAAAAAATAGTTTAAGTGAATATTTTTAATACCCCCTTACCCCGATAAAAATTGTTTAAACCTTCCTATGTACATGATATTACTAGCACCTGATTTTTTTTTAACACTTTGAAATATGACTCAAAAAAGATTCGCTACTCCTGATGTATAAGATTTAGAAGTGCAATCAAAAAAATGTTGAGTAAATTTGATTAAACGAATAATAATATAAAACATATGTGAAGTATCGTATACATTATTTATATTCACATCAGCATAATTTCACGCCAGTATAGCAATAAATAACACATTATTTTCGCGTGTTATTATTATTTTTTTTTAATTCCGTTATAGTCGAGAACAATGATTTCGGTCAAATAAAAAAAATTTTACATTTAGCACACACTCACCCACGGTATCGAACCGTTGACCCGCCGATGATTTGACACCCGACCGACAACGGCCCAGCGTCCCGTAACCGGTGGACATGGTGCGGAACAGGGCGTCGAACACGAAACACATGGTTACCAGGTAACAGTCGAACGACGTCCAGCAGAACACGTTGACGGTGAGTATGATGGATTCGACGACGTACACCACTGCCCAGACGACGGGCTGGTCGTCGTACTCGGACGTCATGAACCACGGAATGATCACCCACACGAACAGCGTGCCGAAACTGAGCGCAACGAACGTGCGGAGGATGACCGTCAGCGTGACCTTGCACCGGCGCAGCTCGGACGGGTCGTGGCTTCCGCAACCGGTGAACGTGTACCGGGCCGCGTCCAGGGTGGCGCACATCCGGTCCGCGTTGACTACCACCAAGTAGCCCTTGAACAAACACATGAGCCCGTTGATGACCAATACGGCCATGTTGGCGAACATCTGGAAGTCGTGACGGGCCAGGTACAGCCGGCACACTTGCATCGACTGCAGCCCGAGCGTCAGGCATACGACCACCAGTGCGACCGTCCGCCACAGGACAGCGTCGATGCCGCATTCGACTGGGTGCAGCAGCTGGTAAACTCCAATCGATTTGAACAGCCTCACGTCCACGACCGTACCACCATCGGCATTTTTTTCCGCAGGACTTCGCGCCATCGTCCTGTCGTCATCGGCGGCCCTCCTGGGGTTTACCGTCGTTGCCCCGTGGTTGCCGTTGTCGACGGACGCTGATGATCTCATGTGGTTATCCCTGCGGTGCAGTCGAACACACGAAAACTTTCGTTTAGTACATCAAATTTTGTGTTGTTAGTTTAAATATTCGAGTAGGTATGAAGTTAACCTACGATAATAAACTTAACAATAAGAACAAATCTGTGCTTTTTCGTTAATATTTTTACAATATTTTAATTTTCAAGAAAGTTACACTTATATAACTATAGAATATTTAAACTTAAATTGTTTTCATTCATTTAATAATCAAATATTATTACAGACATCAATAAGACCAAATGCTTATGAACATGAATACACAATTATACAATGATAACCTTTATGATTTGCAATCATGACTTACTGTCTTAATTCTTGACATATTTTTTCATGTAAACACATGAAGACAAATACCAGTCTTAATGATAATGATTTTACGTTAGATTTTAAGCATTTATTATACTTGTCTCCAATTTTTATGTTTGCATAAAATATAGGTCTACAATTAAGAAATAGAAAATTAATAATTGTTTCTATAATTGTGTTTATATTACATATTTTAACTAAAACAAAATGTAAAACAATAGAAAGATAGATTAATTTTATTTTAATCCATACGAGATAAGGTCGGGTAATATAAATGATAACTGAAAAAAAAATTATAATAACTTATAACAAATTGTATATATTCAAATTGTGTGGTTTACAACTTATATATTATGTTACATACAAAGTCCGGAATTGTACATTTCGCAATTTGTACACGTACGTTTCTTCAGCCCCCCCCCCTCATAAAACATTAGCAAAATTTTTAGAAAATCTCTTCCCAATAAAAAACCTGTTTTCGAAATTTGGTATTTCCCCAGCTCTCCCAAAAACTAAAAATAACTTTTTCCAAAATAACTATTATGAAAAATTTGATTTGAAGGTGAGGTGAGTTATATTATAATGATTTTATTTAATATTCTAATATAGATGCATTATAATTTATTATTAAAATATAATAAATATACCAACTTATTTTTTTAATAATAATCTATTTGTTGAAAATGTTTTTGTGAAACACTGGTAGAAAAAAAGTTAGATACTCGTACAAACCAATATGTGTTTTTATGAATTTATATTTTGCATTAAATGTCTTCTATTTTTTTTTTTTTTTTTTTATTGTAGAGGTATTACTGGTATTAGTTAGATTTGTTAATGTTTATTTAAAGCAAAGTGACTTATTTTTTTCATGACATAACCAAAAATAAAGAAGCTATTAGAGTTATTACTTTTCATATAAATTTACCCCAAATAAATTGATATAATTAAAAAAATTGCAAAAAAAAATAAACTATTTGATTTAAATTAAACCTTTTTTTTTATTAAAATTTATCTAAAAATTAAATTTACAAACTAGCTATTTCTATATTATTTATCCAAAAAAAAAAAAAAAAATGAATTAATTTAATATTTTTTTATTTTCATATTATAAGTACTTAATAATATGTAATATTAAAAAAATACTTTTAAAACACAACAGTTATTAATTATTATATTGTAATTTTTTAGAATATGTTTTTAAATTTTATGATTTGTACAACAATTGTACACTTCGGAATTTGTACAGTGATTATTGTACGATCACAGTTCTCTTAGTAGATCACCTGCTACTAGGCAAAACATAGTTAAGATACTTATAATTCCTTTCGACAAAGCCTGTGAATGGTGACACAAAATGTATAATGCGACCGCGTTAATAATTATGTTAAACACGCGAAACATTTCAACATTTTTTTACAAACGCCGCAAACCGCAGTACTGGCTTATTTACATTTTAATGGTTAAATAAAACTATAATCTACCAATTAAATAATAATAATTACTAATAATACATAGAAAAAAAAAAATAAAAATATTATATCATGGTATAAAATATCCTTAAAATATAAACTAGACCACCGTCTCGTCACTTATCACTCATAATCGTTTGTATACCTACATTAATTGATTATCCATTTAAATTTGATACATCCTGCAGTAATACTATTACAATAAGACATAAGTTACACAAAGATAAAATACACATGAAATATTCTGTTAAAACCTAACCTACTTATATACTCATTAATTTCTTAGCAAATATGCAGCAAGATTGAACAATTGAACTTACATATTATTGCAATACTATGTATAAGTATTCAGATATTCGTCACATTTGATGAATATATAATTTATACAATAAACATATACATATACATTATACATACAAATTATATTGTAGTCTTCATCACACACGATTATTTTTGTCGGAAATACTTTAAGAAAAATAGCTTACATTGTGTGGGTGAGACTTTATATACTTTTGTAAAGTATTAGCGGCACATCGTAAGTACCTCCTACCGACGTTTTTTTCAATACGACGATCAATTATTTAACATAAACTCAAACCTTTCTGCTCGTGCTGAGGTAAAAATACAGGTCTAGTTCATGGAATTTTATCCCATTTTGAACCAAAACCATCGTCGGGTTTACGATGATTATACGCGTTCGTTTATTCATTCGTACATACTACATAATATATGTTATGGGTAAGTATTTTTGTATTTATATTCAATTGCGGTCAGGTACATTGCAGTTACAGTGACGTTGATGGTTAGGATTTATCGCATTGGCAAAACGATCGTAACGTTTTAAACACATAGCACTATTGCAGTAAGTGTATACTATAATATTATTGTACAGATGACATGAATAAATTATGTTATACACGGTTATAATACCTACTTAGGTATACCTACGTATTAGATAAGTATGTATATACGATATATACCTATAGACACCGGTTACACGCAACTTCAATAATATGCACGTCATATTATTATTAAACTATATATTTCGTTTTAGAATACCCGCAGACGAGAATACAATTACCCGTTGTGATTTTTACAAAATGCATGTAATTCGTAGCTGCAGCTACCTGTAAAAAATAATATAATATGCATAGCATGCAATATGCGTTCGGTATAATAATTATTTTATGCATTATAACCAGGTACCTAGTTGTATGTTATGGGTAAGTACCTATAATACTACTCTAGTTAACTTCTACAGTTCGATTTAACTCCGATTAGTGCATGCGATATAATAATGTGCATTATTGTTTAGAATTGTGTATAGCTGATACAGTGGAACCTCGATAACTCGAACTTCTACAAGTCGAATTTTCGATAACTCGAATTTTTTTTTCGCCCCCAACCGATTCGAGTTATCGAGGTTCCACTGTAGTACTTTTTTAACAGCGATCTAGGTACGTATTCTAAAATTTAAAATTTTTAAAAACCTTAACATTTTTTCGCCGATAAACCAATAATAATTCAAAACATAAATTATGCTAAAACTAACAGGTTAGTAAAAATCAAAATGATATTTATTAGGTGAAAATTATAACTTAAATTAATCATAAACATTTAGGAATAAAAAAAAAAACAAGGAATAATTAATTAATATAGTATATACATGCACCAGTCATTATTAATAGTTAAATACAATACAGTATACGTTTAACTGTTTAAGTAGATAACCACTATCCACATACTAATTTCTATAATGTCATATACTTATATTATTAAGTTCTGTTTGGAAAACGATTACGAAACGTCGGAGAAATATTTAGCATATTAACCGCCTCGTATTACAAGTATGTCCCTGATGGGTATATAGTTACTAAATAACAATTAATAGTTAAGAAACTCATTTATAACTCGGTGTCAACACTACATTTACCAGGTAAAGTCTATATTTTAATTTTATGTTCGTTGTTACTTTAAAGTTTAAATTCATGTTTATAAATATTATTATTTTTTCATTACTTAAGTGTTCCACAGACATAATGTTTGTTATTTCTTAAAATCAACTTTATAAAATCTATATGTTACATATTTGTTATCAGTATTAGTTGAGTTAAAAAATTCAAATTATATATTATGGTTTGATATTTATCAAATGTCAATAAAAAATGTATTAAGCTTTCTTCTGTATCAATCCGTCATTATTTATAAAACGGTTAACTATAATATCATATTTTATGTATGTATATTGTGTATACCTAAATGTATGTATTAACAATATTATTAATAAAAATACTTTAAGTATTGATTATTCAATTACCTAAAAATGATGGTAATTGCTCATTTCTAACTATTGGTAATGCTTTAATAGTTGTTATTATTTTATCTTGACTTACATGGATACATAAAATATTATTGCATTAAGCTTTAAAAGTTGATATAGTTAGTAAAAATTTAATGTACCTACTCGATGTTTATAAATATTTTAAATTAATTTAGTTTTTTTCTTTAAATTTCACAAATAGTATTAAATATAATAATTTGTTTTTATGCTGTTACTTATACATATTTGTATTCAGGTATGACTGAGAAATTGCATGTACAAATATGTAATTCTTTATTTATTTAATATTTAAATAATAAATGAGCTTGAGGATACTTTGTCTAAAGATATAAGTATAAATAAAAGAAATATTTTGTTTTGCACTGACACATGTTATAACGAAAGTATTTAAATATAATACTTACAAATTGTATTTACCTATTGGCTATTTTTACTGATAAAATCTTATTTTAAGATTTAAGTTTTAAGTAAGGTGTTTCAACAATGCATTCAAAATAGTTCAAACAAAAAAACTCATTTAAAGCCTAAGGGGTGTTGAGAGAAAAAAATATGAAAAAACAGCACAGTGAACTCAACGCAAAGCTCTCTTTATGATGCTGTCAATTATTGTTAAAATGTTTGAACGAAAAAATAAAGTTGTACAGGAACGTTGTTAAAATGGCTAATAAATGTATTAGTATACAAACAAGAAATCTTTATGTACACTTCAACAATTTACTAGAAATTTCATTGAATTTAATCTCAAAAGCCACGAGGAAGACGTTTCACAGTATTTAATAAAGTATTCATACTATATCTTTACAAATAAAATGGTAATTTAATCTCTTTTCTATGCACACGACTATCGAAGATGCACAGTATATCAATAAGGTATCAATGTTTATTACAAAGAGTTTTTTTTTTTTATTACTAAAAATTAGACACGTTTTATATTATGTTTTGTCATGTGCATGTACAGATTACAAAACAAGTTCCGTACTACTAAATATCCGTCCATGTCCGTTTCGTGAAAAGTCATTCACATTGTGTAATAGTTATGCGATGTGTAAAAATAAAAAATGATTTTCCATTTCGTGAAGTGGATGAAATTTCTATCCATTTCACGAAATTGGTCAGAACATGAAATGGATGCGTCATATTATATCATTAATTATTTATATACTATATCAAAAGTAATGTCGTATTGTGTGTAAAGTTATATTAAATATTAGTATTCAGTGCTATATAGAAAAAATTGTTTTAGTAATTTAACTTATTCATATATTTATAAATAAAGCAACATAAATAATTTTTAAAAAGCGACTAATAAAAATATATCACAAGTAATCAATAATAAGTTAAATAATTAAAATATCAAATAGATTTGCAATATTATAGTCAAAATAGTTTATAATATAAATAGTGGGGTGTAGTCGTTAAAAGTAGGCTAGAAATCCTGATACATTGATTACCTTTTCATAATTTCATGTTATCATTAATACGATTTTCGAAGTTTTACAACAAAAGATCTCGAAAAATCGTCTTTTTTTTTAAAACTACGTTTCTTGCGATATCTAGGTGAAGGAATAAGTTTTGAACTTTGAAACTGCATATCCACCATTAGATGTGATGCCAGAAAACTATGAGCACAATGCACAAAGCCACAAAAAAAAAAGAAAAAATAATCAATTTTTTATTTCTTATACGGCCTACTGTTGCTATTTGCAGGTTTTTTTTTTTAAATTCTTAGACTTGTATACATCTTCATTTTTTTATTGAAAAAATTCAAAACTTTTTCAATTGTAAATGTGTACGTGACTGAGTGCCTCTTTATCATATTCGTGATTTTTATAAAAATATAAAACTCGCTTAATCAACAATGTGCCTACTTCTATTCATTTTTTCTCGAAAACAAATTAATTAGTTTTTCGGTTTTCCAATAGTTAGACATTTTAGACATTTGTATTGTGCCTGTAATTTTTTAAAGCATGTTGACAAACAACTTTTAATTTTTTTTCGTCTATACCTATCCATTTTGATAAACGGAATTTATGGCTAGACTTATTTAAGTAGAAATCTATTGTATAATTGTTTGTTTCTTTAATGACTAACGAACTATGTCAAAAAAATAAAAATATATTGGTTATTAATTAATTAAAAAAACCAATGGTTAGTTTTCATCTGGTTTAATTTTTAACTCAATTATTTTATGAAAATCAGTGGTATTTAAATTAAGCCAACAAAATTGTCTAACTAAATATAATTTTGAGTTAGGGTACGCATTGTTTATTATTTTATTGTTTTATTTCGTGTTGTGGGTGGAGACGGGTGGAGAATAATTTATTTAGTGTCGGCGATAATGTGCCAGTTTTAGTATTTTCTTCTACTAAACGTAACGAACTTACTTTTCCAATAACACGATCATCTAGAGAATTCACATTATTGTCATTTTTTTCATCAAAAACCATTTCATCTTCAGCATTGTCTTCTCTGACATGATCGTCACTTGTCAGCCGAGTTACCTTCATTCAGATCTATATTAGAACTAAGATCGAAATCCTCGCTGATTACGAATAGTTTTCAGTTATAATAAAGTCTCTTGATCGGTTAGTCGTATTTTTTATTGGAGGTAATTTTCATAATCCTGATAGACCTGGTTTATTCTCCATTTTATATCAAAAAAAGATAATTATTTATCTTAGTATTATCTAATTATTTACGACATATCAAAAAAATTAAATAATAAAATGTTATTTACATTATGAAAATAATTGTATTTATTTGTACAAAACCAGTAACGAAAAACATGCTACACGAACTCTGTTCTTAGAATAATGATGTGTTTTACTATAAAAATCGACAATAGTTGTAATAATTTTGTCATTGATAAGTGGATACTAACATAAATGTTTGATTAATAGTATGTAAAAATATGTAAAAATAATTTACTATAGTATCGAACATAAACACACACTTATTATTATACATCCAAATCAGTTACACTGTACATTATAAAAATAAATTAATATTATTTTTGTCAGAAAATTAATAACTTCAAGAATAATATAGGTTATAATTAAATAATATTATGTACATTATCGGAAATAGGGTTGTCGTCATCGTCGTCGTGTAATTGCTGTCGTCTTTCGGGGAAACATATTTCGTACTCACTAAAAATAGCTAAGAAAAATCCAAATATAGTAAATATACCAATGAAATCACAACATTTGATTGAATAATCACTTAAAATAATCGAACAGTGCTTCCAAAACAAATTAAGTAATTAAGTAATAACCCATAAAGATACACGTCATGACATTTACCGACCGTGGCATTCAACATGTTAATGTTATTCATTTTAAGAGTGCTAGATTAAGAAGTCTACACTATTACTTAGGTCTTACCTATTCGTCATTTTATCGTGATAAAGAATACTTAATTCCGATATGAACTATTTATATGCGGTACAAAAAAATATTTATATAAATAATTAATTGTATCCACTCACGTCATATAATTTATTGTGGTATAGACTATAGATAATCAAATGCATCACTTCAAGTACCATTCAGCACTACGGATGTATGCGTCCTTGTATAAATGTATGTTATTTTTAATGCGTTATTGCATTAAAAAAAAATTAATACCAAGCTTAAATATTTATAAGATGTTTACTTATTAAACAGGATGATTTATCAAGCATCTTATTCCCTTTTTTTTAATTTATTAATGCATTTATTCAAATTTTGATTTTTAAATGTTTAAACTTAAAATATACTTAAAAACTATACTTTTAAATTTTTGAGATGTTTTGTATTACTTTAAGATTATCCTCAGGTAATTCAAACTTATTAATTTCAAATGAGAACATCCTTGGGTCTTTCTACTGTATTATCTTCAAAACTCATTTATTATGGATCTATTATCCATTATTGGTATACAAAGTTTCAACTTTTGAATTTGATACGTTTAAATGTTTAGAAAAATTATTCACCAAAAATGCTTGATTGGAAAGACAGGAGTTACCATTTAAAAATATAATGACTTTTGTATCTCTACCGGAAATTTTTTAAACAGTACAAAAAATGTCTAAAAGTTAGAAATAATATGGTCTTAAAGTAAAAATAAAAATTTTAGTAACTGCTGTATTGTAAAAAAATAAAGAGGAGTATGCTTGGTGAATCAACCTGTATATTGTTAAAAAATATTATAAATTATGTTACTAATAAGTAATAACTAACTAATGAATTAATTGAATACATTAAAATGTTTTTTACCTATCTATCGCCCAATCTGTAATAAGTAAAATATTAAAAGTTATAATTATTATTTTATGACAATTATTTTTGTTCTTGATTATTATCGAATCATGCGTTTCAAAATAAATCAGTATCTATAAATACAATAATAAAACAATTAAATTAATTTGACACGTTAAAATTAAGAAAATCGCCTTAAAAATTAATTTGTAACTTTCTTAGAACTTTATAAGTTTTAACTTCTATCTATAATCGTAAAAAAAAAAAAATGAATAAAAACAATTTAAATCGCAGGAGATGTTATGTGCAATTTCCAAACTCTTCTGCATAGACCGTAATAGCGATATTCGTAGACTTAATTAGAACTGTACTCGTAATCATCCTATAGTCACCACTCACCATAGACGTTAGTGTTCAGAAAAATTAACAAAAAAGTAATCTAAAAATGATGAAAACATTTTAATATAGCTAAAGTTAACTGGAGATGTAATCATATATTTTTATTGTACATGCAACATGCATATATTATACAACATGATAGATAAGTAATGAATTGTGTGTATCTTTGCGTTTACTAAAGTAATTGTTTAGAAACTGCAGTCATATTTTAAAAGACTAAATTAAATTGTGTAGAGTATATTATTTTGATTTAATAATACTGTTCATAATATAATTTAATATCAACATTTACCTTTGGTATTGACTCTTATTCGATTGAGCGTTTAAGATCTAACTAGGCCAGTAAGATATATTTTCTATTGAGAAAAATCATCAGATGATAACAACATGATATTGGTCGCACAATAGTTATTTATATAATAGACATAAAATAAAATAAAATGAACAGTTCTTTTCATTGTTATAATATTAATAGGTAGTTTTGAATTTATAATTTACTTTATCGAGGCTTAATATTTTAGCTTGAAATCATTCTGTCTTTTTGTTGTTTTCAATTTTACTTTGATTCAATTATGAGTACGATAAAAACACAATTATTACAATGATTAATCTAACGATTTTCCACATATTAATATTTTGTAAAAAAAAAAATAATCGCAGGACATAGAATCGAATAATACTCAAAGGCCAACGTTAATCCAAAATCATCATATTATAACGATTGGTATTCGCCTTGACAGATTTATATCATCAAAAACATGTCAACAACCGAGAGCGTAAATCACGGATGAAAAACCAAAGAGTGCCTAATAAGTAATAAGTAGTAAACTAATAAGTAATAATTAACAAGTAATAACCCATCGTTAATCCGTAGCATTGCGTTAACAGCTAATATTTTGTGACCTTTTAAGATTTTCTTTGTAAATAGATACACAGACGTCCGCCGCCGTGCAATCGTCGTCGGCGACGGCGGTGAACGTGTCGCCGCTGTCCAAGACCGTTGGGCCGTACCAGCCGCTGTGCCCGGCCGACCGCGGCGGTTACAACGTCAGGTCTAGGCGAGCGCCCGGCCCGTCGTTCGCGCTGCACGCGTTCCACGTGTCCCTCGGCTGTACTTGAGTACTTCGCGCCCAACGATTTGCAGCAGTTCGCGCACACAACCGCCGTGATCGTATACGGCACGATGTGCGCGTTCAAGGTTACGTGCTGGTGACCAACGCTGCGCCGGTGCCGGGTCGCGCTCAGCTACGGCGCGTTGATCGTGTGAATCAACCTGGGGACGATACCACCGTCCGCAACGTGCAGTAGTTCCCCGTCCCGTTGGCCGTGTACAACTCCCGTCCCGTCTGGTTAGACGTGTCTATACGTCACCGAGGCGGCCGTGGCGCATCGTCAACGTCGTCGTCGTGTTCTCAGTGTTCTCGCGCGGTCGCTGTTCGACTGCTGCCCGATGACCACCAATGTCACCATGTCGTGTTTCGTGCTCAACGCCCAGTTCCACATCCACACGCCATGTCGGCCCGGTAATGTGACGCTCGGCCGTCGTCGCTATACCGGACACGCCTGGCACTAGTACGCACGTTGTTTATTATTATTTTGTTATAATATAAATAAATAAATTATGTTTTTTAGTCGTCCGACCGACTGCTCATTATTTATTAGTCCAGTGGCATATCCAAAATTCGACCAAACGGATAGCGTGGCGGAAAGACGAGGAGTAGGCCTTTGAATGGCCCTCCTCAAAAACGTAAGCAAATAATTTCGATGTTTTCATTTGCGACGGATATCGTCCATGGAAAATTTTGTTTACTATTGTTTACTTTTTCCAATACATTTTTAAGTATCAACGTTCCATCATTAGTGGGGAACTCATGCTCTAATACAGAACGTGAGTCATTTGAACGAGTTCGCAAACGCTTCCTAAAATAATATATTATTATAAATTATAATATGCTAATAATAAATGTGTTAAACAACTTAAACACACTGTGTTTGTAATACTTTGTGTCTATGTAATCAATCAATAGTAGGTCACGGTTTTAACACTTTTAACAATGCTTTTGTTATTACTCCTAGTACAATTTAAAATGGCCCAGGTGATTAATAACAATAATAACATGTGTCGATAGACGATAACTAAATTATATGGCGATCGCTGAGACGCTGAATAGTAAAAGATAATATTATTATCAATTTAAAATATATTTTTGAATAATGATAATACAGCGATTTTATCCTATCGTTGTTATATTTTAGTTATTCAACAATAGGCAATAGCAAAAGTACATACATCACATAATACTAATAAGACAGTATTATACTAGCTATTCGTGTATTTATAAAATGCACGATTACAGTTTTTTCTTCAACTTGTTTGAACATTATGTATAGTAGGTACGATTATGCAATTTTGTTTTTGATTACTGTTTCAATATTTGCCGTTAAATATAACCCAAATTATATCAAAAAGCTTAATTGTCAATCGTGGTGCTATAAAAAAAAAAAAAATGATGACGTCCATGACTAATAAATTAGATAAAATGAGCTCTTTAACTTAAGTCTTTATGTCTAATAAGTAATAATCAATAATCACTTTTGAATGTTAACTTGAGATTTAAAGTAAATCTTTTGATGTTTGAAAATATCAAATACTGTAATTATTATATTAAATAAGTATTGTATTGATTAATGAAGTACTTATATAATATTGAACCTATGTTATGTAAAAATATGTGAGTGAAAAAAAAATAATTGAATACTAAATATTGAGTTTTCGTTACTTAATTATGTTTCCTGTATTTAAAATGAAGAATACATAAAAATTAAAAATTAAATTGAAAAATTGTCGATTTATAATTTTTTAGTTTTTACCTTAAATAGTTATGTATTTTCTTACATGTAATTTAGCGTGTACAGCAATATTAGCAGATTGTATTACAAATGATTTTAAAGGTATTTTCCGGATGCTTTATCTTTCTATAATATTTTAATATGCTGTTATATTTTTTTGGGGAATAACAATCCAGGCTTGTGTTATAAATATTAAATATACACAATATACATAGTAATATACTTATACTTATGAACAACTTTTAACGTTTTTTTTTCTCAAAAAAGCTTAACATTAACATTTATAATTATTAGACGAATGCTTGTTAACCGTTACACGTGAGATCAATAATTTACAAATAAAATCTCTTACAAGAAAAAATCATAACTTTTGATAGGCGGATCGGTGTAGAATAGTAATTTAGTGTTTTATTAATTTATGACTTTTTTGGTTAAAGTTATCATTAGGGCTCAAAATTTAATAAATTTAAAATGTACTAAATATGCATGCACATATGCTTATAATAGACAATAGTAGAGGTATGTTTTAAAAATATGCTCTTTTTCTCTACACATAATTTTTATAAATATAAATATTTTATAAAAAATTATTTTTATGTTTTATAATTTATACTAAATATTTATCAATAGGGAAAATTGTTTGCTAATTAGGGTTTTAAAAAACATTATTTAATAACAACTAGAGAAAATCCTCAAAATAAACGTACATTATAAAATATTTTTATTTTTTTTTTTAATTGTCAAATTTTCAAATTTGTGTTATAAATATATCATTTATCACCAAATATGCTTTAAAAAATGGTAAAATTAAAAAATATGCTCTATAAACATTTAATATTTTTTTCGTAGTGTTGTTAAATTAATTTCAAGCCTATTTAGCAATAAATCTAACAGTCAAAAAAAAAAAAAAAACATAATGTAAACGCAATAACTTCCGAGTTATTATTGTTTTTATGGTAACGTTCGAACGTCAATTATGATTAAATAAATAGCAATAGTACTCAATTGAATGAATTTAATAGTTGTTATATTCCCATTGTTGGTATTTTGTTCAATGTTTATTATTATTACCGTAGGCGTGAGTAGACTTCAATTTTTGGTCGAACTTGGAACAATTAATGTCGCCCCAATACTTGGACAGTGCTCCTACTTTTTTTTTTACATTAATGCATAGATGAAACTAGGGCAGGCCAAATGAAAAATATAAAAAAAAATTTTCATCAACAACTTTATATCATTTTTTTTAACATAATATATTTAATGTTTATATATATATATGTATATAATATATAATGAATATTTCTTTGCAATTTAAATATTTAATAATAAATAAAAAATTATAATAATTAATACATTTATAATTTTGCTATTAAAATTATTATTAAAATGTCTATGGTTATAATATAATGTTGAAAAAATACATATATATATATATATATATGCTTTTTTTTAATGAAAGATTTTATTTTTTATAGGTAGTTTTAAAATTACTCCGAATTTTTTTTTATAAAAATGTTGACAATTTACACATACTACATACTTGTCCTGTATCACGTGTCAAATATAAAATAAAAATGACAAAAATATAGAATTTTACAATAAAATTATACGAACAAGCGATAAAATTGACAGACTATAACTATCGATAACAAGAAACAATTATGATGGTTTTTTGTGTCTAAAAAAAAAATTATTGACGAAAATAATATTGAACAAAATTAATACCGAGTTTAGTCATACGCGGTCTTTTTTAGAGGTTTGCGACTTTAAAAACACATACATTCAATAAACAATAGATAATTGTTTTAAATAGCATTAAATGATAGCTTGACTTGGACATTGAGGTATTAAAGTACATGAAATAATGTAAATTACTCACAATAAGTAATTAAAAAAATTATAAATGCCCGATCTTTTAGACAGCGATGCAACAAACGGGGGTTAATAATAAATAAATAATTTGGTAATGTACTAATGTGTATAATAATAATATGGTATTATACTTTAAATAATAATTAGAATATTTGACTTTATTTATAAAAATATTCTAATTAATAATTACATCTCTATGATTTTGTTATGTTAAACGTAAGAATCTTATGAACAATCGCTGTCACTGATCAATGATAAAAATATGAATTTATAATAAAATAAATAATATGAAAATATTAAAGTAAGTATAATCAAAAATAATTTTCTACGGGTAATTGATATACAAACATTACTAACTGGCGACTTGTTACGTAAAATTCACTATTACTTGCTATAATATAAAAATAAATGTCAAATGTTCAAATTAAATAATAACTAATGTCAATAACAATAACAATAGTCAATAACCAATTATTCGAGTATAGACTACACGATTCTATTTTTCCATAATCAATATTCAATGCTAAAAATAAATTTTATTATTATGTTCTTTGTTTAGTGTGTACAATATAATTTAAGAAATCATATTAAATCCATATTATATTCGTACATTTCTAATAGGTACGACTAATACGAGTGGTATAATAATCGCGCAGAAGGTACGTAACATTTAAATGCCAAAAATAAAGTTTTCAATTTTAAATAAATATACTGTAAGGCATTTAAAAAAAAAAATACTTTATTATATTATATTATAATCCTTATTTGTACCTATATACTTTGACTTTGTTATATTGTAGTAAGTTATATAAAACGTACAAATGTATACATTTACATATACATATAAATTTATTATTTACAAATTTATAATGTCTAAATAAATCTTAAAATATACAATATATACAAATTTTTAGTCAGTAATAGGTCAGGCCATGGCCTGACTGGCTTTACTTGTAGTTTCGCCTGTGCATTTTAATTTATTGTAAATTAAAAACTGTGTAAATATAATCAAGTTGTATGTGCACACAACATTATGTGCTAATATCTAGACATGTATTTTTGAAGTTAAAATTAAAATGATATAAATACAATTATGCATAAAAAGAAGAAAACACAATACACAAAATTAAAAAAAAATTTGGTTCAATGAACAAAAAATGAATGTACATAATATTATATTACATAAACTTGATTATATGTAATAAATTTAATAAAAAAATTATTAATGAATTCTCCTATTTCCCATACTATTTTGAATTCATCAATGACCATGTTATATTAATATTAGGTGCTAGTTTTGGTTTAGTAAACATTAATAATAAATCGATCTTGATATTATAAAGTACTCCTTAATTTATATTTTACTATTATTAATTTAGAAAATACCTATCCATTCGCAGAAACAACTTGTAACTGATATTACATTGAATAATTTATTTCAGTACTGTGAAAAATCCATTAAATGATTTTATGACGTAATCATTTGCTTTCATATAATCTAGCCACGAATGTATTGATTCATTATTAGTATTAGTATCTGGTTGAAATTTCATAATGATTTATGCCTCTAAAAAAATTCTGGTCGAGCCCCTGCTCGCTCCATGTGCACGCCTATGATTATCACTTGGTTCATAGTTTCGACTAACCAAAAAAGTGTGATAGTATTAACATTGATGGCGAGCGATTTCTTAGCCTATACTAATTACTAACCATATTTTAGTTAATAGTAAATTATTTTAGTAATTACCTAATTAATTAATTAATTATACTGATACAGTAGATTAAATTAACTTTGGAAAAAAAACACTGAATTAATTATATTATATTAATTATCGATATTATTATAAAAACATATGATATACACTCAATTAATTCATGATATATAATAGTGTTATTAGCTTTTGATCCAACACAAACGATATAAATAATAACGTGATTAATTGATTTTTAATAAATAGTAAAATACGTATATATGTAATATTATTTATTGAAATAAATAGAAAATATTATATGATATTATTTATTGAAATAAATAGCAAATTTTATATTTAACTAAAAGTACTACATAAATAAGAATGTGCTAAATAATAAGAACAATATTGCCAGTGCCTTGCCTAGCACTATTAGTACTCGGTGTCAGAAATTATTTTTAGTGGTCGCTGTAAATTGCGTCCCGTTTCAAATTTTTTATGTAAATTGCGGCCCCGTTATATTTTAATATATTTGCCTACTTAATAATTTGTCATTGTTATGTAAATTATATTAAGGATTGTTATAAAATTAAAAAAAAATACAAATACTAATTTACCAAATACTGTAAATACTGTAGACCAATGTAAAAACTCGTGCAAAATATTTCGATCAAATGCACACTGGTGGCTAGTAATATTATATAAGTATTAAGTGAGCATCAAGTGATATCCTTATCAATCAATATTAAAGATAATATAACCAGCCGACCGGAAATCGGAATATCCCGGGCCGCAATTTACGTATATTTTAAATATATCTAGGCCGCAATTTACGTATGTATAAAATATACTCGGGCCGCAATTTACACAGTATATAACCATGACCTTTTTTGCGGGACGCAATTTACCAACTCCGATTTTTAGTGCCATTATCTCGTCTACCATGTATGCTTATACCTATAAAGAGATAACATGAGAATAGGGGAATGCAATTCGTTAGATTTATCTTTTATTGCACATTTCAAACTTAATAGATTAGTAATATAATATTTAAACTGCATACGTAGAATACAAAATATTGATAATTGAAGATACCTATCAAACTAAACTGATATCATTTATTTACGAATCAAATTTGTTCGATTACATAAAAATAACTTATCTTCAATTAAATGCTAATAAAAAATAATTTTGTACCTACTCCTGCAATGAATGATGTGAACATTATTATAGATGGGTTCAAAATAAAATCGTGCAACTTGTTCTAGTCGAAACTCTGTTATTAAATTATTAATTATATGTATAAAATAACAATAATAATTCAGTATACATATATTTATAGTATATTATTGTTATTGACGATCAACGACATCGCTATTTCGGGATGAAAATAAAAACCAATTATATCCATACATGAATAGTTATTTTTACAAAATTGTCTACAATACATTTTAAAACGTTCTCATCGCCAGTCAAAATAATGAATTGACACCGCCGATCAGGATGATATTATTATATTGAAACCATTCAAAATATAAATTAATATGGTTAACTTTCATCTATCAGTAATATTACTTAGATTATAAAAAGGTTTTGGTGCCCTGATGGTCATGGCACCCGGTGCATACGCACCTCTCGCACCCCCTTTGGCACAGCACTGAATATTGCTATTTAAATTATAATTTTGTAAGCATTTTCTTACTGATGCTATGTTTCATCTTCATGTTACAAATGTTTCATTGATTCTAGTCAATATAAAGTTTCCATTTTTATACTAGTAGTATCGTTAATATTTCAAAAATTACTAAATAAGAAATTCTTATTGGAACATGTTTATAAAATTTTCTTTTAATTTTATTATCTAGGAAGTAGGTACATACGTACAATCCGAAAGTAAATTGATGGACACCAAAATGATAATAAGCAGGCCTTATTATTTGTAAATATCGTGTATTATTTTCTAAAGTTTTGATTAAAATAATATATAGACGTTTACTTAATACTTAATGTCTCCAAGTGTACTGGCCATGGTTATATTCATTATGTTATTGTATCTAATACAAATATCTATAAGGGGTGGCTGTGTGCAATTCGTTACATCTGTAAGATAAGTATCTATGTTTTTCGTTTTTCGTATAGTCTTTTCAAATGTCAAATATATTACAAAATGCATAACAAAACACATGCAATTGTCGACACTTCTGTTTAGTTTGCATTGCGTTTATGTGTAACAATATTTAAATTCATTGTGTATTGCTTCCAGTCTCTTAATAATTAATATGCATATTTTTATATAAGTATAGATTCATGAATGTCAAAATGTCAAAAGCCCATACTTTAGGTCTGTAGAGTAATGTTTTCCAAATCAATACCGAGAGATTTTGTTTCGTCGTTATCTTGACATACACATTCCAAAAAATAATTCTGAAACTGATAAATATCTTTAGTTTCTAAAAATGTATTTCATTGACGGTATCTCTATTTCTTTTTAATTGTATTATGTCAAATTTAACATGAAATATTTTATCAAGAATTTCTTTAGCATATTTGTGCAAAGATTTTTGAGTATAGTTTTAAATTAATAAAATAAAATATTATTTATACCTATTGTTATTAAATTATACCAATAATTATATTAAAATATTATAAATCGTGCTTAAGTATAATTTAATATAATTATGTTTTATTTTATTATAATTTTAAATAAGTAAAAAATTTACTTTGTACAAGGTCTTTTATCTTTTTTTAAACTGTGGACATTTTTACGCTATCTATTAGAATTTCTTCTTCTAGAAAAAGAACTACCCAATATAAATTGCATTTTACTTTGTTTGACGTTTTCTTCAGACATTTTTTTATTAATAAAACAGAGTTTATAAAATTAAATGTATATACATATATATATATATATAAATAAATGAATTGAAATAAATTGAATAAATGAATAAATAAATTGCATTTCAAAAAATCTTACTCGTATAAAAATTATAGATGAAGATCGTAATTACGAAAAGTGGTGTCAGACTATTTCGCTCCAAGCAGTATAGCGAAAACATAGAATGATACGGTGTGTGTTCGTGCTGGAATTAACTTCTTCAATCTCTTACTATGTTTTTGTATCCTAGGAGATATCGCGCCATTATTTCCTAAAAAAAACAATATTCACTAACGTTAATTGTAGTAAATAAACTATACCGGATATAGATAGATTATATTTATAAGTATAATATATTAATATAATGTTATAGTACTTCAAAACTCAATAAATTGTTTTGCTTGCACCTGGTTTTTAAACTATAATTAAAAAATATATATTAATTTTTGTAAAAAAAAAAAAAATGGTCGTATTATTGGTATATTAGTTTACATTTCTCACCTATTAGAATATTAATTTAGTTGAGTTCCGTTGTGTAATAAGCATAGAAATATGAATAGGTACCACGAATAATATCGTATTGTGATGAAATAAATAAAGATTATTGAAATATTATTAATTTAGATGAAAAAAAAATGTCAAATAGAAAATAAAAATAAAATCACACTTACCATGCATGATTAGAATTGGCTTCAAAGTATATTGACATTGGGACAGTGCATTGAAGACTGAACTTGTGAGACATGAGTAAACATTATAAGCCTAAAAATCATCAATAATATAGTGGACTTGGACTCTTGTTATCGATCGATTGAATATATGTCTAAGCTGTGCATAGCACTTCAATTAGAATTGGGAAACCTATAAATTGCAATAACAAATTTATATTATTTGTTACCTATTTATTTAAATATAAAATTAATATATAGATTTTGAAATAAAATATGTTAACAAATAGAAATTAATTTTACAACTTTACAATTTGTATTTTATATTTCAATATAGGAAAATAATATGAATTATTAAAAACAATGTTTATTTTAATTTATGAACATAGCCAGATAGGTAAATAATTATTATCTATAAAGACAAGATTAATTAATATACTATAAAAATACTTAGAAATTAAAACATAATATATATAAAATAATAATAAATATATATTCTTACATTAATAGATCATAGAGATATTTCAATAAATGATATATTTTTTTCTGATTTATTACCTTTTATATAATTACATTAAAGTTACTTACAAATTTTAATAAAATTTTGTATTATTCTACTATTACAAATTTGTATAGCATAGTATTATTTTAAAACCAATAACCAAGAAATAATGTATATTTTGTAATTTGTATCTACTTATAAGTAAATCTATATCATAAGTTGTTAAAAAATAAAAATGAATGATTTTTAATTATATCATAATTAATAAATACAGAGTTAATTTTTAATAAATAATTTGAAAACAAATAAATATGTATAATTCCAAGAAATAATATTAATAATTGTATAAGAAAAATGAATAGATATGTACCTATCTTATACCATATAATTTTTAAAAAATAATACTATTTTTTATAAAAAAAAAAATATTTATAATCCCCTTACAAGGAATAATACAATCAGTAAATAGCTTAACATGCAGTACTAGACATTGTTAGAAGTTGTAACCCCCAACCTTTTTTACCTTTAACACGTTTCAAGCAATGTCTATATCCAGAAATGAGATTTTCATAATTTTCAATTCCAAATTTTCATATTTATCATTAGTTATGATACGAAAAGATTATGAGACCAGAAAAAAAGGAAAATAAATGATTTTTTTTTTTCGAAAATGGCCCACCGTTATTTTTGCCGGTTTTATTATAAAAAATTAATCATTTCGAATTTACAGGTATATGAAAGTATACAAATGCAATAAAAATGAACTATAATGTTGGAAGTTGTGTCCCTCTAACTTTTTATGCAATGACTAATGTTCAGTTACGTATTGCTATAAAAACAACTTATGATGATGTTTAATTGATGAAATGAGTTTTGTTTTACCCGTCTTCTATATGATTGAATCCGTATACAATAAATTACTTAATTCCAATGTGTGAGCGAAATCAGTGCTGAACTATTTAAAAATTGTGCAGGACAGGATCAGATCATCATTGAGATATGACTATCGTTGAAAAATAAATTACTAAGTTATGAAATAGCATTAATAATTAATATCATTGCTATTATCGTTTATAATTAATAATAAATACTTGCACACTATTGAGGTGAGAAATAACGTGTTATTGCATATGAGCCAACAGCAATTTAGTAGAACTGGGACGAACGGTTGAAAATGTTCATTACACCCTATTAGTAAGTAAGAAACAAATACATAATTTTTGTTAAAGTACGGTTTTGCAAGCAAATTTTTAAGTGTATAAATTTGAATAATAATATTTTGTTAAATTTATAATAAGCCAGCCGGGTTTTATAATATATACATGACTTAAATAATGAGTTTGTAAATTTACTTAAACACTGATATTAAATAATTAATCGTACTCACACATTATCTTTTGATTGTCCTTGATGTTGCTAATCAAATCATCGTAATCATTCGGAAATTTCAATAAGTCACTTTTAACATCTGCAATTTAAATAAAGTGCACATATAATAACTAAGTACGTATAAAGGTATTTATCAATTTATAGGAAACGGGACGGCTAAGAGACGGTTCATCCCGGTGATATTGAATTGAGTCCATGCTACTTTTATGTATTTGAATTGAGTTCAGTTTATTATCATAATATCTATGGATTGAGTCCATATAGATAAAATGTCATAATACTTATATGACGAAAATTAGTAATTTCTTGTTAAGCTATTAAATTTTACGAGGCGAAAAATGAGTGGTAACGTTGAAATTCACCAGTAAATAATTATTTATTCTCCAAACAATTTTAATATTTTGTTATATTCCAAAACTAATAATATAAGCTTGCTTATTGAAATTTAAATTATTATTTTCAGTCATATACTGAATAATATTTTCAACATTTAACTCTTTTAAGACATAAACAAATTTTCAATTTTTAGGTTATTTTTCATAAGGCTGTATGATAAAAATTATTCTTTAAGTAAAAGTACCTTTATTTCATACCATTTAATATTTTTAGTTTTGACTACTTATATTTATTATTACAATTGAAGAAAGGGACTCAACTCGAATAACCCTAACAATATTGATCGGATTCAAGTCCAAATCCAAAAGTATTTGTGGACTCAATTCAATGATTATTCTCTCTCCGGACAATTTTTAAATATTATGTAAATAATAAGTTAACTGACTTATAATATAATCATTTCGCATATTATGTATTATATTTGTAGCCTACACTCTACCGAATAAATAATTACTAAATTAAGAAAATATCTTGAACAACTGGATATGAAATGTTTGAAATATAGGGTATATAGTGTAACACATATTTTGTTGGAAGAATTTGGAATAATAATATTGATACAAACGACAAAATACAGATAAGCAAACTAATTATATGTACTAATAACATGTAGCAGACTCAGGAATCAGTTTAGATTTATAATAAAATATCAAAACAATATTAAACTATACGTAATGACTGCATTTCTCTTAAAGATAAATGTGATATGTATGATAAAAAATTGAATATTGTTTATAAAACTTCCAAGTTAAATCTGTTAAAAATAAAAAGACAGCATTTTTAGCTTTCCCGAAGGTGTTAAAAATGTCGACCGTTCAACGACTAATAACAGACGTGTAATATATATTAGTAGGTAACAGACGTTCTACGAATAATACTCACCGGAATTCCGATTACGGTGGCCGCTGATTGGCCGATCTTCTTGGCATCATGGTGCGGAACAGGCGTTGAACGAAGCACATAGTGACCAGGTAACGTCGAACGCGTCGAACACGTTGACGGTGATATGATGTGACTTCGACGTACCTAATCCAGACGGTGGGCATGTCGTCGTATTCGGACGTGATAACCAAGGCATGATAATCCACACGAACAGCGTGACGAAGCTGAGCGTGACGAACGTGCGGAGGATGGCGGACAGCGTGGCCCCGGCACCGGCGCATCAGGGACGGGTCGCGGCCGCCGCAACCGGTGAACGCGTACCGG